>NC_037673.1:107352132-107716523 GCF_003255815.1 Theropithecus gelada | reverse complement strand
CACCAAAAAAAAAAAAAAAAAAAAAAAAAGTGGGTCTTTCTGAGTTATTCCATTCTGAAGGCCTTTTTGATGGTGAGAACACCCTGCCCCTAGTCCCCCCCAAAAAAGATAGTGGCCAATTCATCTCCACACATTGACCCTCTGTGCTATTCCTTTGAGAACTGTTATTATGGAAGAAAAAGATGCTTTAACTTGTCTTTATAGGGAGGTAAGCAATAAGTTCTTTGTTCAATCTGTATTCAGAAAAATTGTAAATGCGTCCATGTCAAAGATGAAACTGAATATTATCCTTCTTTGGTATCCAGAGTGAAAATTCAGGGAGGTATATGGGCAATCAAAAGTGCAGATGTTTTAACCAGGATATAATCAGGGTAAATGTGGCTTGCTGAGGATAATTGAATTTAAGGAAATGGAAACTATAACAGTCTAGTCTACAACAAATTCAGTAATATACATTCTCTTGCAAATGTGCATTATATGTTAACAGTAAATTATATTGTGGCTGCTAAAACTTACCAATCAAGTCAGTCTTTTACGCAAAAAGAAAGAAATCACAAGTATAGCTGTGGCCCAGGCATTTAATCATAACTGCCTACTTAATCCATGAAAGAAGCATTTTATAGTTAGAATTGCAGGAATAATAATGCAGTGACGGTAGAGCAATCTATCCAATTTTGCCTAACATGTTCATCACAGAACTGTCAGATAAATTGTTATCTCGTGTTGATAGAAAAGGCTGAGAGAACACAGCTTGGCATTGAGGCTCTGGGAGGAATTCGTGTTAGAAAATGAAAACTTTGACATGTAGGTGGAATACATTTCATGTCCAAGCCATTATGAAAGGATAAATGGAAATTCACATAAAAATCTTTCCTGCTGCAACCTCAGTTCAAGTATCTGTTCTCTCTTTGGTAGTTTTAGATCATAAAGGCTTAGAAGGCCCTTGGACTGCTTCATGTGGGGAAAGCACATTTGTCATCCAGCCTATTTCCCAATGATACCTTGAGCTGCTAAATATACTAACAGATATAGAAGCTGATTGCATTTTATTTTAATATATACTATTAATAAATTCTTTAAATCATCATTAATATAAAATAGATTAGAAGGTTTAAAATATTTATAATCAAACCAACTCCAAGTATGCAGACTAACTCGTTATGTTTTGTTCTGCATGTTTTAAACCATTGGTTAAAGGAAGATGCTAAGCTCTAAGTTCATCTTCTTACACCATCTTAGACTTCTTTTTATGTCTATGGCTTTGTTCCCATTGATAAATTGGCACTTATTACTTTGCAACTTAATTATTTCTGATGGCAGCAAAAGAAACTCAACAGAGTAAACAGACAACCTACAGAATGACAGAAAATATTCACAAACTATGCATCAGACAAAGGTCTAATATCCAAACCCTATAAGGGTTTGGATCAACAAGCAAAAACCAAAAAGCCCCATTAAAAAGTGACCAAAAGACATGTACAGACACTTGTCCAAAGAAGACCTGCAAGTGACCAGCAGACATAAGAAAAATGCTCAACATCACTAATCATCAGAGAAATGCAAATCAAAACCACAATGAGATACCATCTCACACCAATCAGAATGGCTATTATTAAAAAGTTAGAAAAACAACAGATGCTGTTGAGCCTGCAGAGGAAAGGGAATGTACTATGGAGATTGATCAAAGAACTAAAATAGAACCACCATTTCATATAACAATTCCATTAGTGGGTATATATCTAACGGAAAATAAGTCATTCTGCCTAAAAGATACATTCACATGAATGTTTATTGTAGTGTTATTCACAATAGCAAAAACATGGAATCAACCAAGGTGCCCATCAACAGAGGATTGGATTTTTAAAAAAGTGGTACATATACAACATGAAATACTATGCAGCCATGAAAAAGAATGAAATTATGTGCTTTGCAGCAACATGGATGTAGCCAGGGGCCATCTCAGCAAATTAATGCAGGAACAGAAAACCAAATACCACTTGTTCTCACTTATAAGTGGAAACTAAATATTGGGTACACATGGACATAAAGATGACACTAAAAGACGCTGGGACTCCTAGAGTGGGGAGGAAGAGATGTGGGCAAAGGTAGAAAAACTATTGAGCATTATGCTCACTACCCAGGTGATGGGATCAATCACACCCCAAATCTCAGCATCACATAATATCTGTGTAACAAACCTATACATATACCCCTGAATCGAAAATAAAAGTTAAAATTTATTTCTTAAAAAATTATTATTTGTGATGGGCTTAGGACAGATATTTTACTCATTTTTTTGGTCTATTAGCATTTAGTACAGAATCCAGCATTATAAAGAAACTATTAAATAAATCGATGAATAGCAGTAATAATCAATGAAGAAAATATTGGTTCAGACAGAGGAATGAAGTTCTCCATGGAAGCTTAGTAGTCATTCATTAATTTTTACCAGCTTTTTAATCAACTAATCATCATTCATTTTCCAAAATCAATTTCCTAGCTTACTGTTGTCTTTAGCCTAGTTTTCAGCTATGTTATATTCATATACAGACAAATACCCATTAGTATTTTCCTAACCAATGTTTAAATGTCCATGTGCCAGCACTGGTCTTGGTAACAGGGATATAAAAAATATAGTAATAATTCCTACAGGTATAGTAAGCAAAGAATTCTATGGAAGCCCTTGAGAGGAACACTTCCTCCACCATGGTACAGTCTTAAAAGACTTACTGGAAAAAGTGTCTTATTAAGTAGGAGTTTTCTAGGTGAACAAAAAGGTAGATAAAGTGAGCAAATAAAGTCTTGAGGGTTAAGAACAGCAGAATTTTACAATAGAATTGGTACATGCTAAGAAATAGAAGTAAAAGTTTAGGGTAATAGGGATTATTTGTGCTATTATAAAGGTTATTTAACAATTATTATTGAAGACATACTATAAAGTTATAATAACCAAAATGGTATGGTATTGGCAAAGGAATAGACAAGTAGGCTAATGGAGCAGAAAAGAGCTCAGAAATGGATCCAAACAAATATTGCCAATTGATCTTTGGCAAAGAAGCTAAGGCAATTCACTGGAGAAAGGATAGTTTTTCAAAAAATGTTGCTGGAACAACTGGACATCCAATGCATAGGTATAAATCTAGACATTTCCTTACACATTTCACAGCTACTAACTCCAAATGGATCATGGACCAAAGTAAAATATTAAACTATAAAAGTACCAGAGTATAATAGGAGAAAATCAAGGAGACATTGAGTTTGAAGATGGGTTTTTAAATACAATATCAAAGACATAATCTATGAAAGAAAAAATTGATATCATAAAATTAACTGCTTGGCAAAAAAACACTGTTAAGGGAATGAAAAGACAAGCCACAGGCTAGGAGAAAATATTTGTAAGACTTCTCTCTGAGAAGGAACTTGAATCCAAAGTATACAGAGAGGCTGGGCGTGGTGGCTACAATCATAGCACTTCAGGAGGCCCAGGCAGGAGGATTGCTTGAAGCCAGGAGTTGGAGACCTAGTCTGGACAACAATGCAAAACCCTGCCTCTATAAGAAATTAAAAATATATTTTTGTAAAAGGAAATAAAATGTTAAAAAACAAGCTATAGAAAGAATTAAAATCACATAGTAAGTAAAAAATTTCATTTAAAAAATGGACAAAAGATACGGACACTTCACCAAAGAAGATACTTAGATGGCAAATAAGCACATGAAAGATGCTAAACACCATATATCTTTAGAGAACTGCAAATTAAAACAGCAATGAGTTCACTACACACCTATTAGAACAGCTAAAATCCAAAATGCTGTAATAAGTATTGTATATATGCTAAAGGCACCAGGAAAAAACTTAGGGAGTCCAGTAGAGTGAGCAGTTAACTCTGCCAAAGAGGATTGTATCATTTGTGATATCACTAAAATGCTTTATTGTCTAAGGTAAAAATTTATTTTCAAGCAATATTGTACACTAGCATTAAAGCATAGCAATTTTGTATTAAAATACAGTAATTTGGATACATCGTTATAAAGTACTCCATCATTGTCTATATTCTTAAAATTGTATTTTGTGTTCCATTTGCTTAATTGCAGCTGAATATAGTTCATAATTCTTAAAAAGCTACTTGCCATCAATTTCATAATAAAATTCAGACAAAATCCAAAGACTATTTTTTTTCTGTGTGCCTCCATAAAAATATTTATCTTTTACCACATGTAATAGAATACAATAAGAAATACAGTGAAAAATGCCCGCCTCTATAGAGATACCAATGAAAAAACTCTAGATATGCAACAGATATTAAAAGCAAAATAAAATAATGGTTATGTTATGAGGCACCAGCACAGTGGTATCACAGGCTTATGATGGGGTGCCAAATGAACTCTGTAATTAATAAATGCTTTACACTTAAAGGAATAAAAAAATTAAGAAATGGTCGGCAAAAATTTTTAAATGGGCTCTAATCCCTGTTTTCTTGATTATATTCTTTACTGTTATTACTAATTCTTATCATGAATTAGTAATCTTAACTTTACCACTTCATAAACCAATGTAAGTATTACTATGTAAGACATGTCTCAAGCTTTTCCAGATTGCTTTTCAGAGATGTGTTTTATTTATGTACATTTACACAGGAATGGGTCTGATGTATTTTTATTAAATCAATCAATTTGCAGCAAAGCCTTAAAAAGTCATATGAGTATAAAAATACTCTGCATGTGTTAGTAATAGTGTATATTTGATTTAAGTCTAACTATGATGCTTATAGTACTCTCAGCTTTGGTGTTTTGTTTCGCTTGGTTTTTTACCAACAGCACTAAAACATTGAATCATAAAGTTCTCTTTCCATTTGAATGTTGCTGTCTTGTGAAATTAAAATGCTGCTGTATACATGCAGTAGCAAACATATTTTCAAGCTGTAATCCATGATCTGTATATTTGGAATTAGAAATAATTTAAGCCATGGTTTATTCTTCATTCTGCCATGGACAGCGATTTATATAAGAATGTTACCTTGTGTTACTGGTTTAACTGTTTGATTAAGTCTACTTCAATATTCTAGCACAATTAAAAATCAATACTTTTTTAAAAATCCAAACTGCTGATGATACCAAATATCCGCAAGGATGTGGAGTGAAAGGAGCTTTCATTCATTGCTGGCTGGAATACAAAATGGTGCTTCAGAAGACAGTTTGGTAGTTTCTTACAGTGTTAAACACGGTCTTACCACATGATCTACCAACTGCTCTCCTAGGTATTTACCCAAATGAATGGAAAACAAACTACGGTACACACGTATGTAGAGGTCAACAGAAAATTTTGCCCTCTGCAATTTTGCTGAAAAATCATCTGAAGAAAAGGCATATTAATAGGAGAAATAGCATACAAATTTATTGGTGTGTATAGGGGAATTTACAGGGTGATTACCCAATATCCCAGTGGGGTCCAGATACTTACATAACCTTATGTCAAAATGGAGAGAGAGAGATGGGGAATATAGGTAATTCTTTTGGGAGCAATAAATGATTACTAGGGAGGATGAATGGATCCTGAAACAGAGGTTAACTTGGAAATGGTTCTCTTTGGAAGTTGAATGAGCCTGAGAGACTGATATTATCTTGTGAAGGATCTGTTCAGATGTGGTTATGTTCTTGGTCTTCTTTTCTGCAATAGATATGAGATAACAGAGAAGGGAAGGAAAAATAATTGTTCTCCTTGGTGGGTTCCTGCTGTCTTTATTTAAATAGCAGGGAAAGGCTCTAGCATCTGTTGATCTTCAAGGACCTTTAATTCAAAATACTCATTATACCAGGGAGCCATATTTATGATGAAGTTCCCTGGGCTCCTTCACATACAATGAAATATGATTCAGCAATAAAAAGAAAATTGAACTATCAAGACACAAAATGACATGGAAGAATCTTAAATGAATATTGCTTAGTGAGAGAAAACAGCCTGAAAAGCCTACATACTATACAATTCCAATGATATGACATTCTGAAAAAGGCAAAACTGTAGAGATAGTAAAATGATCAGTGGTTGTCAGGGGTTTGGGAAGAAGACAGGAGAGATGAATGGGTGAAGTATTTGACAGTTTCTGGCCAGTGAAACTAAATACATGGCTAGTGTAACTAGCAGTTTATCAACTTATCTTTTTTAAGAAAACAACTTTTCATTTTGTTCATTCTTTGTATTTTTTCAGCCTCTTACATTTAGGCCTATTTTGATCTTTATTATTTCTCTTCTACTAATTTTGGGTTTGCTTTTTCTAGTTATTTGAGGTGCATCTTTAGACTGTTTATTTGAATTTCTTCTGCTTTTTTATTTAGGCATTTATTGCTATAATCTCTCTCCTACCACTGCTTTTGCTGTACCCCATAGGTTTTTGATATGTTGTATTTTAATTTTCACTTGTTTTAATGTTTTTTAATTTCCTCTTTAATTTCTTCCTTGACCCGTGAGCATGTTGCTTAATTTCCACGTATTTGTGCAGTTTCCCAAGTTTCTCTTGTTATTAATTTCTAGTTTTATTTCATTATGGTCTTATAAGACACTTTATATAATTTTAAATTTTAAAATATATTGAGACCTGTTTTGTGTCCTAATATATGGTCTATCCTAGAGAATGCTCCATGTGCTGATGAGAAGAATATGTAGTCTACAGCTGTTAGATAAAATATTCTGTAAATGTATCTCGGCAGATTAAGTCTGATGTTTGTTGATTTTTTGTCTAGATGATCTGTCCAATACTGAAAGTGGAGTGTTGAAGTCCCCAGTTATTATTGTATTGGAATGCAAATCTCTCTTCAGTCTAATAATGTTTGCTTTATTCACCTACATGCTCTAGTGTTGGGTGCATATGTATTTTGGTTTCTATTTGCATGGAATATGTGTTTCCCATTTTTAAACTTTCAGTCCTTGTGTGTCTTTAGAGGCAAAGTGAGTTTCTTGTAGGCAGCATATAGTCAGGTCTTAAAAAAATCCATTCAACCAGTCTATATCTTTTAATTGGAGCATTTAAACCATTTACGTGGGTTGTTATTGACAGATGAGGACTTACTCATGTTGTGTTGTTGTTTTCTTTTTCATGTTTTTTTAAGTTTTATTTTTTCTTCTGTTTTTAGAGACAGGGTCTCATGCTGTTGCCGAGGCTGGAGTGCAGTGGCATAGCCATAGCTCACTGCGGTCATGAACTCCTAGGCTCAAGTGATTGTCCTGCCTCAACCTTCCAAGTAGCTAGTACTACAGGAAAACACCATTACACCTGACTGATTTTTAAATGTTCTGTAGAGATGGGATCTTGCTATGTAGCCTGGGCCAGTCTCAAACTCCTGGCCACAATCAATCCTCCTTGATTATTCTGTATATCCTTTGTTTTTTATCTTCTTCTTTTATTGTTTGCTTTTATGATTTGGTGGTTATTTTGTAGTGATAAAATTTGACTCCTTTCTCTTTCTCATTTGTATATTTGCTCTACCAGTTAGTTTTATACTTTTGTGTGTTTTATGATATTATATATTGTCCTTTGCTTCCAGATATAGCACTCCCTTAAGCATTTCTTGTAGTGCCAGTCTAGTGATGATGAATTTCCTCAGTTTTTCCTTGTCTAGGACTTTATTTTTCCTTCATTTTTGAATAATAATTTGGCTGGGTATAGTGTTCTTGGCTAACATTTTTTTTTTCTTGCAGCACTTTGAATATATCAATTAGTCTGATGAGGATTCCATTATATGTGACTTAACAATTTGCTCTTGCTGTTTTCAGAATTCTCTCTTTGTGTTTGACTTTTGACAGTTTGATGATATTGCACCTTGGAGAAGAGTTCTTTGTGCTGAATCTGTTTAGGAATTCTTGAGCTGCATATATCTGGATGTCTATATCTCTTGCAAGACTTGGGAAGTTTTTAGTTATTATTTGTTGTTCAAATTGTTATTTCCGAGGGGAGACAGTTGCTTCTGAGTCCCACTCTGCCATCATGTTCCACTCTCTCAAAAGTTTGCTGATCCCCAAATTTCTGTCTCTGCTCTAAACTTCTCTCTTACACTTCAAACTAATATGGCCACTCCTGCTGACTGGGAAATCATTAGATAGTTTGATAGCAACATATCAAAAATATGCTTCCTCCCAACCTACTGTACACTTAGATTTCCCCATGTCAGTTGGTAACAATTACTTAGGCCAGCAATTTTGAAATTCAGTCCTTCCCTTTCTCTTCCACCCCTCAGCCAATACATAAGAAAATCTTGTCTCTATCTCTAAATTATAGTCAGAATCTTTTAAATTTTTTACCACCTCTGAATTACCATCCTGCTCCAATTCATCTTTATCTCTTGTCTTTATTACTGCAATAGCCTCCTTCCATATTTTCCTGCTTCTACACTTTCCTCTTTATAGCTATTCTCAACATAGCAGCCAGATTGATCCTTTAAATTAGATTATGCCACGCTCTGCTCAAAACTCTCCAGTGGCTCTATTTCCATGTAGTAAAAGCCAAAGTTCTAACATTTACTTGTAATGCTCTAAATGATCAGGTACATGTTACTTCTCTCAATTCATGTCCTATCATTCTCTTCCAGGGTTACAAGATGTAGTTGAAGTTGTATTTTGAAAAAAATTTATGGACTTGAATACTTTTGCTATTAATAAGAAAAAATTCAAAATCATTAATTAAACATTCAGTATAGGAAACAAAAAAAGCAATAGAATTTTACCTCATCTTTGATTAGTGAGAATATGGGTAATTTATATTTTTATCTTTTTACCTTATGTTATTTTCCACAATATCATATATAAATTTTAAAATTAGTAAAAAAATTTTGTTAGTACAAAATGAAAAATTTGGGTTTGAAAAAGATAGACTTATTAATAATAGAGAACAAAGTTAGAAAGAACCCACTAAGCATGGAAAAGAAGAATGTAATTCCAGTTTTATAGTTGGTGCACTGTTTTAGCCATGGTAGGATTGAAATAATCAGGGAAAAGTTAGGGTGACATCAAAGAAGTCTCAGGAAGATAATATCAAGTAGAACAGAGACAAGTAGAACAGAGACAAGCAGGACAGAGACAAGTCAAGAAAGCAGAAGGAAAACTAGCATGTTTAACCCAGCTGGCAGTCACATGAATTTTATTAAGTGTGGGAAAAGTGTATTATATAGAGAGAATATAGGAAATATGCCTGGGTTGAGAACCAGCTCAGATTATTTTCTGGAAAAAGTAAAATGAGCCGTTAACATTTGGTATCACATATAGTGTGAGCTGCCTTGTAGAATGCACTGGCACAGTGTTTTCTATTATTTCAATGCTGGATTAGTTTTTAAAGTACTTGTGTTTCAGTTGTTTTCCGAACATTTACCAGCTGTAGGACCCTAGGAAAATAGTGTAATCTGGTTGAACAATATTTTTTTAAATTTAAAAATGGGTATCCAAATATCAGCCTTCCCTATGTTATAAAATTGTGGTGAAAATAAAAAGGTATTATGAAAAGTGCCTTGAAAACCACAATGTTATTTAAATATAATAATTGATACATTATAAATTATTTAAATATAATAATTGATACATTATAAATTATTTAAATATAATAATTTATACATTATAAATTATTTAAATATAATAATTTATACGTTATTAGTAGTCTATGCTGGTATCTGTTACAACCAGGTTTGAATCTAATAGAGTGACCCCTATTCTCCAAAAACAATAGTATAATCAAGAATTTAATAATATTAAATGAAACATGTGATGATAAACTGCTTTGAATATTGAGAGAATAGATGGTATTTAATTGAGGGTTCCTGAGCTGTCTGGGCCTAAGGATAATAAATCATATTGTAACTCAAATATCTTCTGTTAGTATTTGTCTCTGTTCTTACTCCCACCTCAGTATCTAATAGATTTACATTCAATTTTGCATTATCAGGAAATCTTGTAAAGATCACAGGGATATTTGCTCAAGATTTTTCAGTAGACAAAGTGAAGTCTAATTGTTAATTGAGAGTAAACGAGGCTGATCTTTGTCAAATGTAAGAAGGATAAAATAAATTATAAGAGGTAGGGCATGAAATATGTAAGTTAATCCCTGGAAAATGCACAGATACTCTGGTTTAAATGGTTGGTAGCCTCTCCTGTGTTGATTACTTTTGTGAACATAGGCTTCAGGATATTAGTTGTTTTTATATTGTGTATACTAGGGATGATAAAATGTGTATGTTGAGCTCTGACCACTCCACAGTCCTCTAGACTCAAGTACCCAAGTACCTGCTAGACAAGTTAATTTAGTTGTTTCACAGCCATCTGAAACTTAACATGCCTGAAACAGAATTTTTGGTTTTTCCTCTAAAATCTGTTTTTCTCTTAGTCTTCCCATCTTAAAATGACCACTATCCACTCAATTGTGAAACCAAAACTTAGTTACAATCCCTGATTCTTCACTTGCCTTCCACCTCTGGAATCTATTCTTATCACTTTGATTCATCTTTATGGCTGCCACCCTAGTCCAAGTCAACGTTTTGCACATAGATTTCTTTAATAGCCTCCTACCAATCTCTCTGCTTCCTCTAAAGCTGCCCTGCCCTGAAATCTATTCTCTGTTTAACAGCTAAGATGATCTTTTTGAAAACAAAAAAGAATCATGTTACTCTCTTAAAGCACTAGTATAACTTTCCATCACAATTATTATGAAATTAAAACTCTTTACCATGAGCTATAGCAGGGTTGATGTTCATTCAGGATGTACTGAAACAGTCTTATCAATCGTTTTCAGAGAGCATACATTCCAATTTGTTGCTGCCTATGTCATGAGTTAAGCATTTTGCCCATCACTCCTGCTTCTAAGGCTGTACATGAGCCTGTGGTTCTCAGTTACAGAGTTTCAAATGTCCCAGAGGAAATTTGGTGATACATGGAAATATTTTTTGTTGTCATGACTGGGACATGCTACTGGCATTCATTGGGTAGAGGCTAAGGAATAATGTTAAATACCTTACAGGATAGAGGACAGCACCCTGCAACACAGAATTATTTGGTCTCAGTGTCAATAATTTCCAAGTTGAGATAACTTGGGTATTAACCCAAGTTAAAGTATTAACCCAAGTTGAGGTATTAACCCTTAGATAACTCTCTTATCCCTGCCTGCCTCACTCACAGTATCCTCTCCCCACTCAGTCATTATGTTGCACTGGCCCCCGTGCTCTGCCTGGCAAATTCACTAACATCCCAGGGGTTCTCTATCATATAACCTGCTTAACTTTTTTCCCATAGCACTGAAATATCTAAAATTACCTTGTTTTGTTATTTTATTTGCTGGTTCTTCACTGTCACTCCCACTTGGAATGTCAGCTGCTTGAAAGAAGAAAATGTTTCTCTTCCCCAGCATGGAAAACAGTGCCTTAATATTTGCTGAGAGTATGTCTTCCCTATTCCTCATCTCCTCTAGAAGCCTCACTCATTTTTCACTACCATCAATTCCTGAGCCCCACTCTGTCCTCAGTATCTAAAGGGTGTAGCAAGGTTTGAGAATAAGTTGAGGATATTGGTTTCACACACCATTCTGTAACAAACACAATTGAAAGTATGTTGATTTGTTTTTTAGCCTCTATCAAATTATCTCTAAATTAAAACAACTATTTTGTCAATATTCCTAGTATCAGCAGCATAAAGCAGCTTCAAAAGGCATGGTAACCAAAGCTATTCTCTGGAACCTTCTACTCAGATGGTATTCTAAGAGCTCTTTAAATAGACTATTTGCCTAGACTTTCTCTACTTAACTTGAGATAAGTTCTTTTATGTTGATTAAATGTTTTATAATTGTTATTGTTGCAGAAGATCTGATTGCACTTTGCCATGATCACCATATAAATATTGTAATGACCCTTCGCCTCACATGAACAGCCTCCCCATTCTGGTCTTGATATTACGCCAGTCTGGTGATGATCTTAAGGACCACATCTATAGGGCTATCGGCTGTTGTGCATCAACAATCTTGGTTTCATTGCCTGTAAGTAAAATTCATGCAGGCATTCTGGATCATAGGTACAGTAAAGAGCTGGACCAAGTTCTTTGTTGCTTTGAATCAGTAGGTTAATTTGTCTTTAGAACTGGAGAATCATGTTTCAACACAGAAGTGGCTGTGGTCTTGGAAAGCTGCTGTTTTTCCATTTGGTTTGACTCGAGAGATCAAATTTAGAGAAAATGATAGGAGTCTCCAAATCCCACCATATTCAATCTTGTTACAGTAGTACCTCTAACTGAAAAAAAAAATCTCTCAAGATTATGCTGACAGGAAACCTGATTAGAATGCATTTATTCTGAGCCTTAACCACAGAAATGTCCTTAAAAGAGGCCAGCTTTATCCCTTAAAACAATAAAATTGCACATTATAAATATAGCCACTTAAATTGGTTCTCTTCAATACCCTACACTTGAACTAAGATAAATCGAGTCTTTATTTGAAAAGAGTATTATTAATTGTTATTATTTTATTTTATTTGAGATGGCATCTCGCTCTGTCTCCCAGGCTGGAGTGCAATGGCGCTATCTTGGCTCACTGCAACCTCTGCCTCCTGGGTTCAAGAAATTATCCTGCCTCAGCCTCCCGAGTAGCTGGGATTACAGGTGTCTACCACCACGCCTGGCTAATTTTTTGTATGTTTAGTATAGATGGGTTTTCATCATGTTTGCCAGGCTAGTCTTGAATTCCTGACCTCAAGTGATCCACCTGCCTCGTCCTCCCAAAGTGCTGGGATTACAGGCATGAAACACTGCACCAGGCCTATTATTATTGTTATTATTATTATTACTACTACTACTACTATTATTTAGAAAATAAAGCAATTCATAGTTTAACATCATTTTTTAGACCACCCTGTAAAAATTCTGTTCCCATTCCTATACGCCTCATACAGTTACAAGATGGTAAAATGAATTATGATTGCTCAGGTTTTCCCAAAATAAATGAAAAACCCTTAACCTATTAGCAAGTTAAATAAGACCAAATAAAAGGGTACCTAAAAATGCATCTATCTTAAGGGTTAAATATATATAACCCTTAACCAATTAACAAGTTGACCAATTTTGGTTATTTTTACTTATTACTTGGTAAATATTTACTTATTAACCAATTTTGGTTAACTTGTTAATTGGTTAAGGGTTATATATATTTAACCCTTAAGATAGATGCATTTTTCATACACCTTTTTATTTGGCCTTAAATTTCTATTTTTATATTTTAAGCTGAGTGTATAGTTCTCTTATTGTAAGTAGTTTTTTTTTTGCTTTGAAAATAAAAAAAGTTCCACCAGAAAACTTTTAAAATGATGTTTGAATGTCACCCTAAGATAGTACACAGTGAGAACCTAGAGAAGAAGGGTAAAGAAACTGTAAGAATTTACCTATTTTGTCTAATAGATGAAACAATTGCACTCTTTCTTTTCTTAAAAGCCCTCAATTATTTTCTTAACTCAACTTACAGTGTACATAGAATCTATCAACTGAGTATGGCCCAAGTTAATGTTTTTGTGTTATTTCCCTGTTTAGTTCTGAACTTTTTGTATGGTAATTGCAATGAAAGCAAAAGGCCAACCTGATGACTGGACAGAAATTATTTGCAGCTGCTGGGATTTTTATCCTTTGTTTTGTTTTTCTGGGATTTGAATGGTATCTTCATCTAGACAGGAAGATCTGGCTGCAACTGTCCTACAACAAAGCAAACTTTTCTGCCTGAGCTGGACTTCCTGTGTAATATCATGAGACCTGCTGTGGGTATGTCAATGGCAAACATAGTGAATCAATAAAGTTGTTTTTCCACTGGAGTTTTAGATTTTCTCTAGTTTAATGCTTGGTTTGGTTAATCAGTATTTTCCTTTCACATAGTAGAAGGTTCATATTGCTGGTGGGCTTGGCTTTTGTTAATGAAAGATCCACTACCCTCAGATTCTACGAAACCCAAATTTTTGTAGAGTTTATAGAAGCACAAACCAGTGTCTTGAATGGCTGCCCTGTGGCACTCATTCTCCAGAGCCTCTCCTTATGTTTTCTGGGTGGTTTTGTTAATACATTCAGAAGAGAAAGTCACACGTTTAATTATATTAGATCATAGGCAAGCTGCATGCCAAAGTTTTAACCCACATTTCCTTCAGGCATTCACTCCCTTTTTTTCTTTTTTTTTTTTTGCAAAAATATGGAGCAAGTTAAACTTTTTCAGTGTATCACAATGTCCCTTTATTTCTAACTCTAGTTTTTTACATGTAAGTAACATATAAACATAATGAAAAAATAAAACGGTTTAGATGATCATATGATGGAAAGTGCATCTTCAAGTAACCTCTTCATATGAATATGTGGGATTGTGCCTCTCTTTTAGCACATTCTGAGATAGGGCTTTTCATTCCCTGTTTCATGGAACCCATTTTCCATTTAATGGTTTTTTTGTTTTTGTTTTTTCTGCAGAACCCCAGATACCATGAGCAGAGCACATTGTTTAGCAATTTAAGTAGGTGCCCTCTATGTTTGTTTCCCTTCTTCTCCAATCCCATTCTCATTCCTATCTACCTCTCCCTCATATGTACCCAGAGTAATGTATTGATATGCCCTTAAAAGATGTAGGTAGTCTTTTATAATATGCAGTATTATGTGTTAGAGTCTTTAATTGTCATGAATGAGAGTGTGGTTTTTCATTCCATTTCTACTTTTCTCACTAAATATTTACTTATTTTGTTCCTTACTTTTCTACTTATTTCTTTCTGGTATCTCATACAATGCATTCACTGCTCTAATTCTCCATTCTGCTAAGTTGCTTCTGGCTCCTTACTGTCATAATGACTGATATAGTTTGGATATTTGTCCCCACCAGAATCTCATGCTGAAATGTAATCCTCAGTGTTGGAAGTGGGGCTTGCTGGGAAGTGATTGGCCCATGATGGTGTATTTCTCATGAATGCTTTAGCACCATTCCCTTGGTGCTGTCCTCATGATAATGAGTGAATTTTTGCTAGATCTGGTTGTTTAGAAGAATGTGGCACCTCTCCCCCATTGCTCCTGCTCACACCATGTTAGATGCTCATTCCTCGTTTGCCTTCTGACTTGATTGCAAGCTTCCTGAGGCCTCCTCAGAAGCAGATACTGGCATTATGCTTTCTATACAGCCTGTAGAACCATGAGTCAATTAGATATCTTTTCTTATAAATTACCCAATCTAAGTTATTTCTTTATAGTAGTGCAAGAATGTCCTAATACAGAAAATTGGTATTGAGGAGTGGGGCATTGCTATACAGATATCTGAAAATATGGAAGTGAGTTTGGAATGGAACTGGGTAATGGGCAGAGTTTGGAAGAGTTTTCAAGACTCAGAAGAAGACAGGCAGATGAGGGAATGTTTGACGTTTTTTAGAGACTGTTAAATGATTGTGACTAAAATGCTCATAGTGACATGGACAGTGAAACCCAGGCTGATGGAATCTCAGATGGAAATAAGAAACTTATTTGGAACTGGAGCAAAGATCATATGTGTTACGCTTTAGCAAAGAACTTGGCTATATTATATCTCTGCCCTCGATATTTGTAGAATTTGAATTTGAGAGTGATAGGTTAGGTATGTGGTGGGAGAAATTTCTAAGCAGTCAAGTGTTCTAGACATGGCATGACTGCATCTAATAGCCTATGCTCAGATATCTGAGCAAAGAAATGACCTAAAGTTGGAACTTATATTTAAAGGGGAAGCAGAGCATGAAAATTTGGAAAACTTGCAGACTGGCCATGTGATAGAAAAGGAAAAGCCCATTTTCAGGAGAAGAATTCAAACAGGCTGCTGAGCAACCTCTTGCTAGAGAAATTTGCATAACTAAAAATGAGGCAGGTGCTGATAGCCAAGACAATGGGAAAAAGGCCTCAAAGGCATTGCAGAGAACCTTGTAGCAGCCCCTCTCATCATAGGCCTGGAGGCCTAGCAGGAAAGAATGGTTACATGGGTCAGGCCCAGGACCCTGCTACCTTACACAGTCTGATATACTGTTTCCCACATCCCGGCTACTCCATCTCCAGCCTTGGCCCAAAGGGACTTAGGTACAGCTTAGGCCACTGCTTCAGATGGTGCAAGCCATAAACCTTGGCAGTTTCCATGTAGTGTTAAGCCTGTGAGGGCACAGAGTACAACAGTTGAGGCTTGGGAGCCTCTGCCTAGATTTTAGAAAATGTATGGAAAAGCCTGGGTGCCCAGGCAGAGTTTGGATGGGGCTGTCACAGAGAACCTCTATTAGGGCAGTGCATAGGGGAAATGTGAGTTTGGAGGCCACACACAGAGTCTCCAACAGGGCACTGCCTAGTGGAACTGTGAGAAGAGGGCCACCACTCACCAGACCCCAGAATGGAAGATCCAATGGCAGCTTGCACCCTGCACAAGGAAAAGCTGAAGGCATTCAACTACAACTTCTGAGAGTAGCTGCAAGGGCTGAACACTGCAAAGCCATAGGGGCAGAGCTGCCCAAGGCCTTGAGAATTCACCCCTTACAACAGTGTGCCCTGGATGTGAGATATGGAGTGAAAGGAGATTATTTTGGAGCTTTAAGATTTAATGACTGCCCTGCTGTGTTTTGAACTTGCTTGGGGCCTATAGCCCCTTTCTTTTGGCTGATTTCTTCCTTTGGGAATGGGAATGCTTACCAAGGATTGTACCTGTAAGGTCTCTGAGCCCAAGCCTGCGTCTATACATCCAGATGGTCTGAGGCAACTGAAGAACCACAAAAGAAGTGAAAATGGCCAATTTCTGCTTTAACTGATGACCTTCCACCATTGTGATTTGTTCCTGTCCCACCCTAACTGATCAATTGACCTTGTGAAATTCCTTCTCCTAGACAATGAATATCAGAACCTCCCCCCGCCTCCCTGCCACCAAGAGAATAGCCCCCTTTAACTATAATTTTCCACTACCTACCCAAATCCTATAAAACTGCCCCACCCCATCTCACTTTGCTGACTCTCTTTTTGGAGTCAGCCCACTTGCACCCAAGTGAAATAAACAGCCTTGTTGCTCACACAAAGCCTGTTGGTGGACTCTCTTCACATGGACGCGTGTGACAATACCCCCATTGTATCTTGAAAGCAAATAACTTGTTTTGACTTTATACACTCATAGGCAGAAGGAAATCATCTCCGGATGAGACTTGGGACTTTTGAGTTAATGCTGAAACGAGTTAAGACTTTGGGATACTATTGAGAAGGGGTGATTGTATTTTGCAATGTGAGAAGGACATGCAATTTTAGGGGGAGTAAGGACAGAATGATGTAGTTTGGATATTTGTCCCTTCCAAATGTGTTGATATGTAATCTCCAATGTTGGAGGTGAGGCCTGGTGAAAAGTGATTGGATCATGGGGGTATATGTCTCATGAGTGGTTTAGTGCCATCTTCTTGGTAATGTCTTTGGTATAGTGAATGAGTTATCATGAGATCTGATTGTTTAAAAGTGCATGGCACCTTCCACGACTCTCTCTTGCTCCTGCTTCCACCATGAGAAACACCTGTTTCCCCTTTTGCCTTCTGTCATGACTGTAAGCTTCCTGGGGCCTTCCCAGAAGCAGACACCAGCATTATGCTTTCTGTACATCCTGTAGAACCATGAGTCAATTATTCTTTTCTTATAAATTATCCAGTCTCTGGTATTTCTTTATAGCAATGCAAGAACAGCCTAATACAATGAACATCTGTTTACATGCTCCTGCAGCCTAAGTGAGAATTTATATGACAGGCATTTTATGAGTGATTGCTGTGACATAGACCATAGACATCATTTCATTTTCTGTCTTTTATATATTTATGGAAATCTATCAATCCACTGATGATCATGATCCTACTCTTGTTCTCTTTGCAGTTACATATTTGCTCATTTTGTACTCCTATATTTTTATTTCAATGATGTCTTAAGAAAGACTGAAGACAAATCTGTGGGTTTAACCCCACATTTGAAATAGAGCTCAATCCATCTCCTTTTCAGTGCATTATGTTTGCTTGGGGTAAAGCACAGAGGGAGAAGTAGGAGAGAGAGAGAGCATGGAAAAGAGTTTGCTCGCAATGCTACACTGTGTACAATAGGTTGTACACTTTTTATTGAAACATATTACCTAATAGTGGGACATAGACTGGTATGGTTTGGCCCTGTGTCTCCATCCAAATCTCACCTTGAATTGTAATCCCCATAATCCCCACATGTCAAAGGTGGGACCAGGTGAAGGTAATTGAATCACGGGGGCAGTTTCCCCCATGCTGTTCTCCTGATAGTGAATGAGTTCTCATGAGATCTGATAGTTTTATAAGGGGCTTTCCCCTTTGCTTTGTAAACTCACTCCATCCTGCCACCCTGTGAAGAAGTTGCCTTGCTTCTCCTTTGCCTCCCACCATGACTGTAAGTTTCCTGAGACCTCCCCAGCAATGCGGAACTGTGAGTCAATTAAACTTCTTTCATTTATAAATTACCCAGTCTCAGGTATCTCTTCATAGCAGTGTGAAAACAGACTAATGCATAGATTAAAATAAAATATTGCATCTAACTAAAGATAATTATTGGCAATCATTAATGCTTCATAATTTAAAAGATAAGAGACTGACTTCCAACCTAAAAGGATGACAGCATTTCTAGACCCAAAAGCCCCTTGCCTTAGCTGACCCTCACCTCAAACCTATAGCCATCAGGATCCCATTCCAAGGTCATTGTTTTCCTTCAATACTACAACAACTGTTCCATGTAAGTCTTGTAAAGTACAATCATTTTAGTAATTCATTTGAGAGGACTTTTCCTTCAGTTTCCAAAGATTTTGTAATTGCTGTAACAAGGTACCTCTGGGAATACTGCTATGAAGTAATCAGAATTGTGTTTTCTGGTCCTGTCAAGTAGGTGGCTGTGGGAAGTCTTTATCCAATTTGTACTTGGGCAAAGCTGAAGTAGAAATTTATAAAAAGGTGAATGTGTTGCTATCAAGTCTGCCTACATCTCAACAGCAATGCTCATGGACATGTGAGCACTTTTTAAAGTTGGAGTTTCCTGGGTAAAGGAATGTCTTCATTTGGATGTGAACAGTCTCAGTGAAAAATAGCCAAGCAAATCCCAAATGCTAGCACATTCAGCTTTATTTTGAGGTACTTAACTTCCTCTTTTCCATTCTTTACATTCATTGAAGTTCCAAATTATAGGCTGCTACCCTGCACTGTGCAAGGCATCTGTCCCATGGCAGGCCCACTCTGCCTTCTCCTAATGGACTTCAGCAGCTTATAATTGTATCTCACTGAGAGTCATGGAAGTGACAGCATGTAGAGGTATTGTAATCTTGGGGATACAGTACTTTATTTGAAGTAACAATTCTGCATGTGGTTAACCTCAGTTTTCTTCTTTTTAAAAAATTCCCTGGAAATACACTTACCCAACCTCAGTCTTCATATGTGCACTGAGGATAATGGTAATAGAAGGCATCCTGCCACATTAGAAAGTTGCTATAGAAACCAAAGTAAATAATGTACCTGAGGGTTTAAAAGGTTTATGTATGCTGGGCATGGTAGTTTACACCTGTAATCTCAGCACTTTGGGAGACCAAGGAAGGAAGATTGCTGGAACCCAAGAGCTTGAGAGCAGCCTAGGCAACATAGTGAAACCTCACCTCTATCAAAAATTTAATAGGTAGCTGGGCATAGTGGCATGCACTTGTAGTCCCAGTTGTTTGGGAGGGTGAGGCAGGAGGATCACTTGAGCCTGGGACACTGAGGCGGCAATAAGCCATGATCACGGCACTGCACTCCAGCCTGGGTGATAGAGTAAAACCCTGTCTCAAAAAAAAAAAAAAAAAAAAAAAAGAAAGAAAAAGAAAAAAAAGCTTATGTTCCTAGTGTTATGCACTAAATTGTATCTACCTCTGTAATCCATTCATGTTAAGTCCTAACCCTAGTACCTTAGAATGTGGCCACAATTGGAGATGGTCTTAAAGGATTAAGTTGAAGTCTTTATGATGGTCCCTAATCCAATATAAACGATGTTCTTACATAAAGAGAAGATTTGGACACACAAGGAAAGAAACCAGAAAAATGCTCAGACAGAAGGACAACCATGCAAGAACACAATGAAAAGTGGCCATGCCATCTGCAAGCCAAGGAAAGAGGCCTCAAAAGAAACTGAACCTGCTGACATGTTTGATCTTGGACTTTTGGCCTCCTGAATCATGAGAAAACATATTTCTATTGTTTAAGCCACCTGCTCTATGGTATTTCTTATGAGAGCTCTAGAAAATGCATATAATTAGTCTACCCACTTACAGATACTTTTTATTTTAAAAAATCATATGTAGAGTTTTATGCCAGGTATTAACACGTTTAATTCTCATAACCCAATGAGGTAGATACCCATATAACAGATGAGGAAACAGAGAGAAGTAAAAAAAATCTGCCTAGTATCTCACAGGTAATAAATGGTAGATGATGAAATTCAAACCTATGTACACTGGCTCAAGATTACATGCTCCAAATTTTGGATCCAATTTGCTCAGATTCCTCTACTTAAGGAAATGAATATTAATTTTGAGCACTGTTATAAACTGAATGTTTATATTTCCCCAAATTCATATGTTGAAGCCCCAGCCCCTCAGGTGATGATATTTGGAGCCTGACCTTTGGGAGGTAATTAGGGTTAGATGAGGATGGGGACCTCATGATAAAATTAGTTACCTTACAAGAAAAGACACCAGAGCACTCGTACTCTCTTTTTCTCTCTTTCTCTTTCTTTCTCTCCCTGCCATATGGGACTACAAAAAGAAGTTGGCTGTCTGCAAGTCAGGAAGGAACTCTCACCAAAACTCAACTATGCTGGTACCTTAATCTAGGACTTCTAGCCTCCAGAGCTGTGAGAAAATAAATTTTTATTAAGTTGTCCCGTCTATGGTATATCGTTATGGCAGCCTGAGCAGACTAATATAAGCACCAACAAAGATTCATTTAGCATCTACTACATGGGATCAGGCACTGAGTATATGGTGGGAATAAACTGTACCTGTACTTAAGACATTTCCAGTCTAGAAGACAGGAAAGACAGTAAGTATACAGACAAATATTTTCAAAAAATGCCACTGTTTCTGTGCTTTGAATTTATCCTTATCATTGAACACTTAACATGCTGCAATTTTGCTTATATATTTTGTTAAACTATTTTCTCCATTAGAATGCAAGCTTCATGAGGGAAGGGATCTTTTATCCTCGGTGCTTTATCTGATCTTCCTAGAATACTGTGTTAGTCCATTTTGGTTGCTATAGAAAAATACTTGTGACTGGGTAACCTACAAAGAAAATAGATGTACTTGGCTCATGTATTTGGCTTGGTTTCTGGTGAGGCCCCAGGAAGCTTATACTCATGGCAGTAGGCAAAAGTGGGGAGCCAGCATGTCTCATGGCAAGAGAGGGAGCAAGAGGTGGGGTGGGAGCTGGGGCAGGTGCCAGGCTCTTTAAACAACCAGCTTTTAAGTGAACTCATTACTATGGGGAAGGCACAAAGCCATTCATGAGGTAATTCACCCCCATGATCCAAACATCTTCCATTAGGCCAGACTTCTAACATTGGTGATCACATTTCAACACAAGACTTGGAGGGGACAAAACATCCAAACCATACCAAACAGTGTCTGGCACATAGTGGGGGTTGAAGGAGTATTTGCTGAATGAGTAATTACAACTTAGGCTAAATAACATAAAATACATGAATGGAGGAGTGCCATGATCAAGAAAAGCTTGTAAGCATCTGAAGCTTGGAGATGGTCAGAGCCCTTGCATGGTTACAGAGCCCATGGATGAGAGAAGTGCTCAAGTGGCGGGGGTGGGGGACAGGCTTATCTGACTGCCGACCTCTTACCATTTTCACTGTAGCCATTTGCTCTCTTCTGAACAGTGTCTTTACTAAGGCCTTTAAGACAGTGGCAAACAAATTCGTTAAAATCTAAAACTGTGCCATGAAGCAAACTTCTTATCTAGTGATATGGTTGGGCTTTGTTCCCCACCCAAATCTCATCTTGAATTGTAACCCCCATAATCCCCATGTGTCAAGGGAGAGACCTGATGGGAGGTGACTGAATCATGGAGGCAGTGTCCCCCATGCTGTTCTTGGGATAGTGAGTGAGTTTTCATGAGATATGATGGTTTTATACGTGCCTGACTGTTCCTCCTTCACACTCTTGCTCTCTCTCACCTGCCACCATGTAAGAAGTGCCTCTTCCTTTTAGCCATGATTATAAGTTTCCTGAGGCCTTCCCAGCCATGCAGAACTATGAGTCAATTAAATCTCTGTTCTTCATAAATCACCCAGTCTTGGGCAGTCATAGCAATGAGAGAATGAACTAGCACATCTATTGTATTAATATTTAATTTTAGCAGACATAACAAAATGATAAATAATATACAGCTAAGCTTGGGTTTAATAGTCAGTTCTTCTTGGGTATTGGTAAAGGCCTTCACCAGGGGAGGTTTTGGCACTGTCTCTGGTCTAGTGTTCATCTGAGTCTTCCTGTTCAATGATCTAGTTTCATGTCTCTAACCTGAGTTACCCACAATTTAAACTGTCCTCCTTGCTTCAATATCAATGAAGTGATTGTCTGTGGTGGATGCCTAAGGCATGTACTCTCACTTGTCCCTCTCTTTCACATAGCTGTAGCTGGGGATGCCATATTCCAGTATGGCCCTATGTGTGGCCCCTGGTAACACTGGTTGGTGAGGGGGGGACACCCAACTCAACTTGGTCTGAGCTTCTTCCCTGAGAGTTCAATTAGGGCCCCTTTAGAGTCTTCAACTGTAAAACCTAAAACATAAGAGTTACATCAACCATGTTTTTGGTCACCTGTAGCAAGAGTGATAAATGAGCAAAGCTTAGGAATGGGAGATTCCAAGCAGTGTTCAAATTGTCTCATGTCCTGTTGCATCTTTAAGGCTGAGTTTTGTAAAATATTCTAGTATTACTGAAAATAAGGTTTTCCTTTCCATTTACCCAGCTCAAGTTGGTTTCTGTCACATGGTTACAAAAGCAGATTAACTAACACAACCAACTCTCTATCTCCCTGCCGTCAGTTGCTTAAATTTGTTTCTAAAGAGCAAGCAAATCTCTATTGAAGATCCTTAGAGTGATTCTGATGTTGGTGATCCATGGAGATACACCTCAAGAATCTCATGTATAGAGGGTAGAAAATTATATAAGGGTTTTCATGAGTGTGAATAACATGATAGATTGTGGTTTAGAATGATTGGAGAGAGAATGAACAAAGGATTGAAAAGAAGTGACAGGGCAGTCATGGATGGAGTTTATTGCAGGAGACTGGGGGGATAACAGGGCCATAGCAGCAGCAATCAAGAATGAAGGAAAGATTGACAGATATGTGGGAAATAGTATTGATATGTTCTAGTGACAGGTTAGCTTTAAGGAGTTAAGATGAGAATATTTGGCTTAGGTAACTTGTTAGGTTTGTTATACTGGTAACTGGAATCAGTAATATCTGAGTAAAAGCAGGTTTTGAAAAAGAAGGTGATTTCAGTACTGAAATGTTAAGTCATACAAAATATGTTGTTATTTTATTATTAGAGAATGAGAAACAACTTAGTGTAGTGATCAAGAGCACAGACTGCCTGGGTTTACATTCTGGTTGTATCACTTACCAAAGTTATGACTTTGAATAGGTTATTTAACTTTTCTATGCCTCAGTTTCTTCACTTGTAGAATATATTTAGTAATAATTTCTTCCTCACAGGATTCTTATGAAGATTAAGTTGATATTTATAAAAACACTTAGACTAGTGCCTGGCAGAGAATAAGTACTACATGATAAATACACGAACTATGAATAAAATTTGATTAATGTTATGGATATGCATAGTCAAACAGGAGAGTCTGTGTTGTGCTTTGTGCCTCATCCTCACAACTTTTAAATAAGAGAATGATGATGGTCTTTCCTCACGTTGGCAGATTGCATTTTCTTTTTGGTTTTGTTTTGTGAAGAGTACAGTACACACAGTTCAAGAATTCCAAATCCTATTCCTTTGACTGTCTGTGGGAACTGTGTTTCATTGGAGACCAGTGGCTTGCCCCCTGAAGTGCTTTGGGATTCTGCTCAAAAGGAAGAGAGTTGATCAATTGTCACCCAAGCTTTATTCCTTTCTCTGAGCCCCATCACTAATGGCCAATGAAGTTGGGCCGTGAAACCAAGAAACCAGTGATATAGGAGATAGTAAGAAATTGTTTAGGCAGATAGTGAGGGCAAAAGAGTCCTCACTGGAACTTCCCTTGTAGCAAAAGCAGTCCTAGAAATTATAATTTTTCTAACCGAAAGCAGCCTGAAAAATCGAGCTGGAAACACATATAAGGAAGCTAGAAGCTTGCATGGGGATGTGGGAATGCCGGCAGCTGTGCCAATAGAAAAGGGCTACCTGGGGGTCAGGCATGTCCACCAGGGACAATAAGAAAGAAGTGGGCAGCATGATACAACTCAGGCTGAAAACCTGCCTGCATAATTAGATTGGGGTGTGCACTGCCAGAGATTTGCACCCTATGCAAATGGCACAACTGGTCCTAACCAGTTATTAGTGCCCTGTGTAGATCAGATGCTGCCTCCCCACCAGCTCATCTATAAAACCCCCTACATTTCAGCACAGATCGGCAACGCATTTTTCCAGGACCCCTCTCTGTAGCAGAGAGCTATTCTCTTTTTTTGCCTCCTAAATTTCCGCTCTTAACCTCACTCTTTGTGTATCCACATCCTTGATCTCTGTGGCCGTGACACAATGAACTTCAGGTGTCACCCAGACAACAAGGCTGCTTCACTAGCATAAGGTGGAATTCCTTCAACCAATTTAAAATTACTTCCACTAGTAAGAAGTGTAATGAGAGTTAAGCAGATGTACCAAAAGGGATGAGCTAGGTTAGCTTGATTGTTTCTGAATGGTATTTATAAATTGTAATACTGTTTTATCTATAAGGTAATGAGATATACTGGAAGTATACATAGGGAGTAAACTTCTGGTATTCTAAGGAATTTTATCTGGCAGAGCTCTGCATCCAAAAGTCATTATATAAATTGTTATGTGATATTCTGAGTGGTGAAAACCACAATAAGCTTTCTATGTTATCCAAATTTTATTTTATTTTTCCTGATACATTTCTGGAAAGTAATTATCTCAGCAAAAATGTAATGAGAGGTTTTTATTGTTTTTAATTAATTGACAGCTCTAGATCTGGTAAAAAGCATTTTCTGTCTATCTTTCTCTTTCTATTTGTCTCAGAGGCCTATTATTACAAGATGTTTTTAGGGTACATATTATTTTAAAACTGAATAGCTAAGGGGACTTTCAGAAAGATAAAATTCTAAGAAACTTTATAGTAAATAAAGTCACAAAATAAGTGAAAAAAATATCTCTTGGCAAAATTTTGGAAAGTATACCTTGTCCTTGTTTCTTTCTGATTTCACTGCTTATCCCCACTTTTGCTCTTTCTCCATGACCCTCCTTATACAAATCTACTCTTTGGAAAAGTTGTGATAAAATAATTATCTTGTTCAAGAGATGAGTGACTGGGAAAGATTGTTTTTCTTAATCTGTGGTATTTGCATTTTAACAGTTTGGAGTCCAAAATAAAACTCTTTGGTAATGTGATTTCAGATATCCTAATTAACTCAAAAGTAAAGGGATATCATTGTGTTAGATCTGGTGTTCCAAGCCTATCTGAATCATCCTACTCAGTTCACTGTACAATGGGGAGTATAGAAGAGAGCAGTCTTTGAAGCACCCACCCTGTGACAGGTGGCCAGAAGCAAGGTAACACTGAAAAAGCCTAAAAATGGGTTATAAGGGACCAACTAGTCATGCCTCACTCTCAGAACTAATGATTTGGAGGGAGAAGTGTCTCTTTCCTCTACTCTGGCCCCAAGCAATCCTCCAAAGGTTGCCTCCAAAGGTCATTACTGTCTTTAGTCAAAGATTTAGTCACCTTAGCCTAATTCTCCTTATGCCAGTCCCAACAAGCCAATTTAGAAAGAGCCTGTTAAATTCCCCAATTTTTTTCATAGACAGGGTTACCCTCACTTGGGCCTACTATGAAATCCACAAAGCAAGGAACAACTCTATTGGAAAACTACCTTCTTAGGAGCAAGTTATTGGATAGAGAAAAGGTCATTTGGGAATCAAAGCACATTCATTCAGTAAGTGAAAGAGTGATACTTTTCCATCTTGAATTCATGAATCAGTTGTTTTTAGTTTTTTCCAGATTCAGTTCTCAGTTTTACCATAGAGCACACATACAGTGTTAATACAAGTGATTCATTTTAACATCTGGACTGATAAAGAGAACAATATATGGAGAGTTTTAAAACACATGGCTTATATTTAAAACATATATGGAAATGAACATGCCCTATCTTGGGCCTATTCATTAGATACCCCAATGAACCCTGCAGAGAACTAGCTCTGGGGCAAGTGGGTAATTATGCATCCAATCTCCTTATCAACATCTTCCTTTCCCTGCCCTCCCGTCCCTGGGAACATTTGGAATAACAATCACTCACCCTAACAATGAGGCCTCATCTTTAAGCTGTTGTTTGTCTCTATCTCCACCTGAGACTCTGACTACCTTTGTTTGTATAAAGAAATTCAGAGGGAATGGGAAGAGAGTGGGAAGAAGATGCAAGATTTGGCGGAGTAACTAGTGTTCTGCCTGCAGTCTCTCCCACAGCCCTTGTAGTAGGCAAAATAATGCTCCCCACCAAAGATGTCCACATTGGAATACCTTGAACCTGTGAATACATTACATGACAAAAAGAATTTGCAGAAGTGATTAAGGTTAAGAATCTTGATGTAGGGAGATTATCCTGGATTATTTGGGTAGGCCCATTCTGATCATATGAGTCCTGAATAATGGAAGAGGAGGTCAGAAGAGTGGGTCGGAGGGAAGAGATGTGAGAAGGACTTGACCAGTCATTGCTTGCTTTGAAGATGGAGGAAGGGGCCAGGAGCCAAGGAATGCAAGTATTTCTAGAAACTGAGAACAACCTTCAAGCCAGCAAGAAATTGAAGTCTTCTGTCCTACAACTGAAATGAACCCAATCATTCCAACAATTTGAATGCGCAGAAAATGGAGTATCCTCTAGAGAGGAACATGGCTTGTGGATACCCTGATTTTAGCTCAAAGAGACCCACACTGGACTTCTGGCCTACATAACAGATAATAAGTTTGTGTGGTTTTCAGTCCCTAAGTTTATGGTAATTTATTACAGTAGTGATGGAAAACTGATATCATTCTTCTCTGTGTTCTTTCTGACGACCACTCCCATTTATCTCTCCTCAGTTATTCTTGTCAAACATCATTTAAGATGAAAAATAATAGCAGCATCCTTTAATGGATATTTAAAATGTGCAAGGCATTATGAGAAATATATTACTTGCACTATTTAATTTTCACAACAGCAATTGAGGCAGGTATTTTTATTTCCCCAGTTTATCATTGTCCAAATGAAGGCTTAGTAGCTCAATGATACTTTGTGGTTAAATAAGTGATGTGACCTAGATGTCAATGGAAATGCCTTATCCCTGACACCCAAGTTAAAATGACTGAAACACTGACAGTTCCTCAGCCTGTGAAAATCCAAAGCCATTTCCAGGAATTTTGTCATGTACTACTCTTATGTTCTTTTGGCAGCTAATGTAATCCAGGAAAACTTCTGAGAAGGGTTAGGGCTAACTACTTCCTCTCAAAACTTGCTGTCAAGATATAAGGGAAAGCAAGTCTCACTTCAAATTCTGTCACAAATACAAATATTTATTAAACAAGCAGTTATCATTATGCAGGGCCAACACAATTTGTAAACTGTAAATTAGAAAGTTTCAGTATTTTATCCTTTAAGGTGTTCTAACCATACCTTGTACAAAAGGTTTACTCAAGCAGATAGGACCATATTCCAGAGAACATACTCTGTTAGCCTTAGAGCTGGCACAGACAACCATCAATCCTCCTAAAATAGTGGCTGGACATCGGACTTCCTAAAGATCAAGCTTGGATATAGTGATGATTAATTTTATGTGTCAACTTGACAGGACCTTGAGTATATCCAGATATTTGGTCAAACATCATCATGGGTGTTTCTGTGAGGGTGTTTTTGGATGATATATACATTTAAATCAGTGGACTGAGTAAAGTAGATTGCCCTCCACAATGTAGAGAGGCCTCACCCAACCAGTTGAAGGCTTGAAGAAGAACAAAGGCTGACCCTCCTTTAAGTAAGAGAGAATTCTTCCAGGTCTGATGGCCTTTGAGCAGGAAGTGAAATGTCTCTTCTTGGGTATCTGATATGCTGGTCTTTGGACCCGAACTACACCAGCAGCTCTCTGGGTCTCCAGGTTGCTGGTTCAGCCTGCAGATCTTGAGACTTACAGCCTCCATAATCACCTGAGTGAATTTATAATAAATCTCTCTCTCTCAAATATATGTGTGTGTATATATATTTAAATATGCTATATATAGATTTTGTATATATATGAAACAGAACCAACAGAAAAATTTTACATATGTGTGTGTATATGTATGGTACGCACACATATATATAAATGGAACCAATAGGATATATATACACACACTGAAACGTCATTATGCAGTTATGCTATATAGAAAGAGATTTTCATATATTTTTTATATATATATATACTTTTCTATATATAGTCTGTACCACATAACATTTGATCAATGACAAACTGCATGTATGACAGTGGTGCCACAAGATTATAATGGAGCAGAAAAATTCGTATCACCTAGTGAAATCTTGATGATGCTGACCCCATGTAGGCCTAGGCTAATACGTGGTTTGTGTCTTAGTTTTGAACAAAAAAGTTTAATTTTTTTTTTTTTTTTGAAACAGAGTCTCGCTCTGTCGCCCAGGCTGGAGTGCTGTGGCGCGATCTCGGCTCACTGCAAGCTCCGCCTCCCGGGTTCACGCCATTCTCCTGCCTCAGCCTCTCGAGTAGCTGGGACTACAGGCACCCGCCACCACGCCCGGCTAATTTTTTTTTTTTTTTTTTTTTCTGTATTTTTAGTAGAGACGGGGTTTCACCGTGTTAGCCAGGATAATCTCGATCTCGACGTTGTGATCCGCCCGTCTCGGCCTCCCAAAGTGCTGGGATTACAGGCGTGACCCATCGTGCCCAGCCTAAAAATTTTTTAAAGATTTTTTTTAAATAGAAGAAAGCTTATAGAATAAGAATATAACTGTAAAATGTGTTTGTGTTTTAAGCTTACAAGAGTCAAAAAGTTAAAATTAGGTTTACAAAATAAATAAGTTATAATAAGCTACAATTAATGTATTATTAAAGAAAACTATTTTTAAAAATACATTTAGTGTAGCCTAAGTGTACGGTCTACAGTAGTATAATATACTAGGCCGTCACATTCACTCACCACTCACTCACTGACTCACCCAGAGCAACTTCTAGTCCTATAAACTCCATTCCTGGTAACTGCCTGTACAGGTGTACAATTTTCTTAATCTTTTATCTTTCCTATACCTCTTCTATGTTTAGACATACAAATACTTATCATTGTGCTATGATTGCCTACAGAATTCAGTGCAGTAACATGCTGTACAGATTTGTAGCTTAGGAGAGCAATAGGCTCTACCATACAACCTCAGTGGGTAGTGGGCTATATACTATGTGTATGTACACTCTATGATATTTGCATAATGATGAAGTTGCCTAACATGCCTTTCTCAGAACATATTCCTGTTGTTAAGCAATGCATGGCTACACACACACACACCATTGGTTCTGTTTTTCTAGAGAACCCTTACTAATACAGATGCCATCCCTAAGGGTTCAGGCTATAGACCTTTCCAGAATTTTATACCTTGTGTTAGTTTCAAAGTACTTTTAAAAATTTACTCTGTACTGGTTCTGGAGTCTGGAAGTCTGAAATTGAAGTGCCAGCAGGGCTATGCTTCCTATAAAACTCTGGCTAGAATTCTTCCATGTCTCTTCTTAGCTTCTGGTGGTGACCTTCAATCCTTGACAGCCCTGGCTTGCAGCTGCATATCTCCAGTCTGCCTCCATCTTCATGTGGCATTTTTCCTGTGTGTCTCTCTCTCTTATAAGGATGTCAGTTATACTGGAAATGGCCTACCTTGCCTTAACAGATTATATCCCTTCCAAATAAGGTCCAAATAAAGTGCTGGAGGTTAGGACATCAACATATCTTTTGGTATATTGGTATATAATCCATAATTTATATTTATGTAATATTTTAACTAATCCAGACATACTGAAGACCTTTTAATTTTACTAATGAAATCAATTTTAAAAAATTTATCATGCTAACTAAGGCATTAGTTTCACCCAAGAAAATTCATTTGATGTGCTAATTTTTTTTTCTTCTTGAGTCAGAATCTTGCTCTTTCAACCAGGCTGGAGTGCAGTGGCACAATCTTGCCTACTGCAACCTCTGACTCTCAGGGCTCAGGTGATGCTCCTTCTTCAGCCTCCCCGAGTAGCTGGGACTATGGGTGTATGCCACCATGCCTGGCTGATTTTGTATTTTTAGTAGAGACAGGGTTTTGCATGTTGGACAGGCTGGTCTCGAACTCCTGACCTCAAATGATCTGCCTGCCTCAGCCTCACAAAGTGCTGGGATTACAGGCATGAGCCACTGCACCCAGCCTGATGTGCTAATTATTAATGTCATGCTAAAAAGCCTTAGTTGTTCATGGAGATATCAAGAGCTGTAGGTACAAGCTGGTTGGCCACCCCTGCAAGGGCATTAGTCTACCTGTAGAGTTGAAGTTTAAACTAAGAGGCATATACACAATATAACACTATCTATGCTGAAGTTCTTTAAAGTAAGTCACAGACATTGGAACATGTGTACCATGCCTCTTCTGCTCTGCATTGACTCAGCTGCAGATACATATTTCTTCATCAACAAATTCATTCATACAAGGCATTTCTTACATTTGCTCAACTTTAGGCTGGTCCCTCCTCTTTTTCCGTACTCTTTCATCAGTTAAGAAACAAATTCCTCTCCTTACTCCCTGCTTCTGTTGTTATTGAGCATGCTCTTGGGGTGTCACTCTTTACTCCATAATGCTTCTCCAAACATATCCCTTCCAAGCAAATCCACTGCTTCTCCTCAGGAGAATCCTCATGATTCAATTTTCTTTCTCTCCACATGAGCATTTGAACCCAGGCCTGTCTGACTGTAGAGCCTGAGTTAGCCATGACATTATACTGCTTCACCTGTATTACCCTAAAACCAAGAATAGCCCAACTATAAACAAGTCCAGCACATCAGGCAACTGCTGATAAGACCAGGGTAGTTAAAACTTTATTAGCTACTATTAACTCGAAAGCAACTGTACTATTGGGTTTTAGAGAGAAGATGAAATGTAAATGAAATAATTTTGGAAAGTCCTTTTTTATTTAAATGAATTGGCTGTAAATACATATATTTGAAATAACTTTAGGATGGAACTTCAACAAATGGAACTTAAGGAAATTTTAAAAATTACTGTTCCACTGAGCAGATGAGTCATTTTTGATGAGCCTCTAGGCTTCACTTGCTTCCTCTGATGTTGGCAATATGTATCTCTCCTTAACTAGTGAGTGTGGAGATTCTATATCTACTTCTATATCTGTATGTGAGATAAACACTTGCATACAGACTCATAGTTGCATACAGACAAATAGCAACATTTGCTATTGCTCAAATCATTCCCACCTTGTGGCTCCCACATATCTCTTACTAGGTTCTAAGTGAGCTTGCGTGTTCCTATGATGAGACCAAAAATACAATGGCGATCAGCCACACAAGCAGAAATATCTGAGTACCTTTAAAAATAGTAAGGTGTTGTCACTGGCCCACTACTCAAAAACCTATACTTCCAATTCATGTTGCTAAATCCTTAGGAATAGCATCGCTCCTTCATTTTGAGTCTGGAACATTCACAATTGTAAAAAAAAGAAAAACTGGGTGATGCTTCAAATTTGTCTGCCATTTAGATGAACTTGTTTTGAAGTGTCGTTGAAAGAATGCATCTCTGCAATCTACCTGCAGAGGCAGTTCTACAATACAAGAGGCAAATTCAAGTTCCATCAGGGGTCAGGCAGCTGACAGGTGATGAAATGGACCAGCTAAGTGCTATAGTAAACTCAGACATGCCTGGCTCTTCTAAAAACAGCAATTATCTCTCATCTTCACCTGATTGTTATCAATGGCTATATATTGCCACTTAATCCAATATTTTTAACTGAAGCTAGAAATCTATAATTTTGTGTGAAATTTATAGATATTAAATTTATGGCTCAATTTCTTTGAAAAATAAAATCCATTTGGGACTTTGGTCCATTTGCTGTGAAAAATCACTAGTTCGCGGCTGGTATTCTACAGTGATAACAAAAAGAACAAAAACCTCCCTACTGGTGTTCTATTCCTTTTCTTTGCTCTGCAAAGAAATCTGTTAACAGTTTAACTTAGGATATCCTAACTTATTTCAACTTTAAATTTGTTTGTTTCCTTGTTGAGAAGAGTGTATGAGGGCGTACTAGCTATACCTTTTTTTAGTTGTTCAGTAAAACACATTTGGAGAGACACTGGAAACTGACATCCTCTGTATAATCTGTGATTCCATGTTTCCATGAAGTTGTTCCATAATGAAATGAGCTAAAGACGCAATGTTTGTCTTTGAGTTAGTGTTTCCATTAGCTTTTAAAATGCTATCATGTTTTTCTCATTTTTTAAAATGAGAGTACCTTTATAACTTTTTTTCTTGAACTTTATAATACCAACACCAGAGACTGGGGTAGGGGAAGTTGGTAGTGACTATTTAACAGGTACAGGGATTCTTTTTGGAATGATAAAAATGTTCTGAAATTAGATAGCGGTGATGATTGCACATCATTTTGAATATACTAGATGTCATGAGATTATACAATTTGAACTGGTTAAAATGGTGATTTTTGTTATATAAATTTTACCTCAATTTTCTCAAAAACAAACCAAAAAAAAACTATTGTTACAGGGCTAGGATGTGTAATTACCATTAGAGGGGGCATACAGTATCAGATAAAGGTACCATATTTTATTTTGTTTTGTATTCTTATTCAATGGCTCTATTTATCACACTCCTATGTGATTCTTAAATTCTCCCTAAGAGTCAACCAAAAATTTCCTTGCTGATATTTAAACATTTCTTGTTCTATACTTACAGGTGCTATGAACTGAATTGTGCTCCCCATCCCCAATTCATGTATTGAAACACTAACACTCAAGATCTCACACAGTATTTGAAGATAAGGCTTTTAGGAATAAGTAAGGCTAAATGAGACCATAAGCATGGGGTCCTAATCCAGTAGGATTGGTGGCCTTATAGGGAGGGAGGGAGAGGTGGGGAGGAGAGAGAGAGAGCGTGAGAGCACGTGCAAGGAAGCACATCCTCCCCATACATGCATGAAGAAAAGCCATGTGAGCACATAGCAGGAAGATTAAGTCTGCAAAGCAAGGAAGAGAAGCAAGGAAGACAGCCTTTGCCAGAGCCTGACCTTGCTGGCACTCTGATCTCAGACTTCTAGTCTTTAGATCCATGAGAAAATCAATGTCTGTTGTTTAAGCCATTCAGTCTATGGTGTTTTGTTGTGACAGCGGAAGCTAGGACAACAGGTTAGATGAATGTTAACCATCACCTTCTTTGTAACAAGTCCTACCTGAGTGTCCACAGAGAAAGCCACAAGAGAGCTCTGCATTTTAAGGCAATGGAATGCACCTAAAGTTGACAGAGAATGGCTATGCATCCCCATTGTGCCCATTGTGTATTTTAGCATTAGTTTTTATGCATTGTTGAACAGTTTATGATCTAGACCTATGTCACATATATTTACAGTCTTCTCCAAAATGTAGTTTTGATCAGAGCTGCTCACGATGTGACCTGGCAGTCAGTCTGGGGAAGGATGAATGGTCTAAGTGGACTTTTACAATTAATTTCCGTGCTTTGTATCTACATGTTACCTCATAGTGCTCTCCATGGAGTTTCCATGCAGTCAGAATTCAGTTTTATCCATATCAATTGAGATCACTGAAGAAAGATAGGAACTCTGATGACAAAATAGCTGCCATTTTGCAAGGTCAGTATTAGGCTAAGCCATAACTGTTTATTGCTTCCAAGTCTCTTTATCTTTTCATGCAGCTCTCTATTAGTCTTGGTGCCATCATAATGTCATGTGGCCTATGCCATAGGTTGCTGCTTGCAATACTGGGCGAGGTGATTCAGTAGAACATGGTCCAGTTCTCAGTGTTACCTGCTGCCATTCACATACCAGAGTTAAGTCTAATATTGCTCATCCCTGGTGGCTTTAGCAGTTGAAGAGCTGCAACCCTCCTATGGATTTTCAATGTTAAGGAGTGGAGATTACAACAAGGACATAGTTGGTTTGCTTTTTGTGTAGTTCCACCCAACTGCAAGAGGATTGGCAAGCATTTATGATGAGCATGTTGTCTTGTTGTGTAAGCTATACCACTGATACACTGTAGAAAAAAATTTTTGCAAATCCAGATGTTACTAAGAGCTTTTGTTGTTCACATTGCATCCACCTCTCTGGATCTTATACTTGCTTCTCCCATCCTGGGTGTGAAGGAGGAAACACTTTAGCACTGGGAGAACTGTAGTGGTCCTTCACAGCTCTGGGAGAGGAGCACTCTGTCTGTCCTTCAGAATGAGGCAGGTACACACACTAACTTGTCTTTTAAAAGTGCTTCATTTGAATACACAATAATCATAATTACAGACAGAATTTCATGCACAAAAAGTTACTTTATCAGCTTCCCCTTTGAATAGCTAAGATAATTGAGCAAAATTAGTATTTCTTTGCCTGCAATAGACTTTTAAAAGTGTAAGATTTATATACACTAAAATATATGCTGAAAGAGTTCCTACTCAATAATGGCATGTCATTAAATAAAATCAGTAACCTTTTNAAAAAAAAAAAAAAAAAATACATTATTTTCAGATTACTTCATCCCACTCCAGTTTTAATACACAGATATACTGTCTATCTGCTTTTTCATTATATGTGTATCTTTCTTTTATATACAAAAAGATTAAGACTCTCCCCTTTCCCAATAACTACTTTTGGCTCCTTTGGGGGTGACACCTCACTATTGGAAATGCCTGTTTTAGAGATGTTTTATTCATATTCATATATTGTCATGAGATACTATTCAGCTAAAAGAGCAGAGCAGTGCCTGCTTTCTTAACTCAATAATATCTCATGGCGATATTTCCACAACATTACATTAAAAGTATTTCCATCTTTTTATTGGGTACATAGTATGTCATCTTATAAAGTTTAATTAATTTGCTTATCCAGGACCCCAGTGATGGATGTTTAGTTTAAATCCAATCTTTTGTGCTTATAAAACATGTTGCAGTGAATAGGATTGAAGATGTCAAGTATTGAGGTCTTTGGTAGATTAGAGATGACATGATTTCTTTGACAGTTCTCCTTCAAGAAGTGTGGTCTATGACTCATTCTCTTGAATCTTTGTGACCTCCATAACTGCATGACAAATAGAATATAGTAGTAATGATGCTGTGCTCGTCTCTGGGCCCAGACATTAAAAGACTCCATATACCTTGGAACACTTGCAGATGGATCTAATTGCCAAGGTATGAGGAAGTCCAAACAATCCCATATGGAGAACAACTGAGGATCCCAGGTGATAGCTCCCCATTCAGTTTCTAGCCAAAAGCCAGCACTAATTTACTGGCCATGTGTATGAGCCATCTTTGAAAGAAAGAACAGATAATTGGAATAAGGTCTTTATGTTATTCAACTGCTCATCACTGCTTGACATTAATTATGATTGCTTATTAAAGTACTTACTTTCTCTTGATTCAGTGATACTACACTCTCATAGCTTTTCTCTTATTTTTCTGGCCACCATTTCTCACACTCATTATTGTTTTATTATCCTGCCCTCAAACTTTAAATGTGAAAGTTTCTTAAGGCTTGGTCCTGGACCTGCTTTTCTCTTACTTATATTATCTTGAAGCAAACTCATCTATGCCCAAATCTTTAGCCATTTATGGAGATAATTTCCAAATGGGCATTTTTGGCACAGAGCTCTTTTCTGATTTCCAAATCTGTGTATCCAACTACTCACCTCAACTTCTCTATTTGGATATTTATGGGTATATCCCACTTAGCACATATAAAATAGAACTCAAACCTTTTTTCTCCCCAGTGTAATCTGTGAATGGAAGACCACCCAAAGAGAGATCAGGACATCATTTCTTCTCTCACTCACTATCCATATCTAACCTATCACCAAATCATCTTGATTTTAGCTCTTACTCTTTCTTATGTTTTTCATGTTTATCTATCTCTACTACCATTATTCTGTGCTTAACCACCACCATTTTTTTTTTACCTGGACACTGCTACAGCCTTCTGACTGATCTCTAGGGTTAATTCTTGCTCCTCTTGAATCTATTTCTACCTTAAGGTCAAAGTGATCTCTTAAAATTGAAAATCAGATCATACCATTCCCTAATTAAACATTTTTAATGGCCATTGCTCTTAGAAGCAGTATCAAGATATTTCATATGTCTTTTAATGCCCTAGCTGATCTAGCATCCTGCTCACCTCAGCAAACCTCCTCTTGTGTCACCTTCCTCTTTCTTAGATAAGATGAGCTACACTGGCTGTCTCTTGTTTTGTAAATATGAAATGCTCCCACCTGACTCTTTCTTCTAATATACTTTCGACAATTATAAGCAAATAATAATGCCATAGGTAGTTTTGTCTGTCTAGTAGATTGTAAACTCTCTATTTTAAGTCCTCTCTGTCATGTTCACTGCTGTGTTCCCAGAACATAGCACAGGACGTTGTACAGGAGTTACATAATAAAAGTTGAAGGTTAGATAAATAAAGTTGATCTTCTTCTGGACAATGATTTATAAAAGATTTATAAATGTGTAAAAAGATACAGCATGGCCCAGGCAGGCAATTTTTTGAGAATGTTGCCACCTGTTTTGCAACAGTCATACATCCCTCAACCTCCCAAAATTGCTGCCTTAAGGGAAAGAGGTCTGTGTCTTGTAGGATTCAGTAGGACTGAAGCTGCCCCTGCAAGCTTCGCTGTACTCTGTCATTCCTTGGAAAGAGTTACAGCTTCCTTTTCTGGAATAAAGAAGTGGGTGCACATACTTAGCTGGCTTCCCTGCTATATGACATATGTCTTTGGAAATATTTCAATGACAATCTGTTTTCTGCACCAGCATGCACCCTAAATCTACCTACTATTGGATAAATGTATGTACATGCTTTGTGCATGGATAAATGCTGGAATCAAAATCCACTGTAACCATACTCAGGGAGTTTTAATTCTTGTCTAAAATTGTAGACATCTTGCCAAACATAATTGCCAAGTGAATCTACTCCCAATGGAGGTTTTATACAAAGAATTGCACTTGATTATTTGCTTGTATGATGTGACTTAATACATTGTATTGATAAAAATAAATGTATTTCCAAAATTATACTAATTTCTTAAAAATAAGCAGTTTTATAAGTATTTAGAAGAATATAAATATAGTCATTATGTTAAAAAGGTAAATAAGAAAATCATCTGTAGATGCACCATTTCATTTCATTTTTTACTTGATATTTGAATGACATAATGTCCTTTATATCATATATTACATAGCCAGAACTATAATAACTATCTGTGCTGTGCTTTCCATTGTTATTAAAAGCTTTTTGTGGGATATTTAGAATTTTACTGGAGAACATGATTAGGATTATCATTAATATTTATTTCATACCTACTATATCCAAGCTATTGTTATTGGTCATATTCCTACATCTAAAGCAAAATGTTTTTCAGACTAGAGTCTAAGACAACGTAATGAAAAGCATTTCAAGTTATTCTCTATAGCAGTATAGCAGCTGCTCTATTCTCATAGTTCTGAAATCTAATCATAAAATGACACAGTAATGTTTGTTATGGTTCCTTCTGCTATCAAATATAATGCAAAGTGATAATTGATACAAGGGAGATCTGTAGAAGTTACGATAAGCACAGAAAAAAAAAAAAATGGAGCCTATCTAACCCTTGGGAGATCAAGGAAGACTTCCCTGAAAACAGGAGGTTGAGTCTTTAGGTGAATGGCATGAGTTTCTCTTTGCATTTAGCGCCTTCTTTTCCCTGGCATATCAGTAGCCACCAGAGTCACTACCATGTCTCTCTGGCCCATCCATTTCATGCATTAATTTGGGGGCAAAGATCTGGGCAGCCACTGCTTGGCCCAAGCAGAAATTAGGGAGGGGACACTGCATACCTGGCTGTTTCCAAAGCGGAACCCAAACCCACCTCATGGCAGGTGCTCTAGGAAGCACTTTCTGAGCTCTGTACCTGAGGTCTCTGAGTTCCTGGTGCCTTTGGTACTTCCTACTTTCAGAGAAGTTCACTTCTGAATGCATGCTAGCTTGTGGCTTCCTCTACTATTCCTTTCCCATCTATTTCTTCCAGGGATTCCTTATACTTTTTTGGGTTTTCTTTGTTTTTACAATTTTAAGATTATTTTCCTGGTCATTTCTAAAGCTTGATGGTAGAAGTAGACACAGTCTTGTGTTCTCAGAACACCGTCTTTATCCCACCTCCAGAGCATTCATTGTTGAAATTTTTTATGAGCTGTGAACCTTAATCTTAGATAAAAGGCATGTTACAAATGTTTCCTAAGTGATTTTGAAAGATTTGTTTCTTTGATTCTTTACTTTGGTATAATGGCTTCTGAATACATAAAGTGTTTTCATATGAATTATCCATCCCTTCCTAACACAACTAATTTTCACATTGCCATTTTTAAATGGTGTCTATTATATGTCAGATGACAAATAGGAAATAAAGTTAGAAATATGGAATATTGTTAGGGATTGCTCTGAAAAAGATGCAAAGAAATTTCCTTTGGGTACCAACTGGAAGCTGAGTTTATGACAGATTGAAGGAGAGAGAGAGAGATTGGACTCTGGGAGGCCAGCTAGGCAATTTTGGCAGTAACCTAAGCACTAACTGACTGGACTCAAGATTAAAGTATAAATTGCTAGAATGGATAAAGTGCAAATGGAATGAATAATGAGAAAGAATGAGATCCTGGGTCTCATCACTAACTGATCATATCTAGGATTAAAGTGCAGTACAATGAAGAAGAAGGCAGAAATGGAAGAAATATTTCAAAGAAACACCTGGCAAATCTTGGTGAAATGTTGGCTCTAAGTAATGGGAAGAGGCAATCAAAGGGGGCACTAAGGTCTTCAGCGTAGTCTAAGCGAGACAGTGGTATCATTTGTGGAGACAGAACTCAAAAGAAGTGTTTCCTATTCCCCAAGTACACATCCTCACACTGGTGCCTTGCAACTGTTGCTGTAATCCCTGAGTTCAGTATAAGGTGATTTCATCTTGGACCCCATCCAAGAAAGTTTATTCCTGGAAGTCCTAGAAGGATTTCATTACAACATCATTTTTCACTCACAACGTGATTATGCAACTTGCATGTAATAAGAGAATCACAGGGAAGGCTCCAGAGTATTTGCCTGCCCTGAAAATTAGCCCAAAGACCTGAAGTCTGAAAGAAATTTGGGTGAGCCTATAAAATCAAATTGATGGAGAGTAAGAATGCTAGTAAAATGTGCAACATGACCTGTGCTTTGATCCTGAATTAATTTAGGTTTATGTTTACTGCCCCCCAAGAAACAGAATTGCCATGGCACTGTTAGGAGGATGACCTGATTTAAAAAGACTGGGCAGATAAAGTTGCCTGTGGGATGGTAGATATTTTTGGACTTCTCAGCAAGATTCCTGGAACCATTCTGTTTTCAGCATGGCCGGGCTTGACCTCTTTCAGTTTTTGGAAAAATAAATATCTACAGGTACGGTAGGGTAGAAGAGGGATGAGCCAGCGGGGTACAAGGTTGTGCCTGACTCCAGATCCCATTAGCATTGCCCTTTTAAGACCTGTCTCTCAACCTTCATCCCTCATGGCCTCTAACAAGCTTCCAGCCTTGGTTTCCTAATTTACACTAAATAGCCAGAGGAGATGCTATGGGACACAGCTGCCCTGGCACACGCTCATCTCTGATTCAAATATTGACTTTTTTCCTTGGCAAAATTTTTTTCATTCTTAAAGCAGTTTGCCTTTCTAAACTTTTTATCATTTCCCTTTCTTTGGATGGATATTTTGTTGCACCATTTAAATTGTGCCTGAGATTTTTTTTGGGCTAGCTACAATTAATATCTACTTCATACTGTGAAGTCCCTTTCTGAATGTCTAGCAGCCAAAGACAACAATCTCTGTTCAGAATGACTCCTTTCTAGATAAAGGGTTTTCAATGGGTGAGAGACAAGGAGCTAGCTGTGTAAGCTATAATTTGAAGTACTGGGAATGACCTCTTTAACCATCTTCTTCAGTCTCAACAATTCACATTATGTGAGTCAACTGATGGTAGAGGACACCAGAGGCACATGGGCAGCAGGATCTACCCCTCTGCAGTGCTGTGGAGTAGAAGGGAAAATAACTTTCTTGGCTCATTTATTTTTCATGACTGGTTCTTTGGCTGGTTATTCATATATTACCTTTCCCTTTGCTTTCTTGGTGGGAAATGGGAATGAATTTGAAGGTTTTTGTGAGAATTACTATACCATAGAAATGTTTCATGTACTCTTGGTGGTGGTTGATGCTCGTAAGGTTGTTTGGAGCATTTTAGCATAATGGTAGGGGAATCTTGTTTAAAATGGCCAGATCAAGTTCTAGCCTTTTAACAGTCTTTGATTTGGGGTAAGATATTTAGACTAAGACACATTTTCCTTGTATGTTAAAGTGAATGAATCAGACCTTATGATTGAGAAAGCCCCTACTAGCTCCCAAATTCTTTTGAGTCAGGGTCTCAATCTCTTGCCTAGGCTGGAGTGCAGTGGTACTGTCATGGCTCACAGCAACTTTGAATTCCTGGGCTGAAGTGATGATCCTGCCTCACTTCCAAAGTGCTGGGATTACAGGCTGAATTCTTATATTTGCTAAAGATTTTTGTCTGGATTTCTTCATGAGAGCTACCCTACTCCTTTCAGTCAAAAGCTGAACACAGACGCTTCCAAGACATACAGGATGAGACTAGACCAGTTGATGTGGGTGCTCTGGACTTGGTGGGAGAGACCCGGGTTGTGGAAAAACCAGATCATGTAGGGAGAGAAAAATTTATTTAAGGAAATAAAATAGAAAGAAACCTTACTGCAGGGGAGGGAGGGGAGTGTAGAAACATGCCACACGCACCTCTAGGTAGTGGTTCTTAAACTTGAGTGTGCATCACAATCACCTGGGAGGCTGGTTAAAACAACAACTGCTGGCTCCACCTCCAGAGTTTCAGACTCAGTAGATCTGGTGTAACACATGAAAATGTGCATTTCTATCAAGTTCCTGGCAACGCTGATGATACTGGTTGTAGGGAACTCAGAGAACCATTGTTCCCTGTCATTTTCTCATTTTTAGGTGTTGCTGTTTGAAAGTGAGCATGTTAGTTATAAAGTAGACTCAAATAGTAGAGGACTGAATGGATCTTATTCTTTTTTCTTTTTTTTTTTTTTTTAAATCTCCTTTGGAGTTGATTCCAGGCTTGATATTGAAAGGGACTGCCCCTTCGGACAGTGGCTATTGTCACTTCCTATTGCTTTTATGTGCTATAGGAAGGTAGACAGCTACTCATTTTCTCTCTGCTGCCATCCTGAGGAAAATAGAAAACAGGATATGCATTCATTTATTTTCTCATTTAACAAATATTTGTTAAGTTCTTACTGTGTTGTAATCACTTTTCTAGAAGCTAGGGATCTAGCAGTGAACAAGACCAACAAAAAGAACTCATGGAGCTTCTATTCCAGAGTGTGGTGAAAAGAATTCAAGGAATTTCTGCATCCCAAAGAAGACAATTTAGTGATCAGTTGGATATTTTATTGATCACCTACTCTACACCCATCACCCCAATACACAGCTGACAGTAGGGTGAGACTACCATATGATCCATACCCTCCGAGTTTGATTTCAGGAGTATTTATGGAGAATGCTTCATTTTTTCACTAAGTGATAAGTTATGTGATACTTAAGTTATTTTAAGGCTGGTAGTTCAGAGGTAGGACAACCATCATGTGGGCTGAAGAACTATTATTTGGCTTTTGGATTCTGCTCTCCTGTCTATAACAAGCACACCTTGTGCTCACAGTAAAGCCCGTACTACATAGCACCACATGGCCCCAAGGCCTGACCTATTTCCTGCTCAGATAAACTTCTGGACATAGTGCTGCTATGGCCCACATTGTAGGGTGACAAACACTAGGACAAGACTCCCACGCTTTCTCTTGGCACTCCCAGCCTTGCTTTCCAGGGAAACCTGCAGGCTAGCTTCCATTTGTAAATCAAGCACAAGCACTTTGGATTCTGGGGAGCTTTCCTATTACAGCTGTGTTTTGTCATTATGCAGCAATATTTAACTAGCATGTTTCTATAAACATAAAAATCTGAGGTAAAATTACAAAAAGGCTAAACTGAAATATACAGAAACAAAAGCAACTTAAAATCAAGACATACTGGGGCTGGCATCAAACTTATAAAAACAATCTAGCACAGAGTAGATGACAACTGCATGTTGAAAGTATGACTACTCAACCAGCTGCCAACCAATCAATACAACTTTACTTTTTGTCAAAAGGAAGCTGAAAAGAAGACAAAGATTTAAGTTTAAATGTTCTTTCAATGTCTCTGAAGGAAGTCATCAAACCAGTCGATTTTTTTCAAGTTAAAAAAAAAAATCTTCATATCATAAAATAGGCAAATTTGAATGCCCCAGTACAATCAACTTGGTGATTATTTAGGGTACCAGATTATTCACTGTCCCAGGTGGTCAGGTAGTTGAACTAAGGATAGAATGCATTCCTTCTAGTAAAGGCAGTGTGCAGACTAGTTAATAACATGGGGTCTGGAATTCAGATGGAAATTTGGTGACACTCTCAACCTTTGCTCTTAATCTCCCACCATGCTACTTCGAACATAGTACCTTATACAGAACACCAAAGTCCAAGGCATATGTCTCAGAATAAATTTATGTCTTAGGAGCTTCAATATAAGAATATGAGTTTTTTGTTTAGTTGGCTTATTGTGTATGTTAAAAAGTGAGTGTCATGTGTGGAAAGGGCATTATTAGGCTATGAAACAGACACTGGGTCCTTTAGAGGCTCTCACACTATCTGTATGACCTTAAGCAAGTCCATTAACCTTTCTAGGCATCAGTAATTTTTCTGTAAAGATTTACTAAAAAAAAAAATCTAGTTCATGTTTTTACAATCCCTTTGAAAGCAGCTAGATTTGGTAGCTCTTTGAGATGAGCATCTATGTGGGCAGACAGCATCCTCGGTGGAAACCTCCCAGATCCCCCATCATGCTTCCCCTTGCCTCGGTGGCAGGTGCACTAGTATACAACTAGCAAAAGAGGGAGGAACAAAATGGAGAGAGGCCTCTCCAGCTGTGCCCAGCAAGTTAACCAAAGCTGGCCCACCCAGGGTCTGTCCATGCTCAGGTCTTCTGTAGTAACACCAAAGAAAAATAGACAAAACAGGACCTTCATTCTTTACAAACATCCTTTCAGCTGCAAATAGTTTTCTTTCATCTTTCTTTTTTTCCCCTCCAAGCTACCTTTGGTGCACATTTTCACCTGATTTCACCTGCATGAAAGTATTATTGGGGTGGTGGGCCCTGTGTGATTTGTCCTGGTCCTGCAACCCCTAGGGTTGGCTTTGCATGTGGGATCAGGATGGTCTGTGTTGGAGGTCTTTTGCTTCTTAAGTATTAATGAAATCAGTTTCTTCCAAGAACGTCCTCAAATCCCCTGAAGGTTCTTAGATGTTGCAGTTTGCATTTAGCTATTTACATTAGCAAAGATTGTTGTACAAACAGGCTCTGGCGGCCTGTCAGTCAGAGCCCTGCTGGCTTCACTTCACAGAAAGATACAGAAGTGTGAGTTAAATGAGCCCAGCAGGCATTTAACCTCTGGGTCTGGAAAAATGTTGACTCATTGAGTGATTTGGGAGGTGGGATTACAGACCTATTTGGTTAAAAAGCTTGAAGCTCCTCAAACCAAAGCTAGTAAAAATAGTGATTAGAGCTAACATTGATTAATTACCTGTACCAATAACTGTGCTAATAATCTCCAGAACAAGTTATCATGTATAAACATTTTATTTCTATTTTTTATATATGGGAACACAGGCACAGGGAAAATATCTTGATCAAAGTCCCAGACCAATAAGCGTTGGTAGGCAGTCTCTTTCCAGATCCTATGCTTTTAACCATTAGTCCACATGACCCTTTGAAAATGTATTCCTTATAGGTGTACAATTTGGCATAGACACTTTCTGGAACAATTTAATACCTATTAAAATGAAGTAATTAATTCAGGAATTCCACTTACTGATGTCTACTTTAGAAAAATACACCCACTCATTCACCAAGAGGCATTGACTGTAGCATTATATTAATAAAAAAAAATTCAGTGACCTGAATAGACATTGGTAGGGAGGTAGATGAATAAACAATAATTTATTCATACTATGGAATAGTACATAACTATTAAAAATAAAACAACGAATATTACATCATTTACGTAAAACCCGAAAACAATATTGCCTATTTTCTCTGGATCTATATGGGTGTGTAAAGATCTGGAAGAATGCATGCAGAGTAATAGCAGTGGTTATTTCTGGGACAGGGCAGAAGGGAAGGTAACAGAGCTGGTAATCAGAGGGGTTCTGGCCTTATCTGTTGAGTTTTTATTTTCATGTTTTACAATTCATTTTCATGTTTCATTATTCATTTTCATGTTTCACTTACACAATGCAAAGAAATAGAAATTGAGAAATAGACATATACATTAATTAATTGATTAGAACTATTTTTCACAAAGGATTTCAGATCTGGAAAACCCCTGAATAGGAATTTGGAATCACAGGATGGTGGGGCTGGAAGGGACCCTAGAGATTTTCTAGTCTAACCCACATGTTTCACCAATGGAAAAAGTGAAGCTCCGGGAGATTATGTAGCTTGTCTACAGCCTCACAAAGAGTACTCATCTCAGTGAGCCTGGGCTGCAAGACTTCTGGCACCCTGGGAGTGCTCACACCCCCACTATGAGCTTGTCAACTAGGGCTCCATCAGCAGGTGAATCCCTACAAAGTCCTCCCTGGCAAAGCGAAGGAGAGGTTGGCCCCAGGCTGGGTGGACTTGGGATATGTGCTCTAGTAACCCTCAGCGTGAAGAACTGCTGAGCCCCTCAAATTAAAAAGCCTATGGCCAGATTTTTCACAGACTTTATGACAATTCTTCCACATGCATATTCATCATGAAGGAGAGTGTTTCTATATTTGAAACTACATTTTTCTTGTTTGTTTTGGGTGGCTGGGTGACTTGGATTTTTGTTTTTAATTCTTCTTTGAGAATAAAGAGAAGGAAAAATCCTACATTGCTTTCAGCTTGTGCAGCCTCCCCAGAGGTGTGAGATATAAACACAGTCTGTTTCCTGTATGGCTTTCCCAAGGGCACTGAAAATGTGATATTTAATTGGCTGTTCCATGTCTTCAGTTCCTTGGTAAAACGGCAGACACATCATGAAATGAGAAAGAGCATCTGTGGCTGAATCATGGTGAGCAAGAGCAGCTCAGGAGAAAAGAGCAGCTTCCACGTGCAGTTCAGACCTCAGATGCTCAGAGAAGGAGACGCTTACAAGCTTATATTAACCTTAAAAATAAGTATTTCAGAAGTTTGTATGGGGAGGAACCACCCTCTGTTGCCTTTTCTTTCACTCATCTCCCAGAGATCCAGCCCAAGCCTAGGTATCTCAGCATGTTTTTAAGGGAAAAAAAACAAAAAAAAAAAACAAAAAAAGAGAAACACTTTGGTTGTTTTTATAGGAAGGAATAGCAATAATAGTAACTAACTTACCAAGTGCTTTTTTCTATGTAAAACCTTTTTTTTTTTTTTGGTAGTCGTAATTTTTTTGTAAGTAAGTTGACTTTTTAGAACAGTTTTAGATTTATGAAAAAATTAAATGAAAAGCATGGAGGGTTCTTATGTACAACCCTCCCCCATCCCAAAGCTCCCCTTAATATTAACATCTTGTATTGGTGTGGTATATTTGTTATAACTGGTGAGCCAATATTTATACATTATTACTAAAGCTTATAGTTTACATTAGGGTTCACTCAACATTATACATTCTGTGGGTTTTGACAAATGTATAATGACAATGTGTCCACCATTGCAGTATCATAAAGAATAGTTTCACTGCCCTAAAATTTCCCTGTGGTCCACCTATCCATCCCTGCTTCCCTGCCTCTGAACCCCTGGCAATCTTTGATCTTTCTACTGTCTGTATAGTTTTGCCTTTCCCAGAATGTTATATAGTTGGAATCATACATTTATTTTAAAAATCAGATTTATTATGGTAAGTTAACTCTTTTTAGGTATATAGTTCTGAGTTGTAACAAGAGTATAAAGCAGTGTGACCACCACCACCATCACCAAAACCAAGATATAGAGTGCTTCCACCACCCCAAGCAGTTCTCTCATTCATGCCCCTTTATATGAAGTTCTTCAATAAGCTCTTTCAATCCTCCCAACCACCCTTTGGGGAAGCTTCTCTCACTCTGTCTACTTTAAGGGATCTAGGCACAGAGAGGTTTAGTGATTTTCTCAAGTTCACACAGTAACTAAAGTGGTAGAGCCAAGATTTGAACCTTAGTGATATGCCTCAGAGTCCGTGTTCCAGTGTCCACTTGTGATGGTTTAATGTCCTGCTTGTACACTCCAAAAACAATGACACTGTATTGAGTCATAGAACACATTACTCTAAGGAAGACTTACCTCCCAATTTGCTAGTAAAATACATATGCACCCCTCCCGCCCCCAACAAAATGGAAAGGGCTTTCCTAAGGTCCCAAGGTCATTGATAGGATGGAACTAAAACCCAGGACTCCAGTTTTAAATACAACCTCAATAGCATACTTTGCTCATAATAGGTACTTCATAAATATCTCTTCATTTGACAAGAAGAATATTTAAATTATCAAGAGTAATGATCATAAACAGGGTGACTGTAAACCTGAGAAGCTCTAAGATGCTGCATATGTTCAGCTTTGAGGCTGTGCCAGTATTTGAGACTGCTCTTGTCAGAGTGTGAAGGGGGCCTCACATACACTAGAAGATGTAGGGCAGCACCGTAACACTGATAAATTCTGAGGCTTTCTTAGAGGCCCTGATACAACAGCAAGAGATACAAAAAAATAAACTACACATGTGAAGCTAGAAAAATCACACAATACTCCCTCACTTCCCACCCTTCCTTACCTTCCACCACCACTTGGAGAAAAAGTCTTATTGCTGACAGCTGAATCCCCTAAGGTGATCTCTGGAACTCCTCACCTGGTAGAGTGTGGAAAGCCAGAAAGGACCTAAGCTAGTTCCCTCCAGCTCTTTTATAAGGCCCTAATCCACTCATGAGGGTGGAGTGTCATGATTTCATCACTTCCCCCAAAGGCACTGCCTCTTACTACTACCACAATGCGGGTTAAGTTTCAACATGAATTTTGGAAGGGACACACATTCAAACTACACTAGTATTCATGTCTTACAGGACATTGTCTCTTTTTAAAACATTTTATTTTAAGTTGACAAAAGTGTTTATATTTATCATGAACAACATGATGTTTTGAAATACATATTCATTATGGAATGGAAAACATGAGCTAATGCACACATTACCTCACACAGTTATTTTTTGTCATGAGAACACCTAAAATTTATTCTTAGCATTTTTCAAGAATACAGTATATTGTTATTAACTGCAGTCACCATGTTGCACAATAGGTCTCTTTAGCTTATTCTTTCTAACTGAAATTTTGTATCCTGTGACCAACATCTCCAACTTCCCCACCACCCCAGCCTCTGATAACTACCCTTCTACTCTCTGCACTTTCATGTTAATTGCAGTAATAGTCACAAAAGCCAAGATATGGAATCAACCTAAGTGTCCATCAACAAATGAATGGATAAAGAAAATGTGATCTGTCTGTCTCTCTGTCTCTCTCTTTCGTTCTCTCTTTATATTGGAACTCTCTATATATGTGCATACGCATATGTATATATAAAATTCCATTCTATGAATGACTTTGGTAACCTTAGGAAAGCCACTTCCCTTTTGCAGGGGTGGGGGGTGGGGGGCATATGTATTTTACTGTTGTAGACACCAGAGTATCTGCAGGAGGCTTCATGGAGCTTGACTACATCATAAAAATGAGCAGGATTTAAGTAAGTGGCTGGAACAGTGCCTGGCACATAGAAGGCTCTTAATAAATATTCGTTGAATACAAAAGGAAATACATCTCTTAGGGGATATACATATATATACACACATATATGTGCATATATATATATATAATATACATATCTATGCCTTAGTGTGGGCAGAGGCACAGAGGTGGAACTGATCCCAGTCAGCCTGAGGCAGAAGAAACTAGATCTTAGACATGGTGAGTATAGGAGTACTAGATGGTCATGACCCAGAAGGAAAATGACTCTGACTGTGCCAGACCCCACAAGGTATCTTATTTGAGCCTAACAATGACCTCCACATGTGAATTTTTACTGTCTCTATTTCTTATATGTCACTATTTAACCTTCAAGTGGTAAAAAATTTGCTAAAGATCACACACCTAGTGATTAATGAATTAGTAATTCAAACTCTGTTTTGTCAACTTTTAAAACCTTTGTTCTTTCTACTGCATTACAGTCTTTCTTAGGGAGCTAGTGTGATCAAACCTAGACATCCTCCATCAGTTCTTGATGAAGGGGAAAAGAAAAGTGGTGATTTATGAAATTGGTCACAGCTTTACATATTTCAAAAAGGGTAGTAAAGGAAGAGAATGGAAGAAGAGGACTCAGCTGACAGGCTGAATTGAAAACTGGCAACAACAATAGGAAGAACAAAATATAAACGTTATTTGACGCAAACCAAAGCAACAAGACACAAGAGATGAAGGGGATAATGAAGCAGTAAAGGTTAACCATAATATTTTGGGACTGATAAGTTAAAAAAAATATATATATATATATTGCCTTGGAAAGAAAAGACTGGCCCAAGAAATGGAATCATGTGGGTGAGGGGAAGAAAATGACAAGCTTTGTTTGGGATATGATGATTTGGAAATGATAGTTAGAGACATAAATGGAAATATGCTGCAGGCATTTGAAAATGAGTCTAGATAAAGATCAGGCTAAAATACAAAATTGGAAGCTGGCTGTATTGAATAAAGTCATGAGTCCAAAGCAGGAAGTGTAGAACAGAGCCTTGAATCACACCCACAACGGAAAAAAGATAAAGAGAATTCAAGAAAACTGCTAAATAAAGAGTAGCTAAAGGATGAAGACATAGCTACTAAATAGTAGCTAAAGGACGAAGACATCGATGGATGGATGGATGGATAGATAGATTATAAGCTGTAGATAGGTAGACAGGAAACTTTTTATGAACAAGAAGTAGTAGAGTTTATGGAGAAAGTGATTAACTGTCACATGACATAAAGACAGTGTATTAGGATACTAGTTTAGCTTCTATAACTGAGAAATAAAAATGGTAGTGTTAGATGGTTCAGGGCTAATATGGTGATTCCTAAATCATCAGAATCCCAGGCTCCTTCAGCCTTACTGCTCTGCTTCCTTGGCACTGGGCTTCCATCTCATAATCTAAGGTAATTCCTTCACTTCTTGCTTACATTTTTATTCAAGACTGCAGGAAGAAAGAAAAGGAAAATGGGAAGGGCTTGCCTTAAGAGTTGTATGTATCATTTCAGTTTAGATCCCATGGCCACACCTAGCTACAAGGGAATCTAGAAAATGTGTATTTCAGTTGGGCAGCTGTGTGCCCAGATGAATTTTAACTTCTTACTATATATAATAAAGAAAGCATGATATGGAAGGACCACTAACAGTCTTCACTACAGATGGATAAGATAATTCAAAAAAGACCCTTGAATTTGACAAGCTGTTGGCTACTAAAAAAGCCTATGTAACTCTTCTTCCTGCCTCCGATCTTGCTGTCTTCCAATTCATTGTCCATACTGCAATTTGAAGTAAGTTTCTAAAAAGTGTTACTCCTCTGCTTAAAGCTTTCATTGGTTCCTCAGTGCTTTTAAGATAAAGTTCCAAACTTTAAACATAGCTAAGATCTCATAAGTAGAACCCTGCTTACCTTTGAAGATTCATCTTTCTTTACTCTCCTCCCTCACACAGCCTATTACACTCTGCATACCTCCCTCAATTTCTTCAGCTGACTGGAACATCGTATTTTTTCCCTAGTGCATCTGAGGATTTGCATCCCCTGTTCCCTCTTCTTGGTATGCTTTTCACCACTTTGCTTGGATTCCTCCTATCGTCCTTCAGGTTGGATACCGTGTCTACCAAGGTGCTTTCACTGTCCTTCTAAGACTGAGTTTTGTTCATAAAGTTTTGTTCTGTGTTTCAGAAGCACCCTGCTTGTCACATGTACCACTTATCCAAATCTGCTTTGTAGGGCTCAGTTTCTCTGTGTTACCCACAAAACTATCAGCTCATTGAGGAAAGAGGTAATCTCAAATCCAAATTTGTACACCAGAGGTTATCCCATGGCCAGTGAAGAGCATGAGATCCCAAACTATTAGTTCAAAGGAAGAAAGGCATAACTATAATGAGAAAAAGACCCCAAAGCTATCATTTATTGAAGCAAGTGAAAACACTAAATTTCCTGCCCACTCACTGTTGTTTCTTAGGCTCAGGCTCCTCTGCTACATAATGAGGGACTTGTAACTCTGCTGACAAATGGCAAAGAAAATGAATTACTTTGACAAGGAACATTAAAGCATGGCATTCATCTTACATCCTGAAACATTGTTGGATGCCATGGTTCCATGTCTTAGAATTAGTCAGATTGTTTTTGGCAATTCCCATTTCAAGGCGGTGGAGGGGGTTGGGAGGAATTGTCTGTTGCAAAGGAATCATCCACAACCCGCTATTTAGCAGAGCTGTAAAAGCTTATTTGAGCATTACCATGGCAACCACTGGCCTAACACTGCACTGTAGTATACTTGTCTAGACAGCACCAAATTCATCAGCACTTTCTCTTTTGTTTGCCTGATTTTAAAAAGGCAGGTGTGTATCCAAGGTGCTACTGGGACAGAAAAAAATTTTCTCCATGTAGGCATATGAAAGTGTCAGAAGCATCCTGTGAGCATCTAAATGGCTAGCATTGAAATCTGCACTAATTTGAAAGCTTTTAGCATTAGTCTGTGTTTTTCTTTTTAAATAAAACCTTACTAGAAATAAAGAACTAGAAATATATCCATATGGCCTGCCAACTGTGTCTAAAAATAGCTGATGTGAAAGAAAGAACTTACTAACTTTTAAATTTATATCAAACTAAGAATCAAGAATGCTTTTTAATTGTATTCTTCTTGTCACTAGTATTTGGACACAATACCAAATTGATACCAAAGACCATCAATCAGACATATATTAGCTTAGAGTATTTATAGTGTTCTCTTCAATGGAGGAATCTGAATAGGACCAAACCTTCAGGACCCACCAGTTGAGTTTTACTGAAACTCAGGGTCATGCATACGTGAGGAAAGAGCCTTTCCTAGGTCTTGCTTGGTCTTGAGTCTTTGGCAGTGTTGCAAGAACCACACCAAAGATCCTCCACGAATATTTTGGAACAGAAGAGCTAGAAAGAATACATGTACATTTCCCTTCAGACTTGATACAACCAGTGGTTTTGGCTAGCTTATGGATTTGAATAAAAACTTTGAATTATATTTGTATATAGTTAACTGTGTGTCTTGTATCTGTATGTGTAATTTATTCTAATTTGCTCGTAAACAACTGGAGCCATTTGGCCCAGACCTCACATTCATAGAAGCCATAAAATTTAGAAATTTGACCTTGTCTCCAAACAAAGATATACAAATAGAGACAGGATGACCAGATGGCATTTATCAGATAACTTTAAACTTGGGTCTATTATTGGAGCATACTGCTTTGCAGGACATTATGAGTTAGTATAGTTTATAAATCCCACTATGACTGCATGGAGATAATACTTATATCACATTGATTTGTGTGTGTAAAAAACATTAGTTTGTTAAATGTAATATTATGTGCTATTGACTGTTTATGTCTTCCCAAAATTAATATGTTGAAACACAAACCCCTAATGTGATGGTATTTGGAAGTGAGACCTTGGGGAAGTAATTAGGGTTACATTGGGCCATGAGGGTAGAGCCCACATAGTAGGATTTACTCCCCTACAAAAAGAGAAAGAGACTCAAGATTTTTCTCTCTCTGTGTATTCACTAAGGAAAGGCCATGAGAGGGTATGACAGGAAGAGAACCCTCACAGAGAACCCAACCATTCGGCAGCTTGATCTTGTATTTCCAGTCTCTAGAACTGTCAGAAATAAACGTTTGCTGTTCAAACCACCCAGTCTGTGGTATTTTGTAATAGCAATCCAAACCAAGACAGTGTGTAAAAAAAAAAAAAAAAAAAAAAAGTGTGTCATGTCTTCATTTTAAAATATGTGTCAGTAGCCTCATGGAACTGAAGAAGCTTAGGTCTTTCTCACAGCTCAGAAATCTCTGGCATGTGTCATCACCTTTGTTAGTGTTTGGTCCCCTAAGATTTTTTTATTGACTTTATGACATGTAGTAGATGCATAATGAAACATTAGTTTAATTAACACATGAATGAATGAACAATGGATATGAATGAAATAAACAAATTTTGGTTTCTAATCAACTTCTCTTAAATTATATACAAATAGCTATTAAATGTGCCTTAGGCATGGTTAAGCAAGTGAAAGAAATCTGATAAACAAGGAGCAAATCCAGGAAAATATAGATTTTGGTATTACTTCATGGAACTGTGAAGCCAGACAGATGCAGAGGGTAGTAAAATATCACTAATTAGGAAAACTCAAAGGAGAAGGTAAATTTGAGTTACTGACAAGTGAGCTACAGAATATTTTTTAAAGAAGTAAAGTTTCAGGAGGACTAGCAGTATCCAGGCAGCCCTCCTTGCTACCAAGATGCTCGAGAGAAGGTCAGCCCCATTGAAAGAACAGTAAAGGAAGAGCCCAAGAGATCAGTGAGCTAAGCCTGCTCCTACAAAAGTAGAAATGAAGCCAAGAAAGGCAGCAGGAAAGGATACATCTTTAGACAAAAAAATGCAAACAAAAAGGTAAAAGGAGCAAAGGGAAGTGACTAACCAAGAGACCAAATAAAATTTACCTGCAGAAAACAGAGAAACTAAAAATGAGGAGAGTCCAGCCTCTGATGAAGTGAAATGAAAGAAGCCAAGTCTGGTTAATATTATATATCATGGTTTATCGGTGATTCTTGTCTCCCCTCTTGTAAATCCACGGGAATATTTTTATTAACCATTTTGTAAATGCAAGTTTTTACTTGTTCTAGAAGCATTTTTAAGAAAGGGGAAATCCCACCTCCTCCCATTTTTTTAAGTGTCATCTTTTTTTAAGAGGTAGAATTATTTTCTGGTTGTTTATTTTTTATTTTTTTGGTGTAACCAGAAAATCGTGGGATATTGAATTATGGGAGACTGTGACTGTCTTGGGTATCAGCTTAATATTCTAGCTGGTGGTACTTTTTATCCTATAATACAAAGCATACTAAATGGCAATACAGAGTCATAGTTGCACACTTAACGTGTCTTGAACATTTAAAATTACTTCTATTCCCATGGGGTTTCGTTTTGTTTCTTTTCTTTTTTTGGTAGAATTACTTCCTAAAGAAAACCGCTCCTTGATCATAGCTTTCCATGTCAGAATTACATGCGCTGTGTAACATCTTTGGTCATGTCAGTCCTGTTTTCCTAGTAATTTTGTGAAAGATTAAAAATGTGAGTGTGTAGTATATATGATATTAAATTGTGCTTTTTTGGAACTTATGTAACAGCTTATATCAACCTTTCAAGATACTAATACTTGATACCTTCTTAAGGAAAATTTGCTTCCAGATTTTAAGCTGAAAAGTCACTAGAATAACTGTTTGAAAAAGATTTATAACGCACGACTTTTTACATTTTGGGATGTCTGTTAACAATTGTGTACAAATTGAAATGTCTGTGTACTAATTCTCAACCATTTAAATCTCAATTATGAAAGAAAAAAATATGCCTTCAGAGGATGACATCAGCAAGATGGCAGAATAGGAGTTTCCAGCGCTCATCCCCTCACAGAAACATCAATTTGAACAACTATTCATGCATGAACATCCTTTCATAAGAGCTCTGGAATCCAGGTGAGAGACTATAGCACCTGTGCAGGGCACAGAAATTAAAAAAAAAAAAAAATGCATTGAGTGAGGTAGACAATTTCACATTATGTTTGTTGCTCCACCCCAAGCCCACACAGTGCAGTATGGAGAGAGATATCCTCCAAGTAGGGGAAGGAGAGTGAAGTGAACATGCAAATTAACTTTAGACCCTAGCACAAGCCTGCCCTATTGAACCATGATTCAAAGCTGGCTTTTGCAGTCCGAAGGCACCAGGCAGACCTCTGTGGCCCCAAGGCTCCAGACCCACCCCAGCACCAGGCTGGCCCTCAGAGTCATAGAGTCCAGTCCTGCACCAGTGCCAGGCCAGCCCACATGGGCCCAGGCTTTATGATATTTATTAGTTATATTCATGTAAGATATATAATAATAATAGAAAGATAAATAATCACTAGGTTGCTGTGAAGATTCAAAAATTTAGTAAACACAATTTGCATATAAGAACACTGGCTCATAGCACTTGTTAGGAATTATTGGGGTATTTTATCTTCAGAAACATAGTTAATTTGAGAGCAGAAATTTCAAAAGTAACAATAACAGGCGACAATGGAATATATTTTTCAATGGTTAAGAGAAAACAGCTATTAATATAATGTATATCAACTAAATATTCAAGAATGATGGCAAAATAAAGAAGTCTTGAAATAAATGAAGACTGGGAGGATCACCAGCAACTCTTTGGCTCTGTATTTCCTATTAAATATTACCTTTCCATCTGTAAGAAATTTATCCAGATGGAACAAATGAGATACAAGAAGCAATGATGAGCAAAAGAATGCTTTAAATTGTGCGTAAATATAAATATTCATTAACTGTAAAAATAATTATTAATTTGAAGTTTGTAAGAGGAAATTGGAACTAAAATTTTGAACAATTTAACATAAGATGGGAAAGAAAATAAAAGTCAGGTAGTCTAACTGCTGAATAAGGTTTAGGAGGATAGTAGTAATGCTAACTAAATATAGAATTTTATGTCAAATAGTCACATTAAAAAAAAGCAAAACAGTGGAAATTAATTTTATACATTTTATACGTATTTTGGATTTCCACAGCAGCATTCTTTTTTCACTTTATAACTCTTTTATTCTATCTTTTTAAACATACATTTTATATGAAAATATGTCTACTGAATATTAATATTGCTGCATCAGATTTGTTTTCATATTTGCCTGATATACCTTTCTATTATACCTATACTTGTCCTTTTACTCTCAGCCTTCCATTATCTTTTGTCCCTCTGTTAAAGAGCATATAGCTGACATTTAAGAAATCAAATCTGAGAGTCTTTGTTAACTAAATAACTTAGGCTGTTCACATTTATTTTGTTTAGTGGCCCAGGCTTTAGATTATCCTCTGTGAACCCCGGCTACAGGCCTATCTCTACAGACCCAGATTCCAGATATACCTCGATGGACCCAGAAACCAGGGCAACCAGCCTGAGGACTTCAGCAACATGGTTGCCTGTACACCCCACCATCCAACACTTCCAGAATCTCTAAATGGACTGACTGGTAAAGGGCTTTCTCAGCTAAAACCAGTCTGTAAAGACTGGAGGAGGTGCCTACCTCTTCAAATGCTCTAACATCAACACAAATCCTCAATGATCACTAATAATCAGGCTCAAGAATCATAATGACATCAACAAAGGAACAAAATAAAGCACCGGTAACTGGCCATAAAGAAACAGAGATCTACGAATTGCCTGAAAAAGAATTTAAAATAATCATCTTAATGAAGCTTAGTGAGCTAGAAGAGAACACATATAGACAACTACACAAAATCAGGAAAAAAATAATTTCAACAAATAAATATAAACCATTAAAAAAAAAAAAAAAACAGAAATTCAGGAGCTAAAGAATACAATGACCCAAGTGAAAACGTCCATATAGAGCTTAATACTTCCACAGTACGCTCAGTCAAGCAGAAGAAGCAATCAGTGACCTTGAAGAAAGGACATTTTAAATAACCCAGAGGAACAAAAAGAACAAAGAATTTTAAAAAGTGAAGAAAACTTATGGGACTTTTAGGACACCATCAACAGAATCAATGTATGTATTATGAATGTCCTAAAAGGAGCAGAGAGAAATAATGGGGAAGAAAGTCATTTTAAAGAAATAACAGAAACTTCCCAAATCTGGAGTGGGAAATGAACATCTAGGTTCATGAATCCCAAATAATCAAAAACAGATTAAACATAAAAAAGATCTTCACCAACACACATTATAATCAATTTTTTTTTGCCAAAGACAAAGAGAATTCTGAAAATAGCAAGAGAAAAGCAACTTGTCGCATAAAATGGAACCTCTATAAAACTATCAGTGGTTTTCTTAGCTAGGAAGAGTGGAATAATATACCATAAGTACTAAAAGAGGAAAACTCAATCAGGAATATCACACCCAACAAATTTGTTCTTCAGCAATGAAGGCGAGAGAGATAGACTTTCTCAGCAAAGCAAAAGTTGTGGGAGTTCATTACCATTGAACTTGCCTAACAAGAAATGCTGAAGGGAATTCTTCAAGTTGAAATGAAAGGACACTATTAACAACTTGAAATGTATGGAAATATATAATGTAAAAATCTAGTCAAATATAGTCAAATTTAAAACACTCTGATATTGTAATGGTGGTATACACATTACCTTTATAGCATAAAAATTAAAAGGCAAAAATGGTAAAAATAACCAAATTTGTTAATGTATGCATAATATAAAATATGTGAATTATGACAGCAATAACATAAAACGTCAGGGCAGAAGAAGTTAAAGTGCAGAGTTTTGGGATGTGGTAAAGAAGTTAAGTCTTTATCAATTTAAAATAGAATGTTATCACTCTAAAATATTTATATAAATCCCATGGTAACCACACAGAACTTGGTGCTAGTTTCTGCTTAACTAAACTCACAATATTCTTCTGTTACCCTTGAAAATCCTCTGAAAGGAATGTAGTTACAAACTACATTGTCTCTAGCATAGCAAATCATATTTCATGGGAAAATATGTCCATGCTCCAAATTTATTATTGTAATTGAGGCTCTAGAAGTTTGGAGAGTGGAGATATTACAGACTTTTTCCAGCCAACAGTTACTGGAAAGAGCCTAGGAGTCAGTAGGTGCATCAAGGAGTTGCATCTTATACAAAGATATGACTCTAAACTCTGTAGATGTTGGGAATCATGTCAGAATGAAATAAGATAACATATAGAGGTCTACAAGAAAGTATCAGCACTCAACAGCAATGTTTCATAACAACCATACAATCACACCAGAGTTTTCCATCCAGAAGGCCCATAGATATTTCAGGGTAAATCGTGGAATGCTGACCAGAGAGGCTTGTCAGTAAACGCATCTTGGACACCAGCCTTCCAATCTATCAGATTCAAAAAACATGAAACATTAGCAGTAACCAAAAGCTGAAATGTGAACTCTAACCCAATGTCTTCTTATCTCTACTCTGCTTATTGAGCAGAAGAGGGGTCTCTAACCTAATCTAAATCACTGAGTCCTCTGAAACTCTAAGGCCTCCCACTAAGAAAAAATACAGGCCTGTACTTATATAAACAAACCCTTACATATAATTCAAGGGTGTGCCCTAAGGAGGAGGGAACCCCAGGTTTAAGAACTCCCCCTGCCACCAGAATTTAAGGCTTTTAAAAAACAAAACAAAAAACCCTGTCTACCCTTCTAGTCTCATCTGTAGACATTATGTCTTCCACTACAACCATATCACAGTGTATCAGACCATCTTTTGTGCCTGGCCTTATATCCTATTGGTCTACCTTTTAGTACAGCTACTACTATAGAGAACAGTTTTCTGAAGGTATAACTTAACAATACTGCACTTCAGCTGTACCTCTTATCTCTTGATTTCTGTTCGGGAATGTTCCTGAAAGGATGGAAAGAATGCTGTTGAGAACTTTCTTGATATATACAAACCTGAAAGTACAAAGTAGTTAACAATTCATGGGTCAACCCTTGACCAGTGGAGGAAAGGAGCTGATGGACAATATCCCCATGTTCTAGCCTTCAGGGGCACAATTCTGAGGTGTGTTTTATATAGTTCTTCAGGGAGTCCGAGTAGAATTGTGCTCCAGATACCCACAGTAGGACCCTACTTGATAATGCACCCTGGTATTGGTTCTTCCCTGTCCTTGTTTCACTCTTCCGAAACTCCTGTACTTATTCTCTGGGATCGTGTTAATAAATGGCATGCATACAATCCCTTTTCTAAGACTATACCTTCAGAAGAAACAAACTTAAGCACACAGATCTACACAAAACAAGTGCAGTTCCACCTGTGTGCCTTTCCTGCTGCTCTTCCTTGAAGCTGAAATACTCTTCTCCTTTTCTATTAGGCAGATCTTTCTCTTTCAAACCCTTGCTCAAATATCTTCTGAACCACAGGTCATAAACTGGATTTGCCTCTAGACCTACTTTGTTTGGTTCATAGTTTTCCTGTCAACATCTTTACTATTCGTATTTGTTTACATGATTATCTCCTTGACTTGGGGAGTTAAGGAAAAAGATTATATCTTATTCATCTTAGTATTTATAGTAGTAGTTTATAAGCATTTAATAAAATATTGTTGACCATTACGTGGATATGAGACAGCTTTGTAAAGAGTAATTGACTTAAGCTAATCTTACCTGTGTCTCTTAAAGGTTGCACGACCTTGGGAATATCACTTAAACATTCAGTCTCAGACTCAATTGAGAATGCATTGGACTGCAGGTAACAGAAAACTTAACTACAGTCTCCAATGAGAGTTTATACTGTCATGTTACAAAGTCCAGAAGCAAACTGCTGAGCCAATATTTCTGATTCTTTTGGTCTTTCCTCCCTGGTCACATAATGCTTATGGTAGCTATAGTCCTTAAATTTACACACAAGGCAAGAAAACGAATGACGAAGAGAGATAGCTGTGTTGGTTCTTTTAATTAAGAAAGAAAACAGAACAAATAACAACGAGCAAAAAAAAAAAAAAAAAAAAAAAAAAGCAAAACCCAAGCATACAAAGACTTCCCAGAAATACTAGCAGATCTTTTGTTTGAGTCATGAGCCTGAACCGTGTTATAGACCTTTAACAGCAGGGCTATGACATATATGTGTGTGAGTGTGTGTGTGTGTGTGTGTACAAATTATATAAGACACATACATATAATTAATAATGATATATACTTATGTCATTACACCTAAATCACTAAATAATGATTTAGTGTTTGTGAAAACAAGTACTAAATTGAGGAAAAGCACATTTCTGTCTCAAACACAATCAGGATTTTGTTAGCAATTTGGATGCGTTGATCGGATGAATAGATGTCAGGTGTCTTCCAAGTGTCTGCCACATTCCTACTCTGTAAAATGGAGTTAATGGTAACTAACCTACCAGTTCTACAGAGTCTTATGAGGTTCAAATAAGATAAATATATGTGAAAGGGCTTTGTAAAAAATACTATACAAATTAATACATTGTGCATATAATATTTTATCCAACACTAAAATCATTGTAGGTACATAAATATTTATTAAGACTTTATATTAATAAAACAACTTTTACTTCTACTTCTGACAAAGGGTCTTAAATAATATTATATATTGAACTAATGTGGTTTTTCTTCTTTTGGAATGTATAGGACTATCCCCATAGCAATAATGGTAACCATAACAGAAAGTTCACCAACACTTCATTATAATTTAATGGCAGGAAGGGAAGGAAAAATATCTTGTCATTTTAGTTGTACAGGAGAATTTTGGTAAGAACATACTGTAACTTGACCAGGACAACTGCACTCTTAAGAAAACAATAAAGAGAGCCAAAACACCCATTTAATAGCTGATTTCAAAGAGTCAGCATTCTGAGGCATGCTGTCCTTGGATGTGATGTAGAGACGTGGGCTGAATGGGAAAAACTTACATATTGAACCATCCACATCACCCCCTATGACTCTGGTCATTGCCCTTCATGCTCTGGAAGCAGAATGCCTTGTGTTCCCCCAGCTAGGAAGAGACAACCACATCACAACCTTAGGTTCTTGTTTAATTTTTTAAACCAATTTATCCCACAGTAAAATTTTATTAAATATTAGACGAAAACTTTGATAACTATGATTTGCTATGCTAGAGACAATGTAGTTTGTAACAACGAAGATGAAGTCTGAGTATGTTTTGTGCATTGTACTACAGGGTTATGATTTCATGTATATTTGGTCAATACAGTATAATCTAGAAATATGACATCTCATTCTGAAATACTTCAGAAGGTATTTTTTAAAAATATGGACATTTTCCCCCACTGAAACATTAAATTATCCCACTCACCAAAATTGACAATACTTTCTTAATTGTCTAATTAAATCCATGTTCAAAATTTTCCAGTTGTCTCCAGTATGTCCTTTAGAACTCATTTGTGTATACATCAAATAGATATACATATGTATCTATTTCTATATATGTGTTTTTTATAGATTATATATGTATCATTATGAATTCTACATATGGGTCATATAGATTATATATATCACTATTAATTATATAAATGTATATATATACACAAACACACATATATATATCATCATGAATTTCAAGGAATTAATTTATAATATTGTGGGGGCTGGCAAGTCTGAAATTTGTTGGGAGGCCAGCTGACAGGAAACCCTCGGGTAGAAGATGATGCTGTAGTTTTGAAGCAGAATTTCTTCTTCCTCAAGAAAATTTCAGTTTTGATCTTAAATTCTTTCTATTCATTGGATAAGGGCCACAACATTATCAAGGATAATTTCCTTTTCTTAAAGTCAAGTGATTGTAAATGTTAAGCATATTTATAAAATACCTCCACAGCAACACCTACATTAGTGTTTGGTTGAATAAGGAGATACTATAGCCTAGTCAAGTTGACACATAAAACTAACCATCATGGTGTTATTTAGCTTATTCCTGTGGCCCTGTGCTGATCAATGTAGTAGCCACTAACTTTTGAACACTTGAAATGTACTTAGTCTAAACTGAGGTGTGCTGTAAGCACAAAATCCACATCAAATTTAGAAGACATACTGCAAATAAAAAGAATATAAAGTATCTCATTAATAGAGTTTATATTGCATGTTGAAATAATAGTCTTTTAGATATATTGGGTTAAATGTCTTAATTATTGATATTAATTTTATTTCATTTTACTTTTTAAATGTGGTTACTAGAAAAATTTAAAATATATATAGGGCATATATTTCTTTTGGGTAGTGCTAATCTAACCCCTGTATTTTCTGTAATCTAGAAATTAGACTCTAAAGGTTTAATTAGATGAGTTAGCAAAATTGCATTGTAGATGGTGTTATATACTTCATATAACAATAGAAAGTATTATATTGACACAATCAGTTATTTATGGTTTGGCCACTGGAATGAGGTGACGACCCTCTGATTCTTCTATGATAAAATTATGTTTTTCCTCTTTGTGACCAGAAGGTAATCTGACTATGCTACTTTGCCACCATATGAATGTCTGATTTTTCCTGAACAATTCACCTAATGATTTCAGTAGCAATTTATAATTCTTTCCTGCATCAATCATTTCATCAAGCATTGAAAAATAGCTAATGTCCAATCTTGTCATTCTTTGCACATAATTATTATTCCTCTATAACATGTGGCTTTCCTGTTTAACTCAGGCTATTTGGTTGCTATGAATATTTATTAGAAAGGTAAGATAAAGTCTTATCTCTTTTAATTACCACTTTTCAAAGTAAGGAAGTGACTTAATAGCTACCATGAATGATGACAAAGTACTTTTTTCTTGTTTTCTCTTTTTAAATATCATTATCAACTCACGGATTTTTTTCATATATACAGTATCTTTCAATCAGTTTCAACCATTATTCTTTTTGATGCTTGAATTGTTACAACTTGGACAGTTGGAGCCCCTTCAGTAAGGTTTCAGTGTCCTTTTCACAAACCTCATCAGTCCTGAAAAACTGTCTTGCTTTCTGGAACAGCAATACATCTCAGACTGACTTTGAATCTTCCCTACCTGGATCTTGAATCAACAATTTCTCCAAGAAGCTCTGGTTCTTGGTTGTAGGAAATGTGTTTAGAAACTAGGATCTTCTGTTTAGAGTCAGAATTTATTCATGTGTAATAGTATCTAAATTTCAGTCATAAACTTAGGAGCCAAAAAAAGAAATTTTATTTTTCTATAAGTGAATTTCCACTGATGTCAGAAAACTAAATCTTGCCAATCAAAATAAACTTAGTACCTTCTGGATTTTCTTAGGCTTAATTGGAATTAAATTCAAGTGAGTTCAAGTCTTCTTTCTTCCTCTCAGTTCTTTTCCCATTTTCCCCAAGATGATCCAGACTTCAAGGTTAGGGTGGAAAGAGTGTTTTGTGTTGTCCTAGCACCCAGAAAGAAGTGTCTTATTCATGTATGGATTGCCAGATTTCACAAATTAAAACACAGAACATGCTTTTGAAGTTATATACACAAAAAATGTACATATTCTCTCTGCTCCTAAGTTACCAGGTCTTTGCAGACTACCCTGAATCCTCCTTGTCTCAGCCTATAGGAATTTCCACATCTTACAGTTCATTCACAACCACTGCCAGCTCTCCCTGGGCTATAAGAAAATTTAGAATGCTCTCTCTCCCTTCTCTGGGGCTCTGGGAGGTTCAAGGCACTGTCTTCGTCCTATTTGTCACATGTCTACTTTAATGCTGGCTTCTCTTTGAAGTATTTTGTCTCCCACCCAAAGCAATAAATACCACTAATATTGATGTAGAGAGCCAAAGAAAATTGAAAGAAAGACTTCTGTTAATGTTGCCAATTTTATTTTGTTGCATATTCCTCAGAAGAGATTTGCTCTTCCCTGTCTTATGTCCTATCCCTCCCCACCTCCAGAATTTTGCTGATGTATTGCTTTTGTACAGACTGACGTTACCCACCCACACCCCTCTCTGTATATTCAGATCTACTCATTCTTCAGAACCTACACCGTCCTAAAAAGCATGCCTTTCCCTTTGTATTCTAATTATACTTCATCTTTGCCTTTTTTGAGGGGCAGTGTTTAATTTACTCATTCTTTCTATAGACATACATTAAGTACCTATTGCCTACGAAGGTTTATGCTCTTTTACCTGAACTAGATTGCAAACTCTTTGAAGGGAGAATTGGTGTCTAGTTCATCATTACATTCCTGTGCTCAGTAAATATTTTTGAATGAATTAATTAATTAATTAAGGGAGGAAGGACTGAGTGAGTTAAGCATATGAATTGCCAACCACCCAGATTGCAGGAACCTTATCTCTCATTCACCTCCTAGTGCCAGGAAACCTGAATTCTTGGCTTTTCTCACTTCTCTTTTAAGGTTTCTTACATCTGCATCCATTTTCTTTTTGTATATCTTTTTAAGATGAAGAAGGGACCCATTTTCAGTCTCAGACTAACCTTTTCTACTCACCTTCTGGTCAAGAAATCATTTTGTCCTAATTTCCCTATGAACTTTATACAGCAGTGACCTTTTTCCCCCATCTTCAGCCTCTCCTCTGTCTTCTTCCACTCAGCATATAAATAGGCTCAAAAGCCTCAAGTCATAAACCCCCAAACCACTTGTCCCAGAATGTTCCTATCTGCCTATCTTTACTTCTTTTAAGGTTACAAGTAACTTATGTTGCAGCCTTATTGAAGTATCTGATCTTCTATTTTGGTTCACCTCCCTTGCTTTTATATGCTCTTTCTTTTGCTTGAATATCCTCTTTCTTTGTCTACTTAGTTTTACCTATGAACCCCCTAAATCTTAGCTCAATGATTTCTTCCTCTGAGAAGCCTTTTAAGACTTTTATAGAAGAGCTGCTCATGCCCCTGCCTTTATAATTTTAGCCTGTATCTGACTGTATTATAATTATCTGTTGGTATATGCCTCCTTCAGGCAATTATGAGATCCTCGTGGGCTGGTATAAGATCTGATTAATACTATTAGTATTCCTATTCGCTGGCTGTGGTAGGTCCTAAAAACTTTGCTAAAATAGACAAATGAATGAACAAATTAGACTAATAATTTCATTATTTTATAGCTACTACACTGTGCCCAGAAGAAAATCCTATGATAGTCCAAGTGAATGGGTGTGTTTCTTCTGTGGCTAGCCCTGGCAAGGGCAGCATGACCTTGGCAAAATTGTGTCATGTATTGAATAGGAAATCAACTAACTTTCCTGTTTGTGTAATATGCTGGCCACAGGAAAGATGGATGTGTGTGGTGAAAGCAGCAAATAAAAAGACCTTCTGTGCAAGGAATGTTCCTCTCTTACATTTCATTTCATAGGATGTGCCTCCTTGGAATATGAACCCTAATTCAAAGAAGGTTAAAACAGATCTCGCTTACATGTGCAAAGACAAGTAGACAGTTGTAGAAATCTTTATTCCTGGTCTGAACCTCCTGCTAAAGCAAACATAGGGAGGAAAAGAAACTTCATAATTCCCCACTTGGCTATAAATTCTTCCTACTATTCATTGAAAATAAGAACTGGGGGAAAAAACTTAAAATTATCTACCAAAATGAATTCATTTTTCCCATTCCAATATACATCTTAAAGATGAATAATCTGAGATGCAAAGCAGTGGGAGGTAATCTGTCCAAGGCTCCACAGCCAGTAATTGGCAAAACTGGCTTTTCAACTCAAGTTTCATGATATTTCACCCTACATCTTTTCAAGTTCATTATGCTAATTATCTGCATAAATTTTAAAAGTGCCCAAAGATGAAGGGATGGCTGCAATAGCTGGAATATGTTGTGATAGTATAAAATAGTTTGTTTGGACGTGTTTCCAAATATTACTGCATTTGCCATTTTCTTAATCGGTCTATGGCCTGATGTTGATCCTTTCTGGAACTTAAAATAGTATTAGTTTGAAAATAACTATTTCATATCTTGGTTCTTCAACTACAAAATGTATGGTTCTACTTTTGGAAGCATCGGAGAGATCAGTGGCAGAACTAAAGAGAGCCACAGTATTTGATGATGAATCTCCCCAATTGCCATAGGGTAGCTGTTAAGAACTGTGAAGTGTCTGAAATTTTATCTTACTTGTAATTTTACAAGTTTGCTTTGTGGATGCTGACAGAAGACATGAGACTCTTGAGTTAGGATCAAATACTTAATTACTCATGGCAATAGCAGTAGCTAGAATCTCCTGGCATTTGCTCTAGTTTTCTAAACTCCAATTCCCACAGGGCAACACAAAGAAAGTCAAGTGACATCTGCATTCAGTAGGTTGGTGTTACAGGAGAGGAGTCTTAGCTTAGGGAATTTGAATCTTTTATAATAATGAGTAAAACTGCCTACCCTTTGCCTTATAGGGAGACACCATCTCTATCTTCCAAGACTGTTTGCTGCACAAACATATACAAATATCTCAAAACTATAGTCTGAAACAAAGGACGTCCGTGCCTCTGTTCAAAGACATGCAGAAACAAAAGGGACCTATGGAGTATTGTCTCCCACTAATACCCACCCCATATTTCTATATTGCCTTGGTTTCTAGTGAATTTCCCATGAGTATGCCACTCCATCAGTCACTTGGATCAATCTTACTGACAGAGGCCAGGAGCAAATCTGTTCCAGTAGTCTCAGGTAGCATTTAATTAAGGCTACCACCATCAGAACTTCAAACAATAGGATGAGGCCATCCTGCAGTACTGACCTCAATCATGTCTCCAGGGTATCAGACCCAACTAACTCTACAAATCCCATAAACCATCAGTATCTACTGTAGAAAGTCAAGTGGTTTTCTCCCTAAATTTCTTGGCCTGAGGCATTAATCCAGATACAGTAGGATTTATTAATGATGAACAGATTTTACCTTGGTCTGCAAGGAGAAAAGTCTAGAATTATTCTGTCATCCATAACAATCCTGGAAAGTGAATTGAGACTGACCTAAATGCCTTTTGGCGCTAAAGTGGTATCATTGATCAGTTTAGGTAAAGTCAGAAAAACATTTTGTATTGGCTTTTCTCATGCAATAATTCCCATTGTAGGATAAACTGTCTGAGGGTGCACATAAATAACAAGTCAGTTATTCCTCTGAGGATTTTCTTTGAGTAACTAAAAGTAACCTCATTTTGGAGAGATTTTTTCAGTCATCTGAGGGCTACATGATGTATAGGTGGTTTTTCTTTAAATACTTTCAGGTCTTTTATGAATACCTTTAAGGTATAAAACAGTGTTTTAAAGAGGGAAGCAAGTCCATTTCTGACTTCTGCACAAGAAGTACAGTCCTGGGGAAGTAATTGTTATTTGTAATCATTGGAGCCTGCCTGGTGGGAACTACATTAATCAGGGACAGGTGAACAGTGCTTCCACTGTGGCCTCCAAGCCAGCTTAGGGCTCTACTCGTATTTAGAGTGAGTCTAATGCTTGATTTTGGAGGAACTTCCTGAGAGAGTCCAACTTGCCCCCTATTTGTCCAAGGTACCACCTGGGTGGCATTTGTCCTACCATGGAATGACTGCATATTGGCTATGGGAATAGGAGTGGTAAAGAGATTCAGAGATGCTATCAGGCATTTTGCCTTGGAAGTGTAGCAGCTGGGACCTTCCCCTGTTGTTCGAGATTTCTCAGTAAAATTAAGGGAAATAGTAACTGTATTAAGGTCATAACCATCTGGTGGAGAATGGCAGACACAGAAGTTAAAGTGCTTGCAATGGTTATAGGGAGAGTCACATTAGGGCATTTTCCTTCCTGAGGAAGCCTCCAGGATGGTCTTTTGTTTGTTTGCTTTTTCAGACAGGGTCCCACTCTGTCACCCAGGCAGGAGTGCAGTGATGCTATGTTCGCTCACTGCAACCTCTACCTCGCAGATTCAAGCAATTCTCCCACCTCATCAGTCCCACAAGTAGCTGGGACCACAGGCTCATGCCTCCATGCCCAGCTAATGTGTTGTTGTTTTGTTTGTTTGTTTGTTTGTAGAGGCGGGGTTTCACCATATTGTTCAGGCTGGTCCCTAACTCATGAGCTCTAGTGATCTGCCTGCCTTGGCCTCCCAAAGTGCTAGGATTACAAGGTTGAGCCACCACACCTGGCACCAGGGTGATTTTGAAAGACATAGCTCATTAATGTCCTTTTTTCCTCTGTACTTACTGAGGTTTAAGTTTTCCTTCCCCAGAGGCCAGGGTTGTGGCTCTATCTCTACTGCCACAAAATTTGTATGTTCCATTCCTGTAACAGTAACTTCACTTTGTTTTAAATCATTTCCTACTTACTCTTAGACCTTTTGTCCAGAAGGTTCCAATACATCCAGAAGGTAGAAAGCATTCTTATAACACTTACAGAGACCCTTTGTCCTACACTTGGCCTGAGTGGGCCACTCAGCAAGCAATGTACTCAACCAAGTGACCATTATCTTGTGGGGGATGTCAACCCCACAAGAGAACCAGATAGTGGTACCAGAAATAAGTTTTTATTCTCTAGGCCCTTTTTTGTCTGGAGGCTATCTTGAGAGTGTGCCAACCAGACTTCCCTGAGGCTGCCATTAACAGAAAGAAAGAAGCATTGTGTCCAGCAATGATCAGGATAGAACCACAAATTTTTAAAACAGATCTGGATAATACCCATACCCCTTTCATTTTAGTTATTACTCAGGAAGAGGCTGAGAGAAGATGATTCCTTTCTGGGGACAACCACCTACAGTGAACAAATTGTCTTGCAAAAGTGGGTGAACCAGTGGGAGGAAAGAGTGGTAGAGTCAAAAATCCTTTTGCATTGTTTTTTGAGAAGGATGTTTCAGCATGCCTCGATACAGGATGCCTGTGGATGATGAGGAGAGTGAAAAGTCCATCAAATATGTTGACAACCAGCCCATTGTTGAGTGACTTTTGTAATAAAAGTCATGCATTTTCAGACTCCAGATGGACTAAAAAACTGAAGACACGCCATAGACTAATTTCAATGGTCCAATGGTATGACCTGAGTTGGCTGATGGGACTGGTGCAATAACACCAGAAACTGTGAGGATGTCAGTGGAGGAGAGAAACCACTGATAGCCACCAAGAGAAGGGTAAGCCCAGTAGAAAGCTAATTGGTACTTCCAAAAGGGATGTACCCAGTAGCCATGTCAGTAAAGTTATGAGTGCAAACCACAGATGTGCTTCCAGGTGGAAGATTTCAGTAAAGGTTCCCTTTGCCAGAGACTCCAATAGGCAAAATCATCAGTTACAGAGACATGTAGCTTGTAGAGGTCATTATGGTTTGGAGGCCCTGCTTAGAATGGGCCAGAGAGATGGCTGGTTTACACTAGCATTTTTCTACTTGTTGCTCTTCCCATATATGAGAATTCCTTCTAGCACTTATGGAACACGGAAGTACAAATAAATAACCATCAATTTCTGCTGTAGTTTCCATTTTAAAAGTAACAATAATAGTACATTAAATCATTCCAAAGGGCCCCGCCAATAAAATCACATTAGCTTTCCTTTATTACTGTGGTTCTGTATAACTCTTACCAGTAGAATCATGGTGTCCCTATCCTTCATGGAACTGATGGGATGGTAAAGTGGGCACTTGTATCCAACAGAACCATAAAAGTTTGAGTTCATCTCCCTGAAATTCCTCAGCATACTCAAACAGGTATATCTAGCCATTAGAGACAAAGGGACCTCAGCCACACCCCTAATCACACCTTCTGTTAAAGCAACTTAGGCTGGAGGGAGAATGGCTTTGTGCTAATAAATATGTCTTTGCATTCACATTCAAGTTTGAGTGTTGTGGCTTGTGACTCAGCCAAATAAAGTGCTGATTCTTTATATCAGAAGATGAGATCATCATGGTTGACAACACCCATTTCAGCTTTGGCTACCTCTTGACTCCTCAGGAAAGCCACAATGTTTTCCTCTGGGGCTCTGAGGTTTGTATCCTTTGCTGGATTTAGGATTGACTCTTCCAGTGGCACCTTTTGTTTATTTGTTTGTTTCTGAGAAATCCATCTTAACCCAGGGTGTTAGCTCCTTCTGTGTCATTGTAACATCTTTTAAACTTCACTTGGCTTTAACCTAAGACAGGAGTGTTCAATCTTTAGGGGGGCCATATTAGAAGAACTGTCTTGGGCCACACATGAAATACACTAATATTAACAATAGCTGATGAGCTAAAAAAAAAAAAAAAAAAAAAAAGCAAAAACTCATAACATTTTAAGAAAGTTTACAAAGTTGTGTTGGATCACATTTAAAGCCATCCTGGGCTGCATGCAGCCAGTGGGCCATGGGTTGGACAAGCTTGACCTAAGATCCAGGAACGTTTTCCTGAGTGACAGTGCTAATTACAAGAATCTATCTAGATTCTTTTGGGAAATTTTCTCATTCTTGAGTCACTTTTATCAGCCCTGTACACCCAATCCAGGGCTGTAAGAGCCGATATAATAGTCAATACCTCATCTGTGGTTTTCCATGGGAGCTTTTCCACCCCACGGCATGCTATGTGAGTGAAGTCATTGAGTTTAAAAAGTTAGGAATGGGTTGAATAAATTCAGTAGCTAGTCAATGTCTAGATCTTCTGTCCTCCAATACAGAAAAATAGTAGCGGGGTGAGTGGGCTATTATCCCTCAGCTCAGCAGATTGAATTCAGGTAAAGTCTGGACTGAGAGTCAGATACCAGGTATTTACAAGGGATTTGATCTCTGAGTGCATCCATTGTGAGGCAAGAAAGAGGAAGAAATTTGGTGGAGAAATTGAGCTTAGAAGCCAGAAAGAGCAGAGGTAAAGGGACAGAATCTGGAATCAAAGGTCAAAAACCTAAAGGGAACTCGATATCCATGGGTGCAGATTGGGAAGAAGCCAGAAGTGTCAAGGCACATTACGTTGTCTTTATGGGTCGATGGGTGTCAGATTATCTTGGAGGAACATGTTTATGATAATCATCTCTCATTTGGTCTCCTGAATTAGAGTCTTAACTGGTTTCTCTGACTCCAGACTCCCCCTGCCAGTTTTTCCTCCATGTGGCTGCCAGAGTTCCATTTACAAAATACAAATCTGATTACGTCAGTGCATTGCTTGAAAACCCTTTTTTGGTCTCTCACTGCAAAATGACAGTCTCAACTCCTTAGCATGCCACTTAATGTCCTTCACAAGTTGAATACGATTTGCTTTGCAACCTCATCTCTGTGTCTTCCCAACATGTACCCAATGTTCTAGCCACATAGAATTATATGGTTTTTTTTTTTTTCCCCAGACACACTATGCTCTTTCATGATGGTTTGCCCTTATTTCCTTGCCTGGAATGACCTTGTCTTTCTCTGATGGGAAAACAACTAGCTTCAGCTCAGCTGTCTCCCCCTCTAAATGTCTCTCTAATCTATAGGCTGTGATCCCATAGTATCATATGCACATTGATTATGATGTTGTGTTGGTGTAATGTCTTTGTCTGTACTGTCCACCAGGCTGTGACCTTCCTGAGAGAACTTGTCTTATTATGATAGCTCCTCTACCTATTTCAAACCTGGGCATACAGTAGGCATTTATTCAAAATTTGTTGAATGTAATAATATCTTAATGATACAACAAATTGTTTCTTTGAAGCAGTAAGTACTTAATTTTACCATGCCAAAAAATCAGATGGGGACCCAAGTATCTAGATTATTATTAATAATAACACCACTCCACCAAGTATAATATTAATGATTTTATATTAGATAGTCATTTTTTATTTCCAAAGCAATCAGTGGTAATTGCTGTAATTAAGCGCCTAATCTTTAAGGCTCTTAAGTGTGAAATTAAGCTGAAGTCATCCAAGGGACAGCAGGTAAACATTGTTTTAGGGAATTAATATTTGTTTGTGGTTTTTCTAAAGAGACATATAAGTTACACATATGCTTAACAAATTTCTTTTCTATAATACTCTTACTTGGTCCCAAAGTAGCACATCTTCTCCACACTCCCCCACTCCCACCCCAAACTCCAAAGTTGTTCTTCACCTTTTGCCTCGAAAACAAATATCCGGCCAGGCGCAGTGGCTCACACCTATAATCCCAACACTTTGGGAGGCCGAGGCCAGGGGATCACCTGAAGTTGGGAGTTCGCGACCAGCCTGACCAACATAGAGAAACTCCATCTCTACTAAAAATATAAAATTAGCTGGGCGTGATGGCGCATGCCTGTAATCCCAGCTACTCAGCAGGCTGATGCAGGAGAATCGCTTGAACCTGGGAGGTGGAGGCTGTGGTGAGCTGAGATCGCGCCATTGCACTCCAGCCTGGGCAACAAGAATGAAACTCCATCTAAAAATAAAAAATAAAAAAATAAAAAATTCCAAAGGAAATGTATATTTTGTATCAAGTTACCTAAAAATACAAAAGGTGCTGTGGAAGCACTATTTGAAATAGTTTTCTGAAGGAACTTCTGGAAAACATACTTCTTGTGCCTTTGGTACTGTCTTGGATCTCCAGAGAGTACATACATTTTTTGTTGTTGGTTTTTGTTTGCTTTGTTTGTTTTGTTTTTTGAGACGGAGTCATCCTCTGTCACTCAGGCTGGAGTGCAGTGGTATGATCTTGGCTTACTACAACCTCCGTCTTTCAAGTTCAAGCAATTCTTCTGCCTCAGCCTCCTGAGTAGCTGGGATTACAGGTGCACACCACTACACCCGGCTAATTTTTGTATTTTTAGTAGAGATAAGGTTTCGCCATGTTGGCCAGATTGGTCTCAAATTCCTAACCTCAAGTGATCCACCCACCACGGCCTCCCAAATTGCACGTGTGAACCCCCACACCCGGCCTAGAGTACACAGGTTCTATTCAACCTGAAGGGCAACTGACATAACCATTTTCTGGAAAAGCACTGTAAATGGATGACCTCGTAACCTTGGAGGAGCAACCTGGTTCCTCAGTAACTTGGACGTTGTGTAGCCATTTTGTAAACATCTTTGACTCTGCCAGTGATCCTTGTATTCATGATAAGTATTATTGAAGTGGAACTAAAAAAAAAAAAATTAGTAGCCCCAAACAACCCTTCTGGTGTAACATGTTGGTTCCCTAACATTAAACTGCAAGTATACGCAGGAAGCAATCCAAATGTGTGCATCCCTTACACTGATGGTATGCAGCAGTGCCCATTATTTCACTAGTGAAGTTTTATCAAACATATATTTAGAGTAATAATAATCTTTCACTATATAAGGAAAATACCACTGATCAATCTCAACGTTTTTCCCACTGGGCATGGGAAAGCCGGCTATTAACAAGCAATCAGAATTAGTGTTTAAGAAAATATCTATTTACCAATTTTACTCCAGTGCATAAGGACACACTCTCAAATAAGAAAATCTTATTTGTAATAAGGCAACCCAACAAATATTAATTGGATATTGTAATGTATATTACATGTGGGCTTATTCCATACCCATTCTAACCCTCTTTCAACTTTCCTTCTTCCACTAAAATTGGGGACAAGCTCAAAATTATACTTCCAGCTGGTGTGGTGGCTCACGCCTGTAACCCCAGCACTTTGGGAGGCCAAGAGAGGTGGATGACTTAAGGCCAGGAGTTTGAGACCAGCATGGCCAACATGGCGAAAACCCTTCTCTAGTAAAAATCCAGAAATTAGCCAGGTATACTGACACATGCCTATAATCCCAGCTACTGGTGTGTCCGGAATTGTTTCCTTCTAGCAGGTTCTTGGTCTCGCTGACTTCAAGTATGAAGCTGCGGACCCCTGCGGTGAGTGTTAAAGTTCTTATAGATGGTGTGTCCATAGTTTGTTCCCTCAGATGTTCAGATGTGTCTGGAGTTTCTTCCTTCCGGTGGGTTCGTGGTCTTGCTGACTTCAGGAGTGAAGCCACAGACAGACCTTTGCAGTGAGTGTTACAACTCTTAAAGGCGGCTCCTCCGGAGCTGTTAGTTCCTCCCTGTGGGTGGGTTCGTGGTCTCTCTGGCTTCAACAGTGAAGCTCCAGACCTTCCCCATGAGTGTTACAGCTCATAAAGGCAGTGCAGACCCAACGAGTGAGCAGCAGCAAGATTGACTGCAAAAAGCAAAAGAACAAAGCTTCCACAGCCTGGAAGGGCACCCTGGCCAGTTGCAGCTGTTGGCGCCCATGGCCTGCTTTTATTCCCTTATTTGGCCCCACCCACATCCTGCTGATTGGTCCGTTTTACAGAGAGCTGATTGGTCCATTTTACAGAATGCTGATTGGTGCATTTACAAACCTTTAGCTAGACGCAGAGTGCTGATTGGTGAATTTACAATCCTTTAACTAGATGGAAAAGTTCTCGGGAGTCCCCACCTGACCCAGAAGCCCAGAGGGCTTCACCTCTCACTGGGAGAATGAGGCAGAAGAATTGCTTTAACCTGGAAGGCGGAGGTTGTAGTGAGCTGAGATTGTGCCACTGAATTCCAGCCTGGATGACAGAGCAAGACCCTGTCTCAAAAAAAGAAAATCCAAGCAAACAAAAAGATTGTATTTCCACACTCCATGCAATTAGAGTGCAGTCATGTGACCTAGGTGCCACCCATCAGATGTCCCTGAGGGAGACTTGAATATTAAAATGAGAAACTTTAAGCCATGGCCTCAGATAGAGAATAGACTTCCTGACAAGCACCATGGAGTTAGAAGCTGGTTCTCATGGAAGCACTGTGATGGTAGGTAGTTGTGTTTGTATCTAAGCATGCCCAGGGCCAAGTTTTGGGCTGCAGCTGCAGTGGTTTTATTAGAGTAGTTCATGATGTGAACTGAGCATTTGTCCTACCTACATTGTTCCTGACTATGCAATATCCACATCTGATTTTCTTGCATTTCAGGAGATTTGTGAGCTACCAAAACTCCTTTCTGTTTCAATAAACTAGTGTCTTCTGTTGTTGGTAATCAAGAATTCTGCATGTGCCTTTCATGTGCCAATCACATATTCCCTGCTTGTTAGTGTATTCTAGAAACAGAGAGAGACAGTAAACAAAAATAAATTTAAAAACGTCATTGCAGTTGTGGAGTTAAAATGGAAAAAGCATAGGAAGCTATGGAAGATAATGCAGTTTGTAGCTGTGGACCTGTCCTATTCTCCCACCCCAATACTTAGTATCCATTTGGACTGAAGACTAGAGGGAGAAACAATGAGCACTTTGCTTTGATATGGACATTGCTGCCTAGGCCTTTTCTGAAATTACAAAGAAGAGTTTTATTTATTTTTCTATATTTATTTATTTGAGTTTTATTTTAATCCATTAAATGTCAAAGGATCTAACACTGCTATTAATGAGCATGTATGATAACAATATGAAAGCAGTTTAATGCAAAAGGAAATTAGAGTCTACATGATAACTGCATGCTTTTTAGCTGTAGTACATCACAGTTCTTAACTCTGACTAAGGAAACACTTAAGTTCTGAGGAGACTTATATCTCTTCTGTGACTATGAATTAACTTAAGCACAATACACATATCAACATAGACGATGTATATAATGGATTTATTGAACTATTCAGAGCACTTTACATAAAGACCTATGTCATTCCTTTTTTGCTTCACATAATTTATTTTAACCACTGTATACCCTACACACCTGTGCACTCAAGGCTACGTAACTGGAACAACTGTGTGCTAAATTCACCTGGAAAAGATGATAAATAATAGATATAAAAATGTATAGAATTTTATACACCTTTGAAATATGAGATCTAGTTTTGATGAACTTTCTAGCCACAATCAAATTAGGAATGTAATAGACTTCATCTAAAAATCCCGTTAAATTCCTAATGGGATTATAGCCTTACCAATTTTAACATAAATGTGCCCTTCCATCAACATATTTCTATAGATAAAAAAGTGCAATGTGTTTGAAAAAACATGGGCTTTCAAAAATAAAAATAAAAAAGAACCGTGTTTGCATCCCAATGCTTCTGTTTGCTAGCTTTGTGCCCATGACGAGTATTACTTACTTTCTTGGAACATCATTGGATAATGGGAAAAATAATACTGCTCTACAGAGGTTAGGCCCTAAAACACATTTCTTTCCCTTTTTCCGTTAGTGCCACTCTTACCTTTGGCTTCTCAGAATTTCTAGAAAAATCAGTATTAATTTCATTAATCTGTGAACCAATTAAATAGATATTTATCTGTATGCATATATTTATGTGCTTATATACATGCTACACTAAAAATAAACTTGTAAAATACCTAAAAATACATCTGTAACTAGGAAACATCTACTTTAAAAAAGTAGTGATTAAGCTCCTGTTTGTCATCTGACTTTACAGAGTGATGATTTTATTAGAATTAGTAAGAGCGTGAGATTTTTCACTCAGACTTCTGCCAGGACATGTAAAACAATAAGAATTTAGTGATATTTTGAAACCCAAAGACTTTATCTATAACCGACAGTTTAGACTATAATCTTATAGCACTCAGGTCAGACATTCTTCATTAATGATAAAATATAGACAATCCTAGTTAATGATTTTATATTTGTCTATTAAATACCAACATACATTTAGAAATTATGATATATGTAATGTTTTTATTGAACTCTTTATATCATTCTATTTTAACAACTGGACATTTTCCTTCCTTAGGGAAAAAGTATATTGATAAAGATAAATATATATGAGTACTTTAATGAAAGTTAAAATTCAGATTAATTCCAATTATCAGGAGACAGAGCTAGACTGTGGATTAGCTAGGAAGATAGAGATATATGCAAACATATATGGTGCTATAGTTTGGTTTATTTGACCCATCAAAATTTCATACTGAAATTTGGTCCCCAGTGTTGGAGGTGGGTCTTGTGGGAGGTGTTTGGGTCATGGGGTTGGGTCTCTCATGAATAGATTAATGTCTTCCCATGGAGGAGGCAGTGAGTGAGTTCTCACTGTATTAGTACCTGTGAGAGCTGGGTGTTAAAAAGAACCTGACCCCTACCCTCTCACTTTCTTGCTTCCTCTCTTGCCATGGACCTACACATACCGGTTCCCCTTAGTCTTCCCCCATGGGTTGAAGCAGCCTGTGGCCCTTGGCAGATGCAGATCCCCAATCTCAAACTTTTCCAGATTCAGAACCAGAGCCAAATAAACCTCCTTTTTTCAATGAATTACCCAGCCGCCAGTATTCCTTTACAGCAATATAAATGGACTAAAACATATGGCTTTTAGTTTTATAATTTTGGCTTGATTCTTATTTATTGATTCCAGTGATATGTTGATGTTCTCCATTTTTCATTTATACTTTTCTGCACACTAATGACAAATATCTTACAGTCTGCATCACATAACAACAATATGTGGATTTTCTGTGTATCTGTTTCTATTTTCAATTATTTTCTGTTGATTTTTGACTATTTGAGCTTGTTCACTGGTATACCAAGTACTGTTTTTTAATTACGTGGTGGTGGACCATGAAAGCTATGGAGAAATTATCCATGAAAGCTATGGAGAAAATTTATCCATGAAAGCTATGGAGAAAATTTCAGACTCTGAATGATTTGATGTTTTCCTAGAGAGTATTCATTTTGGATTTATGCAGGCAGCTACAGTAAGGGCAAATCACTAGTCTAATAGGAATAGAGATGAAGCTGCGTTTCAATCTTTGTAAGGACTGGTATATTTCCATTTGACTTTACTCCTAGCATGTAGCCTTTCAGGAATCCCAGTTGATAGCCTGGATGTTTACCAAGGTCTCTCCTCTTTTGAAAGCTCTAAATTCAAATTTTTGTTGCCCTAATTCTATTATATTAAACTGCCTGAGGTTCTCCTCAGCTTCTCAGTCTCTGTCACTGACTTCCAGCTTCCCAGTCTTTTAGTTATCTGTTGTAAGTTTACAAATACCTCCAGGGAAAAGTGACACCAAATCTTGGGCTCTTTATTCTTTATTCGCCTTCTCCCCAGGACCTTGGACTTTCAAGTCTTCACTGCTTTGATAACTTTCCAATGCCTTCAAAGACTTGATTTCCATGTTTCCTACTTTTTTTTAGTTGTTTTCAGTGGGAAGGTTGGTCTGAAACGAGCTGGTCCACACTAAATGGAATTTGCCTATGTTCTTCAGCTCTTGCTGATTCAAAATTTGATTAACTAGTTTGCAAATTAACTGTGGTTTAAAAATAATAAAATGTTTACTTAAAATATATATACAGAAAATACTTTAAGCATTTTCATAGTATAAGAGGTTGTTGGTACCATTTACAAACATATTCTACATAATATTACTGCAACATAAGATGCTTTAGTCTTCCAGGAAAAAAAACATAAATATTTCTTCTCCTATAAATACTCTCTTCTGAGTTGTTGTGAGCCACAGCCAGGCAAAAAGTGAAGGCAAGAGAGAGGTAGATAAGGAGTTTCTAATACCAAAGCAAGGACAATGATGCTGAATGAATTTGGTGAGGAGAGAAAGGAAGAAAGAAAGGACATGAAACTAAACTCACATCTCTGCTCTACTTGCTTCATATTTTAATGTTTTTAAAAACAAGCTTAGCTAAAAAATACCAACACAGGCATTTTAATAGAGAGCACTGTCTGCATTTTTTTGGTCAAGAAATTTCTTTGATGTTTACTGGTTCTAAATATTTTTTCTTTGATGTGTTTGGATTCAGATTTTGAAATATAATTGTGTCCCCAAATATGATTACATTAATGACTTTAACTAGGATTCCATTAAATCTATTTATACCACATTTGAAAAATTTTGTTTTTCATGTACACATGCTTGATTTTAAAGCAACTGAAGAAAGGAGTTGATTTTTTTTTTAAAAGAAGGGAATGATAAAATGGAACTAAAAATGTTTGTATCTGGAGCTACATTTCAGATTCTATAGTCTTAAATGATTCATTAGATCTTGTAATTCCTCATAGACCTAATCAGGAATACAAAAATAATATAACAGAGAAAGCATGAGAATCTAACAGGGCTGCTACACTGCACAGCTCTAAGTAGTACCAGTGGAGTGCTGTGTGCATGGTATATTCTGAAGTATTGCAAAGCAGTGGCCCTGGGTCTAAGGCTAACATCTAGTTTATTGGTTCTCTAACCTAATTATATATCAGAATCCACTTGGTGTGCTTTTCAAAAACACTGACTTCAGACCTACCCAATTGAAATCTGAAAGACTGGGGATTCAGAGGCCTGCCTGTGTATTTTTGAAAGTTACCCAGTTACTTTTACAGTACAGATGACTTTAGAAACTTCTGGTCAAATTACTTCTCATCTCTGTTTCTAAAATGTACTTACAGAATTAGACTTTTCTTGTTTTTAGGCAACATCGTTAATTCACTTCAATCATTGGCAACTTCTTCCACAAAAATTGTTTATATCTTCTCTAATATCATTCAGCTACAAATTAAGCTTTCCCCCAGGAGCAGTGGTTCACTATTTGCTAATTCAATATTCATGTCTACTTCATGGAATATGTTAGAAGCAAAATGCTTGTTCCTCAGTGCTGCAAAGAAATAGCACTCAAACATAAATTAAATTTTCTCAGCAAGGCAATTTTTACTTCTATAGAAGGGTGTGACTCGTGGATGGAGTAGTGGCAAGAGCACATCTGGACAAGGGAGGGGAAGGGGTTCTTATTCCTGATGCAGATAGCCCCTACTGCTGTGTTGTTCCCTTATTGGCTAGGGTTGGACCGCACAGTCTAAGCTAATTCCATTTGGCTATTTTAAAGAGAGCAGTGGTACAAACCAGAGTGGCAGGGTGGATAATTTGGCAGGAAGAGCGGTTACAGAACAGATGACTCAGGATGTTTCAGGTCAGAGCAGGTGACCAGGGGTGACTCAGGTCAAAACAGGTGACCAGAGGAACAGATGTAAACTACTGATTAGAACTGGTGGGAAAGTTGTTTACTGAAACTAGAGGCAAGGGGGTGAAGAGAACCAGGAAGTTAAACTTTAAAATGGAGAATCAAAGAATAAGAGAGCTGAACATACTGATATACTGATTCTGTGAAGAGAAACTTGGAGTTCACTATATCTAACAAATATAACTACCATAAATAATGGGAATCAACTCTACTTACAAATAATAGATGGTATTTTTTTTATGCATTGTAAGTTTAAATGGAACATCTACCTATCCTTTTGTTACCTTTTTCCATTCCACACTATACTGTTGATATTTATACATGTCTAATTCTTTCATTTTAACCTATAAAATCTGTACAAAAAGACTACAGTTTATTTATCCTTACCACTGCAATTAGATTATTTTCAATTTTTGGCAAACAATGCTATACTACATTACTTTACACATGCATATGCATGAGTGTTTCTTTAGTACATTTCTAGAAGGCCACAGTTCTTCAGTTGGTGTTATTTTAAATACTTCAGAGAAATAATTAACTTAATCCCAATATCTCCTCTTCAGAGTCATGCAAAACATCCTAATTGTTTACATTACTTTGTAAAATGAATGCTTTTCAGCAAATCATAGCCTTAATCTCAGTCAGTTTACAAATGAAAGTCCTTGGCCACACAACAAAACAGAAAACAAAAAAATCTTTATATTGATTATGTAAATATTAAAAATATTAGCATAATAATTATTCTTGGTACATAATCAAGGACTTCATTTTACCCATATCTCTGTATAACACATCACTGCTATTTTTCTGAAGAATGTATTTTTTAAAGTTTTTTTTTTTTTGTAAGGAAGTTGCTTCAAAATTGCATTTTATAATTGTTATGTTTAAAATTGTTGACACCTTCAGTTAACTCTTCACGGCAGATCAAACTATTAGATTGAATAATGTGCAATTGATTATGACACTGCAGATTTTCTGAAGATTACATTTTTTAAAATGTATGATCTAATTATTTAATATTTTTCTACAAAATTGCCTGTAATCATCTTTAAAGCTGCATTTTGCAGTTTATACATTTCAAATAGCTGATAACTTCAGTTGAGAATTCTGGGTATACCATAATAATTAATTGAAACTTGTGGAATTTCTGATATTTGACTTTCTTTCACCTCCCAAAAAATGGCTCTTTCAGATGATTTGACATCATAATTTTATTGAGAAAATATTATGTCTATGTGTTGAACTGTTAACTCAGGGTCAATTCTTATACATGTGAAATATTTTTTGTATTCTAATATATGTGTGTGTGTGTGTGTGTGTGTATATATATATATTTTTTTTTTCTTTGTTTTTTTGACGGAGTCTTGCTGTGTCACCCAGTGGCATGATCCTGGCTCACTGCAAACTCCACCTCCCGGGTTCACACCAGTCTCCTGCCTCAACCTCCCAAGTAGCTGGGTCTACAGGTGCCCGCCACCACGCCTGGCTAATTTTTTGTATTTTTAGTAGAGACGGGGTTTCACCGTGTTAGCCAGGATCATCTCGATTTCCTGACCTCGTGATCTGCCCGCCTTGGCCTCCCAAAGTGCTGGGATTACAGGCGTGAGCCACTGCGCCCGGCCTCTAATATTTTTTAAAGGAAGAAGAGTTAAAAATCAATTATCTAAAAATTTTAAAGTTAAAAAGCAGTTAGAAATCAATTATCTAAAAAATTTAGAAAACAGCCAAATCATGATAGAAAGAATGTTCTTTAATCTGATTGACAAAATCTTCAGAAATCCTGTAGCGTGCATCAAAATTAATGGTAAAAATTTAAGCTTTCCCACTGGCACTAAGAATGAGAAAAGGAAGCCTATCATCACTACTTCTATTCAATGATGTGCTGAGGTTCCATCCAGTGTCATAAGACAATAAAATTAATAAAAGATAAAGAGCTGTGAAGGAATAAGTAAAACTGTCATAATTTGTAGGTAACATAATTCTGACTGTAGAAAACAATAAAAAATGTACAGACAAACTGTTAAAGTAAATTTAGCAAGATAGCTAGATTCTAGGTCAATATACAGAAATCAATTGTGTTTCTAATTAGAGATAAGCACTAATAAAAGGAAAATTTAAATAGTATAATTAAAATATTATTAAAAAGCACATCAACTAGCTATAGGAATAAATCATTTGGTTCAATATATTCCAAATTTCTATTATAATTTTGTCATAAAGGCTACATTTTTTTCTTGTTAGTATAGTTACTTCAACTTTATTTCAGCTAGTGTTTTTACAATTTATCTTTTTCCATCCTTTTACTTTCAAATTTTTGGTTGTTATAGTGAATATTTTATTTTTATACAGTCTGCAGTGTTAGAATATTAATTGGAAATGTTTACACTATTTACATATTACGGAATTGTGATATGTTCAGTTTAAATCTATCATCTTACTATTTTTTGTTTGATCAGTTTTTTTCTCTTTTCTTTTGGATGAATTATTTTTATCAGTTTATCATTCCATTTCCTTTTCTTATTGATTGTTCATGTTCTATTATGCCCTTAGTATTAGGTATTATGTATAGCCTTAGTATACCCTAGGTATTATGTATCCCCTTAGTATACCCTAGGTACTATGAAAAACAAGTAGATTTATTAGAGTCTAAGATAAGTTAGTAATTTTAGTACTTCTCAGACAATACAAGGATTTGATAATACTTTAAATCCTTTTACCAGACTCTCATCTTTCCACAATTGTTGCTATGTACTTTTTGTTTGTATATGTTTTAAACCTCACAAGACATTATTAAGCATTGATTTAAACATCCATATTCATTTATATTTACCTTCTTATTTACTCTTTCTGGAGCTATATATTTTTTCACGTAATATTGTGCTTCTATGTAGGATCATTTTACTGTCGGTAGAATAGATCTCTTTGGTATTTCTTTCTATGCGGGCCTCTTGGAAAAGCATTCACTCTGTGTATGTTTGTTAGAAAAGTCTCTATCTCTTATTCAAAAACTTTTTTTTGGAAATGTATATTTAAACCATCAGAAATAGCATTTTTGATTAACATTTTGACTGATTACAGAATTCTTCATTGGCATTTAGTTTTCAGCGCCTTAAAGGTGCCATTCGATTACCTTCTGGCTTTCATTAATTTTTTTGAGAAATCAGCTGTTTGTATTACCACTACTCCCTTTGAAAGCCATATATATCTTTTTTCTTCTGGGTGGTTTTAGATTATTTTCTTTATGTTTAATTTTCAGCAGTTTCACTTTGACGTGACTAGATATGGTTTTCTTGGACCTTATCTTACGTGTGGTTTCTTGGATCTGTGAATTGACATGTATTTTCTTGGAACTTTTCTTACATGGCATTTCTTGGACTTGTGGCTTGATTTGTATTTTCTTGGACCTGTATCTTACATGGCATTTTTTTGGATCTGTGGCTTGATATGTATTTTCCATTCCTTTTCCTTTCTGTGCTTCAGTTTGAATATTTTTTGCTGATCCATCTTCTATGTCCCTAATCATACCTTCGGTTTTGCCGAGTCTTATGCCGAGTCTTATTTTAATTCTTTATATCAGTGATTGTATTTTTCAGTTTTATAGTTTTCATTTGATTTTTTATAGATACTCTCACTGGTGAAAAATTCTTTTTATCCATTTTCTTCAACATATTTATAATAACTAAAAAAAAAAAAAAACTTTCTTTGATAATTCAGTCCTTACATGCCTGGTAATTTTTCTTGAATTACAAAGTTTTTGGTAAAATTACATAAGCTATAGATAGTTTTATACCTCATCAGAGAAAATTTACTTTTCTTCTGGAGAGAAATTAGAGTAAAAGAGGATCATTTCAATCCAATCAGTTATGGGGATGGCTCAATACCAAGTTTCAGGCTTACCAATTTCCAGTTTTCTCTTATTCCTAAGGAATAGTCCTACTGGGTTCTGAACTATCAACTGAAAGCCTGAATATTTATCAGGCATATCCTTTTTGGTGGATCCAGGGCAGAAATTCCTCTTTTAGCCTATGAGACTGTGAAAGTCTATAGTCTAGCAGGTTTCTGTTAGGTTTCTTCCTAACTTTTCCCCACACAGTTGGGGATTTGGCATATGCTTTAAGGGAAAATGTCGGCTCATTGTTGGATTCACTTCTCTAATATTCCTTGCTAGGTTAAAATCCCTTTTTATTTTACCACTTCCTTTGGTATTCCTTTTTTTTCCCTCTTGGTAACTCATCCCATTATTTTTATTTCCTTTAATATTCTCCATATCCTCTCTTCTGACTTCAATGCCTCCTTATTACTCCTTTCAAACCAAATATTCCTCAGTTCCTACTAACTATTCAACAGCATCACAATACTACCAGACCAACCAATTTCTTCTCATTACCTCCTAGAGCAATATGTTTGCATACACTCCCATTCTTTTAGCCTACCCAAGTCTCTGCTTATTTCTTTAAATCTCAGTCTCTCCCAGTTAATAGTGAGGGATTTTTTTTTTTTTTTTTTTTTTAAGCAGCAATACCCCCTAAAAGTCTTCAGCAATAGTCAGTACTGTACCTGGTACATAGTAGTTGCTCAATAAAGATCTGTTCATTGGACAAGTCAATTAATAGTAGATAGTATAAATTTCTAGACCTTGGGAGTACTTTAATCCTACTATTTCTCAAAAAAGGGGCAGATATCAAGCAAAAAGAAAGATACGGAGGTGGTGGATGGGAAAATGTTATTTTTCTGCCTTTGCCCTTTCTTTAAGGTTAAGCTCTTTGAATGGCATATAATTATTTTCACTTTATTTTGGCCCACAACATGTCCTACTACAAAGATGAATAAGAAATCTCATTTGGATGTTTGCCTGTTCCTTGTATCTTGATTAAACATTTGAAAATTTGTATAAATAAATAGATAAGTCAGAGACTTAACTCTCTTTGCATATTTTTAACTGATCATATCTGCAGGTGTTCAGTGTCCTAAGTAAATATATCAAATAATCTAAGGACATTATATTTGCATAACTGAAACTAGTGCCTTTTGATTTTTGCATAACTACCTGCCCTCAGCAGAATCCTAACCAGACAAATACTTCTGCAACAAAGAAAACTGGCTGAAGGTTAAAACTGTCTTCTTCCTCCAACATTTGTATAGTATAGTTCTATAGCTATAGGACTAAACTATACAAATGTTGGAGAAAGAAGAAAATAATTTTCATAAGAAAATTATGAAATAATAATTTTTCAGAGGTCAGAGCACTTATGTAAATTATTTAAGGGTATGCACACAAAAGGATAGCAGATGCCACTTCTATGGAATCTGGAATATACTAGATATCAAAATAATTAAGAAATAGTGCTTTCCATGCTTATGTATATTAGTTCTTTTTTGCTGAGAGGATGGTAAAATAAGTCAGCTGGGAAATTGTGAATGTGATCGCTCAAAACAAAACTCGAAAGCACTTTAAAAGTGAATCTTCTTTCCCCTTCTCTGTTTTCTGTGGTAACCATAACAACCAGTTCCTTTCAGAGAGGTCAGTTACTAAAAATAGTATGATCCATATATTACTTAATATGATCATCTGTAAAGTACACTTTGGACAATATTTTTTAATAAAAATTTTTGAAGACTGTGAAATATCCTCAAATTACTGATTAAAAGAAGAAAAAATCTATAGAAGTATCTGGAAAATCAAATGGAAAGGACGTGTTAGAATATAAGCATGAATGAATATAAGCAGGTTAGAATATAAGACAGGTTAGAATATAAGTCATCACTTTATATGCATGATTACTAACTCACAGGGTTTGGTAAACAATTGATCCTCAAAAGCATGAAGATACCTAATTTTGGAAAAATGTTATAAGTGTTATTAAGATTATTTATTGAAACTAACAACAAAAGAGAGACTTTTTTGTAGCTCTAACCATATATGCCATATGCCTTGAGGTCATCTGTTAGAAAAGTCGATAGATGAAATCACCATCAAGAAGCCAGCTCTGCCATGGACCAGCTAAATAACTTTGGGGAAGTCACTTAATATACCTGGACTTCAGAATTTTAATTTATAAAATGGGCATGATAAGGTCTTCTTTATATACTGATACTCAAAGTCAAATGATATACTTACTGCATGGGAACACACTTTAAGGTACCTCTAAGATAAAATCCAGTATAGTTATTAAAAGGTGGCATTTGGGTTAAGGTGGTGTGGATTAAAACCTGACTCAACAACATACTATCTATTGACTATGGCCAAGCTACTTAATTATGGAAATCTTTAGTTTCTGACCTACAAAATGAGAATAAATCATACCCACCTCTTAGGAAATCATGACATGTATGAAGTTCTAGCTAAGATTAATATTATTGTTATTCTAAATTGATGTTTATTCAGTAAGTAGAATACATTATAACTAATGATAACAGTATAGTGACTATAATTACTATATTAAGACTACCACTGAGTTACATAGAAATGGCATCTTTGAGTTGTACAATCTGAGAATGAAGGTGTAGAGAATATTAAGTGTTCCAAATACTTAACATTGGTGTGACTTTTTAGAGGAAGGAGGTAAAAAGCAAAGATGTTTTTGGTAAAATTTAAAAATCTGTTACTTCTAAATCATTGCTTAAACTGTTTAATACTGTATTGACTATAATGTAGAACTGAATCTTGTTTGTGTTAATAATAATTCCAAAGCAATTTTCCTTTATCCTCTCTTTTTTTAGCTATTAATACATTCCATGAAGTAATTACTGGATACCTACAATCTTAAAATATTTAGTTTTCAAAGATAATACTTCATGATCTTTGCTTAGGTCAAAGTAAATATTAAAATGTCTAAGCCACAGTATCTTACTTTCTTAAAAATTAAAGTTTGATTTTTTGTTTGTTTGAGACAGGTCTCACTCGGCCACACAGGCTGGAGTGCAGTGGCAAGATCTCCCCTCACTGCAACCTCCACCTCCTGGACCCAAGCAATCTTCCCACCTCAGCCTCCCAAGTAGCTGGGACTACAGGTGTGAGCCACCAGGCCCAGCTAATTTTTGTGTTTTTTAGAGATGGGATTTCACCATGTTGCCCAGGCTTGTCTCAAACTCCTGCACTCAGGTGATCCACCTGCCTTGGCTTCCCAAAGTGCTGGGATTACAGGCATAAAACACTATGCCCAGTCAAGTTTGATATTTTTTGCAGCAAACTTTCAGGGACCAAACTGAGATGAAACAAGTCAAGTCCAATTTCATCCAGTTAGAGAAACATTAGTTTTTAATTTCTTTAAGTTATATTTTCCTTTTGGAAACTGATCTTTGCTTCTCTGGGACTCAGTATCATTGAGGATAAGGCTGAGAAAGGATCAGATCATTTCCACTTATTTATCACTGTAGAAAAAAGCCCTTCGTGATCATTCCAATAATTTGAAACTAAAAAAACTGCAACCACATCTGAGCTTCAGTTTAACAAGAGAAGAATAAATATACCAGAAAAATATTTGTCCTACTCAGAATACTCCCAAAAGCCTTGTGTGGGCAGCATTCCCTTCAGGACCTTATGAGTTGGTGCTTTGATATGTCCCAGCCTCAGAGACTGAACAGAAGGTCAGAGATAGTTTCAAACTTAGGTACCTTGCAGGAGGTGTTATATTTTGAGTGTGTATGTGTGTGTGAAAGGTATGGCAAAGTCTTTGTTGAAAAAGGTGGGACCCGAGTTAGGGGACTCAAAAAGAACAGCTTAATCTTGGTTTCTCTTCTATAGGAATAAGAGTGACAGCTGACCAAGCACATAAAAATGTTTAGCAAGCCAAGGCTGAAGACTGTATGTCTGATACACATATGTTAATACTTGTTTTATTTTCTCAGTGGTATTCAATATTCCAGTAATAGAAGGGGCAAATAGAAGGATTCGTCAGAGGCTGGGTCTTGCAGAACAGTAGAAAGGACAGAGGAACAAAGAAAGTAAGGCTGATGACAAGAGTAGGCCTAAAGGGGGTCATAGGCATAAGACAGAAGTGATGTTCAGTTCAGGAAAGAAAGGGTAGCCAAGGTTCAGGAGCACAAGCTAAGTGTTTGTTCCACACTATTGTACTGTTTTTCTCAACAATATGTGGTTTTATGCTCTATAATTATTTCATGTAAAGCTCCTTGGTTTTTCTATTCCCAGTGAGCACCAGGAATCAATTGCCTCAATTAATTTGCAGAATATTGACCAGATAAGTCAAGTAATTTTCAATAAGTATGTAGTACTTGTAATGTACTTGAAAGAATTACTTTACTTAACATTCAATCTTACCTGTCAATGTTGAAATGTAATTACAGAGCTCACACAATTCAGTAACTATTTTGTACCCAAAAAAAAAAGACTCAATATGTATGAAACTTAATAGGGAAACCATTTTTTAGCAAGGCAAGATGCTCATTCACTCTTTGCAGTAATGGAACAGCTTATAAAATTTGGGTTCCAGAAACTACATGACACAAGAGGCTATATTGTGGTTCTATAGGTTGAAAGTTGAATGTTATTTCCATTTCATGAGATTACTCCAAAATAAATTGTATTGTACTGCTTTACAAAGGTAAAATGAATCTATGTGAAGATTTTCAGGGTGACAGTAACAGAGATTGACTCAGGATACTTCAAATTGAATATGTGATTATTATTATAGTACAAGTGGAAATAAGGGCGGTTCCAATCTGGGCCATACACTGGGCATTATGGAAACAGAACAAATAGTACAGTTGATTTTGTGGAGACTGGCTCATGGCCCAGGAACTGGAAGGTTATTCATTGTCTCGCTGGCACTGGTGAGCCGGTTACCTCACTGCTCCACAGCAGCAGAGGGTCATTCATTCCTGAGTTTTCTACTGCTGTCAACCATCTCACACTCTATTCTGTATATTTTTCTGCTTCTTCCTCACAGTTTCTGTTGCCTCATGGGCTCTGTACACACAGCTCATTGTCTACTTTTCTCATATGTATCTGCTGTTTCCTCTCTACTGCAACTTATTTTTTACTCCTTGTCTCCCTCCTCCCAACCCCTCTTTCAGTCTAGCTATAACTCTCTCATTATTTATCTGGCTAACTAATATCCCATTTAGTCTTTTTTTATGAGATTAGGCTGATTGGTTCCTGGATCACTACTCTCTATACTTGGCGGAACTTGCATCCCAGGCTACTTCACAGAATCTAGCTAGTCTAGAGATTTGCTGTTATTGTATCAATAACTCCACCATGAATACACACACACACACACACACACACACACACCCATACCCCCCACAGGCCCAGTCAATGAGGTGGTAAAATTTATGTGTATCAGCATGGTAGCTTTAGTGAAAAATACTCTATCTTTGTCCATTTTGTATTGTTATAACAGAATATCAGAAACGGGGTAATTTATTTTTTAAAAAAGTTTATTTAGCTCATGGTTCTGCAGGCAAGGAAGTTCAAGGGCACGGCCTTGGCTTCTGGTGAGGGCTTACTGCGTTGCATCATAACATGGTGGAGAAGGTCAAAGGGGAAGTGGACACATGCGAAGAGGCAAAACCCAAGGAATATCCTGACTTTATAACAATCTGCTTTCACAGAAACTGATCCATTCTCACAAGAACTAATCCAGTCTCACCTGAGACAGAACTCTCTCACTACTGGGAATGGCACTGAGCCATTCATGAGGAATCTGTCCCCATGACCTAATTACCTGCCACTAGCTCCTACCTCTCAATGCTGCCACATTAGGGATTAAATTTCAACATGAATTTTGGAGGAGACACACTCAAACCATAGCTGACTTCTTGAAAGGGAGATTATGGTCAAAACTTTAGAGAAGGGAACTATGGATGGAGCAGGCATTTTTAGGGTTGGACTGAAAGAATCATAGACTCACAAATGAACATATAATTTGGTTCAGAGTCATATAAATCTACAATAAGGTAGTTGGCCTATCTTGAGTGGAAGATACAATTGAGTGGAAGATACAATGAGAAGTAGAAGGACCAAACGTGAGACTAGTAGAGGCAAATTTTAAAAAATGACTTAACATCTAGATACAGAAGTTTATTATGTGGTCATTAAAGTGACATTAAAAGATTTTGAGCAATAAGTTGATGAAGGCAAAATTTAAGAAAGGTCAACCTGGAAGATGTACAAATGATGGAGAGGAGAGCGATAACTTGAAAAGAAGAAGGTCATTTGTAATTATGCATAATTATAATAGTGTAATGCTAGTCACTCAACAAATATTTCTTAAGTACATACTACATACCAGCATGTACCACATGCTGGAAACACAAAGGTTAGCAATGTGGCATGGTCCCTGCTATGATGGAGCTTACATTCTGGTAGAAGACACAGAAAAGAAATGACAATACTGGACAATAAAAGTTATCATAGGAAAAGTGTAGAGTACGGGAGTGGCACATCAGAGGGATACTCAAACATGGCTGGAAGCACAAGGAAGGCTTCCTTAAATGGAATATTATCGAAACTGAGATCTATGAGCTAAGTAGAAATGATTCCGGCAGAGGATGAGATTGAGGGGGAAAGGGTGAGGGGCTCAGTTCCAGGACAAGGAATAGTTTGCTAAACAAAAAAGAACAATATTATTGCTTATTAGTTATTAAGAAATATTTGAAGGAAAGGATAGGATTGTTATTCTGTAATGATGGAATAACCTGATGGGACTAGATAAAGTTAGTTATTTTTTCCATCTTATAAAAGAGACTACACTAAGCAGTTTTGCCTGATTAACCAGCATAACAGAGAAGACAGGTTTTGGTTTGATTTTAAACATCAAATGTTCAGCATTCTGCTGGAAGCAGGAGATACAGTTCTGCCTGAGATACACACCTCCTCCCCAGCAGAGACTTCCAACGTGGTGGGGAAGGCAGACAAGCAATTAGAGTAAGTGTGAGAAATTTCTGAACACCAGAAGGACCTGAGATGGTAACCCATTAGAGGAGAAGCCTACACATTCTTGGGTATAAATTTTTGTGCATTCTTAAAGATAAGCAAAAGTTAGCCAGTTAAAGAAATGAAAGAAGATTATTGCACCAGGCAGAACGAAAACTCTGTGTATGTGATCAGATGCAAGAGAGTACAGAACTATTGAGAGATTGTAAAGCAGGAGAAAAAGTCATTTCTGTGCTTCCCCCACAGAAAGGAAAACCTCATTTATGCCTTATTTAACTGAACAGAGAGCATTTTGTTGTTTTTGTTGTTGTTGTTGTTGTGATAAAGAAGAGCCTTTTCCTCTTTCAAACACCGTCTTCATATGATATTCAGAGCTAGTGGGTTAACATTCATGAAACTGTTGAGACATTTTCAGTGGAAATTTTATAAATTTATAAATTCTGATATTCAGAGTTGGTGGGTTAATTTCACTCATGGAACTGCTGAGACATTTTCTGTGGAAATTTTATAAATGTATAAAATGTGCATAATAAGGCATATTACAAATGTTTGCAAATTGTCCCTGAAATCTGTTTTTTTTCCTAAGTTTCTTTAAAGTTTCTAAGCAAGCGGCTAACTTTCACTCTAGTATCTCAATCCTATCTTATAAAATTGATTTTTATCTTCTACTGTTATTCTAAAAATTATCTTTTAAATCTGCTATCTTAAAAATAGAAATTTTCTTGTTTAAAATGAAAACTTTAAAAATAGAATATATTTCCATAAAGTTTAACAATCATAACATGATGAAATAGGTTGAATTGTCTTAATCAATATCATTGACATAATATTTGGTAACTTCCCAGCAAGATTCCTTAGTGCTTATTAGTTATTCTCAAGAAACATCTGAAAGAAAGGTTAGGATTGTTATTCTCCAATGATGGAATAACCTGATGGGACATGATAAGTTAGTTATTTTTTCCATTTTATAAAAGAGACTGCACTAAAATTGGGCTTGAAATAAAGAATCTCTGGCGTTCCAGTTTAACAATGAGTCAACAACTAAGAGGTGTAAGGTTTTATTTGGGGGTTAGTTTTAAGCTGAAGTCAATAGAAACATGAAGTTTTTTTGGGTTTTTTTTTGTTTTGTTTTTAAGATAAATTAGGTTTAATTATCTTACATGCAGCCTTGTAAAGACATCAAAGTTTGCCAGCCCACATTTTTTTTTTTAAATAGACTTTCCAAGTTGCAAATTCCCCAGCACAGTCTGTTCCCTTTCCTATAGCCAAGAGCCACATCAAGTCTGGCTCTCCCTGGAGGTCTAGGGAGGATCAAGACAAGTCTCAGGGTTCTGCTCCCAGAGAATGATCTCTGGGAGTCTTATGCACATACCAGGAACCTGTTAGTAAAGTATACTCACCTACCCCACTCATACACATAAGTTGAGATCAGGCCTGTGACCTAATCCACACTTTAGTTCATTTCCAAGACAAGGCCAGAGGGACCCATTCAAACTCCTAACAGAACTGCATCCTTCCTTTAAAACGAACAAAAGGAAACTTAGACTGGCACCAGAATACCAGAATCTAAACAGTCAGGGCTAGAAAGGACTGAATTCGATGCTTAGTGTCTTTCTAATGTTGGATCAAGAAATCTAGGCTAAATTGCAATCAGATCAGTTTCCAAGGCTGATGGCTGTAACAAATTCACTGAGTAATTCACCTCTCCCCCAGAATACTGGTGAGAAATCATTTTTCTCTTCCATATTCTTCTCCAAAGGCTGCTGATTTACTGTGACAGAATATGAACACACGATTGTAAATCCATTACCCTTTTCTGCAGTAGGCAGAGATGAAAGGATGAAGAGTAACACATTTTTAAAACCACATCAATCTCCAGTTTTCTGCTTGTGTAGAGATACTCAGGGACAGGGCAGGATGTAGCTAAATTGTTACCAAGGCTGTGCCATCAGAGGTAGCAGTACACATTCACAGGGATAGTTGGGTGTATGTGTTCTTTGACACAAGGGGGCAAGAGGTGGGACAGGGGTAGAGATACAGCTATTTCTGTCCCTGATTTATAAGTCTATGCATGTTCTTCTACCTCTAACCCCCAGCTTTTTGTTTTGAAAAATTTCAAACCTACAGAGAGAGGCAAGAATAACACAGTAACACTCATATACCTTTCATCTAGATTTACCAATTATTTTTCTTAATTGACAAATACAAATTATATTTTTAGTGTGCAATACGATGCTCTGACATACACGTACATTGTGGAATGATTACATCAAGCTAATTAACATACCCATTATTTTATCTACATTTTTGTGATGAGAGCATTTAAAATATACTCTCAACTGTTCTCAACCATGCCATACATTATTATTGATAACCGCCATGCAGTACAATCGATCTCCTGAATTTATTTATCCTGCTTACTGAAATCTAGATTCACCAATTGTTAACATTTTGCCATACTTGATTAATTTTTCTCTTCTCTATCTCTGTGTAATAAACATATATAATACATATTGATTGATTGATTCATTCAGTCAGTCATGCGCTTATTTGCTGAAATATTTGAGAGCTAGTTGCAGGCCTTGTATCTGTTTACCCCCAATTACTTCAGCATAGGATGTATATATATGCACACATATATATATACACATACATGTGCACACATCACGTATACTATTTTGTATCTTGCTTTATTCAATTAACAATGTATTCTGGTAATAACTCCATATCAGTTTATACAGGTCTTCCTCAATATTTTTAGCCACTACAAAATACTCCATTATGTGGCTGTATCCTAGTTTATCCAATCTGTCTCCAGTATACGGGCATTTAGGTTGTTTTCAATATTTAGCTACCACAAATATGCAATGAATAACCTTGTACATATTTTTTCTGGGTTGTGGTAGTCTTAACTTTAGGGTAAAATTCTAGATGTGGAATTACTGGTTTGAAGAATGGATGTCTGTGAAGCATTTTTCCCCTTCAGAGCAGTTGTGTAATTTTATGTTCCCACTGGTGATAAATGAGAGAGCCCATAGCCTGGTGTTGCCACACTTCTGAAGTTTTACCAACTTGACAGGTGAAAAATTATATCTCAATTGAAGCTCTATTTACCTTATCATCAGTGAAGCTGAACCTTTTTTTAGGTTTGAGAGCTTTTTGTAGATGTCTTTATGGCTGTTCGTGTCATATGCCTATTTTTCTAATAGTTTTGTTTGTTTGTTTGTTTTGCTCTTGTTCTCCTCTACTCTAATTAAGAATTTTATTACATAGTAGGGATAGCAGCACATTCCCTGAACTATATATTGCAAACGTGTCTCCCGATTTACATGTGTCCTTGATTTGGGGACAAATGATTTTCTGCATGGAAAATTTTATTGTTGTTTAATGTAGTCCAAATTGTCAATCTTTTCTTTTGTACATATACATACACACATCTGGATTTTGAATTATAGTTAGAAAGTTTTACCTACGCTTAAGTTATAATGAATTTATCTGTGTTTTCTTCTAGTCCTTTTTTTTTTATGGTTTCATTTTATGTTAAGATTTAGATCACTGATGTATTTGCAGTTTATTCTTTTGTAGGATCTGAACTATGGCATCTTTTTCCAATTGGCTTTTCAGTTATTCCAAATCATTTATTTAAAAGTCTGTCTATTCCTCCAGTGTTTTGAGGTGTGACCTTTAACATGTGCTAAATTTTCATATATATATATTCTCTTTCTGAATTTTCTATTTTATTATGGTTCTAACATTCATGTGCTAGTACCACACTATTTTAATTCTGAAGCCTTTTTTACATTTCTAATGGGGCAATCCCTCTTTCATTTCTCTTACCTTTCTCATCTCATCTCACATTCCTCTTTAAACTTTCCCTGACCACTCCTGAAAGAGTTCCATAGCAACTTTGGAATCAACTTGTTAGGTCCAGGGAAAAAAGGGATTACTAGCTTTATTGGGGTTGCATTATAGTTATAAATTAATCTATGGAGAACTGATATGTTCATGATTGTATTCTTCTAATCCGAGAACAAGGAATATCTTTCTGTATTTTCAAGTCCATTTTTGTGTCACTGAGGAGGACTTGTACATATCTTGTTAAGTTTATTGTTATTTCATCTTTTGTATCTGCATAATTTTTATCTCCCACCTTCAAAATTTTTGAACTACTCTCTGTAAGGGATATACAACATAAAATGACAATGAAAAGCTTCTATCAGGAAATATAACTGAGAATATTTTAGGTGATAGGACTATCAATTATGCTAAATATTCTTGCTTTGTGACAATAATAAACATTAATAGACTTTTAAAATGCAACTTTGTCTTTCCTACTTACATTAACACAAATGCTTTGAACAATAAAAGATAAGCTTTTATTGTTCTGCTACAAAGGGAAACCCCCAAATGTTGAAATATCAAAATAAGTGTGTAATTAAAAAGAACCCAATGAAAGGATAAGAAAAAATAATTATTGGAAAGATGTGTACAGAATTCAGACACAGCAATTTGCTGTCTAGTGAATGTGCATTTTACAAAAAATGTAGTTGATTCCTGCAACTCTGTATCAAACTAGATTTATTGAAATCTCTATGAATTTTGTCTTCTCTGCCTTTGATAATCACCTCTATTCGTTTTTGCCAAGATCTTCTCTATTTAAAGTTTCTCTTTTGAAGGGTTTACCTACTCTCATAACTTCAAGCATCTTTTATTCAAATTTTATTTTATAAAATAAAATCCCCATTAGCAGACCTTACCTGAGTGATAACTTCTTTCTATGAACTCTGTGTGGCTGGTATCAATGGCACTTGTGAATTTCCATTGACCTGCTCCAACATTATATTAAAATCACCTTATCTAAAACTAAATTTATTCTCTTTTCTGAAATCCCAAGTGTTGTCTTTGGCAACACCATTCTCGCAGTTTTTTTCTTTCATCATTCCTTAGTTATTTGCAGTCAATCAGCCAACAAATTCTATGATTATCTTTTCATATCCTTTCTTGCTTCTGCTCTTTCAACTTCATTCTTTGGGTCATTGCCATAATCCAGTCCAGTTTTGCTCAGTCATCTAAGGAGCTCATAATCCCTTGCAACCCACTAAATATTCTGCAGGCTGTTTTGCATTTTCAGATTTAAAAAAAGTTGTGAAATGATTATTTCCACATACATTTTGTAAAGTTGAACTGTAAAATTATAATTTTCAAAAGAATACATTATGTTTTAAATAATCTTTATCCCTTAACATGTGCTGAAGGACATGTTGATCTGCTTTGGCTAACATTCAGATAATGGGATGCACTGCAGGTGAAATTTTTCATGCCATCAGTTTGTTATTTTCACATTTGTTAAATTGCATTTTAAAAAATACAGTGCTGATCTAGGCCTTATTCATCTCCTGCCTGGAGCTCTGCAGTATGTACGCTGTGTTGTTCCTGCTTCCTATCTTTCATTTCAACAGTTTCTCCTGCATTAGGTACTAAGTCCATTTCTTAGAAATATTCTGTGCTCCCAAGTGTTTTCAAGACTAGCCTTCCCCCTAAAAGTCTTTAACAATTTGGGGGTCATCTGCCTAATCATTCACCTACTTGTTTTGCCCAAAACAGTCTCCTTGCTATACTTTTTTAACACTGTATTTGACACCTCCTTCACTTTTTTCTTCATTGTGTGCTTAGCTTTAATACCATCACACTTAAACTTTCAACTAAATCTTATTTTTCCTTCATGGCTCTATTAAAATTCTTCGTTAACCCTTTTCTGATCACTTTGAACAGCACAGTCTTCTCCTAACCGTCTGTGGTAGTGGTTCTTAAATAGAGGTATTCAGCTGAAACGTCTATTTTAATTTAAATTTTAAAAGTATAGATGGCTGGGCCCTCTGTCTGGAGGCTGTTATTCTATGGTCCTGAGGTATAGAATCTAGAAACCTCAGTTTTTTTGTTTTTTTGTTTTTTTGAGACGGAGTCTCGCTCTGTGGCCCAGGCTGGAGTCCCGTGGCCGGATCTCAGCTCACTGCAAGCTCCACCTCCCGGGTTTACGCCATTCTCCTGCCTCGAAGCCTCAGTTTTTAAAGCTCCACCAGGGATCAGAGCTGCCTATGTAATTTGCAGAGTCCCATGCACAGCAAAAATGTGTGGCCCCTTGTTCAAAAAGCAGGAGAAAATGCGCCGATAAAAATACAAAAACAGAAAGCTTTTCCTCCTTTCCCATGATCTCTCTTTCTCAACTTGTCATGGTATATTTCACTTGCTATTTAATGCCATTATTATAAGAAGTATATAACTTAAGTTAGAATAAATTTTATTGTTCATCTTTGTATTGTACAATGACAGTTTTCAATGTACCTATAAGCATATTTAACCCATAAGTGGAATTACTGAAATTACATAATTGCTACTTTGTAGCTCAAACTTGTATATATATATTTTTTCCTTATCAGGACAGTGAAAAACTGCAAAACTAGCTCAACTGTTTTTATTTCATTTCTGGATGTGCACACATTCTGCCAACACTCTGTACCTTCTGCTTTGATGAAAAAGGAGGACTGAAAAGAAAAGGAGCTATGAAAGGCCTCTCTTTTTTCTATGTCACTGTTTTTAACATAAGTGATTGGTGAATACAGATAATGAACACAAGGAAGGAAGGGATAATATGATTCCTTGGTTGCCATTGCCTTCTTTTCGAATTTAAAGCAGGTGTTGGTTTGAATGTAAAGTGTGGCCTCTCTGAGCTGTCAGCACCCCCACATACTCAATCGCATTGTAAGGGTAAATACAACTTACTAAGAGGCTTAATTCTCCCTGTTGAAAATAAGAAGTCTCCCCCTTCCCTTTTCTTCCAGCATTTACTTTAAAAATTTGTAATTGTAAATTCTTTCTCTTTCTCTTTGATATGTACGTGAATCTTTTAAAAACTAAATACGTTTTCTTGACAGCTTTATGACCCAGGAATGTCTTTCTCAAAGACAAACCCCTATCTCCCAGTTTCTGTGGGAGTGGAGGAGTCAAACTTCTTCAGGGCATTGCTCCAAAACTACCTCCTGTCATAAATATATGGAAGCTTTTTTTTTTTCCTTTGGCTAAAGCCAATTAGCTAACACAGATGGTCATTCCAGTTACCAAGTGAATTTAGGATGAACTATATGTGACAAATGATGCTGTCAAGTCCTCTTACTTGAGGACTAATTATTGTTTACCTTGAGAACTTGCATGTAACGGGTTGTATTCACCTGGTTATATAAAAAAAAGAGATTTCTGTTTTTGTAATTTCTCAAGCAGATTGGCTAATAACATATATCACATTCTGATTGAGTGCTTATTCAGTAATAAAACTTTTTTCCTCTTCTACCTTTGTGGAGAGATTTTCTGGATAGGGAGGAAATTTCATTTTTAAATCTATCTCCCCAACAATGTGCACGTTGAATCTTGCTGAACTCCCATGAACTCCACTGGAATTCTGGGCTACTGGAGCTTCACGCATGTTCCATACAAATTGGAAAGGCAAGAAATGACTGGACCGGTATGCTACACATGCACTATCATTCCATAGGACTCCACTGTAAAACAAATTCAAAGACAAAATGATGAAGAATTTCAAGAAAGCAACAGCAGAGCACTAAACCAAGCACAGAACCCTTCTGTGCAATGGCACAAGTTGCATGCCCATGAAACTGGCCCTGTCAGTGACTCTAACATGAAACCCTGTTAATAATCACTGACGTACAGCAAGTATTGTCTGAACCTTTGGTCCTGAACCCTAATGAAATTCTTTAAATAATGAAAATTCCAATAAGTTTTCTGCTAGTTTATTCCTTTTAAAATTATATTTCAGGCCAGGTGTGGTGGTTCACACCTGTAATCTGAGCACTTTGGGAGGCCAAGGCGGGCAAATTATGAGGGCAGGAGTTTGAGATCAGCCTGGCCAACATGGTGAAACGCCGTCTCTACTAAAAAATACCAAAAAAAAAAAAGGAGCCGGCATGGTGGCAGGCGCCTATAGTCCCAGCTACTTGGGAGGCTGAAGCAGGAGAATTGCTTGAACCTGGGTGGTAGAGGTTGCAGTGAGCTGAGATCACACGACTGCACTCCAGCCTGGGTGACAGAGTAAGACTCTGCCTCAAAAAAAAAAAAAACTATATAAGAGATAAATTCGTGTTACTATTCTTATTAATATTCAAATCAAATAAATTACATCTTTAATTCTGAAATCCAGTCATTTTGTATTTTTGTTTAAGAACCTATTCATGTATAATTACTTTGAAGTAAATTGTTTTGCTAAAAGTTAGCTAATCCTTCTAGGGTTAAATAGGTCAAAAGTAATTAAATAGGTCAAAAGTATATAAAAGACACATATAGCCTATGTTTAAAAATCAATTGAAAACAAAATACAAAGCACAAATACGTATTTATTAATATTCAAGCATAGCTAAGTAACCATTTTATGAGGTATGTGCTTTCATTATTCCCATTGTGCAGATAGAAGCACTGATGCAAAGCCAGGTCTTTGAACAGCAAAGCCTGAATTCTTAGCCACTGTATTAGTTTCATATCGCTGCTCTAACAAATGATCACAAACTCAAAACCATACAAATCTGTACCTTACAATTCTAGAGGTCAGAAGTCTGAAATGGTTTTTATTGGGTTAAAATCAAGGTGTCAGCAGCTTGTATGCCTTCTGGAGGCTCTGTGTATGGAAGAGCCTTTTTTAGCTTCTAGAAGTCAACTGCATTACTTGGCTGGTGACTCCTTCTTCCCGAGCAGTACAGTAGCTTCAAATTTCTCAGTCTCTCTTTCCTTTTGTCTCCTGCCTCTCACCTCTAGCTCCTGTCCTCACATGTCCTGCTCTGACTCTTTTGCCTCCTTCTTTCATCTTTTAAGGACCCTCATGGTCATATTGAGCCCAGCCATGATAATCTATCTCAAATTTCTTAGCTTTACTATGTGTACAAAGTCTCTTTGCCACGTAAGATAACATCCTCACAGGTTCTGGTGATTAGAATGTGAATATCTTTAGGGGATAATTATCCTACCTATCACAATCACTATATTAATTGGCATCCCAAAGTCTCTAAGCCCAGAAGGCAGAGTTAAGGCAAGTCTAATGTCATCTGCTTATTCGTGCAGTTCTTATTTGCATCATATTGTGAGACAGAGATTACAAGGTTAGTCACAGCAAAAGAAAAATATCTTGAAAAAATGCCTGCTCGAAGCCTACAACAGTATCATAGTCTAGCTCAGTGAATATTTGGCAGTGAATGAGTAACTGCTAATAGATAACTCATTTGGCTTAGTCAATCAAGCATTCATAATATAATGATCACTATAATTGCCTAATATTTTGGTCAGACCCATAGGTAATACAAAAGGGTCTGTAGCATTTTCACTGTTCTCAAGAAGCTTAAAATCACTTTGGAGAGACAATGTTACCTTGCATGAAACCATTAAGCAAATAAACAAATGCAAACTGGTAAATAAGAACCAAATTGTATTTAAGGTTTTGTTGTCCCTGATTTTAAATTTGATAATAAAAGGAAAATCTGAAGAACCAATGGGATCTATACTGCTAAGAAGGAATAGTGGAGTCTTGGGAATGACAAGGTTCACTAAAGAGAAAAGAGAACGCAAGTGTCTACTAAGATAGATAGATAGATAGATAGATAGATAGATAGATAGATAGATAGATAGATAGATAGATAGATAGATAGATAGAGATTTCAAACAACATCACTGGTAGCAAATACACATAGACTGTGGTACAGATTAGAGATGAAAATTGAGATTCATCAATTTATCCATTCAACAAATATTTATTTATTTAGTGCCCATTAAGTACCAGGCACTATGCAAGTGTCAAAGAAAAAAATTTAAAAGCTTACAGCTTATCCTCATAGTGTGGCATTTTACTTTCTTGCATTTGCATTTTTTGCTTACACTCCAAAATTATGATGGAGGAATACTAGTGCAATTGTTATCCTGTAAGAAGTATTAATACATTTAGATTTATAGTATATTTAGATACTAGAATCTAGAGAAGAAAAATTTAGAGCAAGTGCACAGACCTTACAAGTACAACGTTCTGCATGATTTGTCTTCCCTTGATTTTATAGAGTTCATCACTTAAATATATACTTTCTTTTACTAAATATAAAGCTGATAATATTGCTGGATCTCTTAGAGTCTCTGCAGCTAAACTGGGAAGGCCAGGAGGGCAGAGCTGCTAGGCTGCAGAGTCTCAGATGTCAAATGAGTACAAAATGGTGCCAGGTTTCATCTTCAAATGAAATGAGCCCACTAAACAAGATGATTGAAATGAGAGAGCTGCCAGCCTCAATGAGTCAGAAGAGCCTTCCAACCACTAAGGCCTCGATGAGGATAGGATTTTTAGTCTCCTTAGAAAAGTTGGTTTTCTCAGAAAAAGGAAAGTAATAGAATGAGGTAGATTTTAGGCAATTCAATAGAACACATTTATGGAAGAAGGAAAGTAGAGTTTAGGTAAGGGGAGAACAAAGAAATGTATAAAAGTGCAGTAAGTGAAAACTGATAGAAAAACCCCCGAATCGGTAAGAAACAGAGAACTTACTCATTTTGTAGCTCTCAGACATAGTTATTACTGGGGACTTTGCACTAAGCACAGATTACTGGGAATCAATTATTCAGTTTTTTCCCTAAATTTAATGACTTAATTTGGATATTTTGACCTAACTATTATAATGATAGTTGTTATTTGAACAACTTATTATCTTTTTTTTTTTTTTTAACAAAGCTGAATTTTGAAAGGCAGGTCAAATTTAATTCTAACAAATAAGATTAAAGTAAATTTCTATTCATATAAGATCATAGAGAAATGGAAAATAAAATCATTTAAGTCCCATTCTAAAAATTAAGTACAAAAATATTTGGAAATTGATTTTTTATAATTTCATAACTTTGAAAATTGATTTTTTATAATTTTATAACTTTGAAAATTGATTTTTTATAATTTCATACTTTTGTCAATAGAGTACACTGTACATATCTTAACATTTCCTGGAACTTTTTTTAAATTAGTTATTTATTTTTTTATTTCAATAGGCATTTAGGGAACAGGTGGTGTTTGGTTACATAAGTAAGTTCTTTAGTGGTGATTTCTGAGACTTTAGTGCACCCATCACCCGAGCAGTGTACACTGTATTCAAGGTGTAGTCTTTTATTCCTTGTCACCCCCAACTCTTTCCCCCGAGTCCCGCAAATCCAATGTATCATTCTTATGCCTTTGCGTCCTCAGTCCCCATAGTTTAGGACCCACATATGAATGAGAACATACAATGTTTGATTTTCCATTCCTGAGTTACTTCATTTAGAATAATAGTCTTCAATTCCATCCAGGTTGCTGCAAATGACATTATTTCGTTCCTTTTTATGGCTGAGTAGCATTCCATGGTGCGTGTGTGTGTGTGTGTGTGTTCTGTGTGTGTGTATGTATGTGTGTGTGTGTGTGTGTGTGTATATATATATATATCACAGTTTCTTTATCCACTCATTGATAAGCATTTGGTCTGGTTCTATATTTTGCAATTGCAAATTGTGTTGCTATACACATGTGTGTGCAAGTATCTTTTTCGTGTAATGACTTCTTTCCTCTAGGTGGATATCTAGTAGTGGGATTGCTGGATCAAATGGTAGGTCTACTTTTAGTTCTTTAAGAAATTGCCATATTATTTTCCATTGTTGTACTAGTTTGCATTCCCACCAACAGTGTAAAAGTGTTTCCTTTTCACTAATACTTGGTTGTATTTGTCTTTATTTCTGGGTTCTCTATTCTGTTCCGTTGGTCTATGTGCCTATTTTTATACCAGTACCATGCTGTTTTGGTGACCATGGCCTTATAGCATAGTTTGAGGCTAAGTAATGTGATGCCTCCAGATTTGTTCTTTTTGCTTTGTCCTGCTTTGACTATGCAGGCTCTTTTTTGGTTCAATACTACTTTTAAGATTTTTTTTCTAGTTCTGTGAAGAATGATGGTGGTATTTTGATGGGAATTGCATTGAATTTGTAGACTGCTTTTAGCAATATGGTCATTTTCACAATATTGATTCTACCCACCCATGAGCATGGGATGTGTTTGTTTCCTGGAAAATTTGACATTATCATTGTTAAATCCCATGTGGGGTTGACACATGTTGAAGAAGACTAATTGCCTTAGGATAATTAATCCCAGAATACAATTCCTTCACATTCTTTCTCTTTTGTTTTCTCCCTTTTTTGTATTCCTATTTCTACTGCCAAAATTTCCTATATGCTTTTAATCTGCTGTTATATTGCATAAGCAAATGTTTGCATGAAAGTCTGAGATTGGCTTCATATTCCCACTAAGAAATAAAACCTTGGCCGGGCGCGGTGGCTCAAGCCTGTAATCCCAGCACTTTGGGAGGCCGAGACGGGCGGATCACGAGGTCAGGAGATCGAGACCATCCTGGCTAACACGGTGAAACCCCGTCTCTACTAAAAAATACAAAAAACTAGCCGGGCGAGGTGGCGGGCGCCTGTAGACCCGGCTACTCGGGAGGCTGAGGCAGGAGAATGGCATAAACCCGGGAGGCGGAGCTTGCAGTGAGCTGAGATCCGGCCACTGTACTCCAGCCTGGGCGACAGAGCGAGACTCCGTCTCAAAAAAAAAAAAAAAAAAAAAAAAAAAAAAAAAGAAATAAAACCTTAGGCTTAATACCAGTTATTTCTGATTTAAGGCTGCCTAGAAGACACAGTTACTTACGGGTACATAAATTCTGAATCAGGCAAAGGGTGTTATTTACTCCAGAAATTATTTGTAAGTAAGACATTTCTAAGGCTTAGCTAATAGTCCACTTGTCTGGAGTAAAGGTAGATATGAAACACAGTGAAAGAGTGTTGTCTTTTCAGAATTTATTGGTAACAATTTATTTGGTAATGAAATTACGTTTCATTAAATATAAAATCACCTAATAGTCTAGGACTTTTTTTAGAGAAAGATACTTAATTTGTCTAAACTATGTAAGAGTTTGCCAAATGAAGGCCAAGTTTCCACTACATTTTGCTTTGCAGTCCTTCCTCGTAAAGCAGAGTCAACAAAATCATCTTGAAGTTTCCTACAGGAATCACAGTCTGGAGTAGAATATACACCTGAGGCAGCCAGTCCACTTCCTAGCCACTGACATTTTCATTTTATTTATTCTTATGTTTGCATCTAGTAATGATCCATCTGTGCTTCCCCATTTATTTGTATGAAGCAGAAAGATTAAAAGAAAACAAAATAGAAACACAGTATGGAAGAATATCAATGTCCCTTTGTATAAGTCATTACAATGTTACCTGAATCAAAGATACTTAAACTGGTTAACTGTTTTAAGACCAAGACAATTTATTCACATCACATTTTTCAGGCTTCTTTTTTTTTTTTTTTTTTTTTTTTTTTTTTTAGAGCAGCTTTAAATTCACAGCAAAAATGAAGAGGCAGTTACAGGAATTTTGTCATATATCCCCTGACCCCCATATATGCAAAACAGCCTCTGTGACCAAAAACAACCAGCAGAGTGATACATTTGTTACAATTGATGAACCTACACTGACACATCATTATCACCAAAAGCCATTGTTTACATTAGGGTTCACTGCTGGTGCTGCACATTCTACGGATATGGACAAATGTGTAATGGCATATATCCTTCATGATAGCTTAATACAGAGTATTTTCACAGCCCTAAATATCCTCTGTACTCACCTATTCATCCCTCTCACCTCTTAGCAAAGCCCTGGCAACCACTGATTTTTTTTTATTGTTTCCACAGTTTTGCCTTCTCCAGAATGGCATGTAGTTGAAATCATATTGTATGTACTTGTTTCTAATTGGCTTCTTTCACTTAATAATATTCATGCAAGTTTCCTCCGTGTCTTTTCATGGTTGAAGAACTAATTTCTTATTAGCACTGAATAATATTCCATTGTCTGGATATACCATAGTTTATTTATCTGTGTACATACTGATGGAAGTCTTGGTTGTTTCCAAGTTTTGGCTATTATAAGTAAAGCTGCTGTTAATTGAACATCCTTGTGCAGGTTTTTATGGAGACATAAGTTTTTAACTCCTTTGGGTAAATACCAAGAAGCCCATTGGCTGGACTGTATGGTAAAAGTATGTTTAGTTTTGTAAGAAACTGTCAAACTGTCTTCCCAAGTGACTGCACCATTTGCGTTCTGAAGAGCAAAATGAATGAGAGTTCCTGTTGTTCCACATCCTTGCCAGCATTTATGTTGTGAGTGTTTTAGATTTTGGCAATCTGACAGAAGTTTAGTTGTATCTCATTGTTTTAAATTCAATTGAACTTTTATATCGAATTCTGAATGAAAACACTGCATTAACTTTATTTCTTCTCATAGGGTCTTGCTGTGTTACCCAGGCTAAGCATGGTCATAGCTCACTGCAGACTTGACCTCCTGGCTCCAGTGGTACTCCTCCCTCAGCCTCTGGAGTAGCTGGGAGACTACAGGCTTATGCCACCACACCTGGCTATAATTTTTTTTTTTTAATAGAGATAGGGTCTTGCTTTGTCACTCATGCTGGTCTTGAACCCCTGACTTCAAGATGTCTTCCTGCCTTGGCCTCCCAAAGTGCTGGAATTACAGACATGAGCCACTGTGCCCAGTCAGAAATTTTTTACAGTAGATATGTGCCATCAACTTTCCTTAGCATTCATTGAGTGTAAAGCATTATGCTAGGGAGTGAGGAGGGCTCCTGTGATGGTTAATTTTATATGTCAACTTAACTGGGCTAAAGTCGGCCCAGTTAGCTGGTAAAGCATTATCTCTGAGTGTGTTTGTGACTGTGTCTCCAGAATAGATTAGCGTTTGAATCAGTAGACTGAGTAAAGAAGGCCCACCCTCACCAATGTGGGTGTACATGATCCAATCTGTTGAGATCCTGAATAGAAGAAAAAGGCAGAGGAAGGGTAAATTCTCTCTCTTCTTGAACTGAGACAATTATCTTCTGCTGCCTTTGGATATTGGAACTCCTGGATCCCAGGCCTTTGGACTCCAGGACTTACACCTTATCGCTCCTCCCCTACCCCTTCAGACTCAGACTGAATTACACTGCTGCTTTCCTGGTTCTCCAGCTTGCAGATGGCACGTTGTGGGACTTCTCAGCCTCCATAATCGCATAAGCCAATTTGCATAATAAGTCTCCTCTTATATATCTATATATATCTTATTGGTTCTGTTTCTCTTAAGGAGCCTGACTTACACAGTTCCTAAAACCTAACACTTCTCAAAATGTAAAAAAGACAATACAGTTGGGAAATGCCCATGTTTCATTTGAGAGTTTACAGCACCTAGTTTACTGGGTGACTTGTGGAGAGTTCTGTCATTTGTCATGCCTGGTTATAATTTTTAATTAGTACGACATGTCCCCTATTCCTTCCAAAGGCCCATCTGTATCCTTTGCATAGTGATGTTCAACTTCCAAGAGCCAGAAAAACTAGAAATAACAAAGAACCACCAAATAAAAAGAAACGTCATCAGAAAAAAATTTTCCCATCCTGATGTGGCTTTAATATGTGCCAATTTAACCAAGTGCCAGCCACATTTGAAATGACACATATAAAGCTAAGTCATGGTTGAATCATCAGCAGAAATAAATTTTGTTTGTTCATTTAATTCAACCAATTTCTTTCTATTTTCTCATCTCTCTGTCTTTTCTTCTCTCTTCTTTCTGTTATTTTTGGATGCTCAAAGATTGCCAAAATGATTTTTTTCTACGGATTCTGTCACATCTAGCCATTTTTCTTTTTCGAAGTATGATAGATACTATTTATAAAAGCAAAGTGTCTTGAGAAAACTTCTTCACTCTTTTTGCACATAGGTCCTGCAAAAGGAAAATTCTAGTTGTTATTTGGCTTGTTAAAACCATGTCCTTTTGTAAGAAGTCAAACCATATATTTTTGATTGTGCATCCAAGTTTAAACTACACAATCTTTACAATTATTTTCTTTTAATATGTTGATAACAAAACATATATTAAACCTCTTCCAATCACTTTGTTAGGTGGGTTAATTTGTTCTTAACTATGGCCTGTGTCATTCTATACAGGCTATTTAAGGCAGTGTATCAGAATCTAAATAAGACAACACAAATTTGAAAATAAAAAAAATGTGACTAGTAGAATGAGACTGTCAGGATGGCAGGTTAGTATGCATTCATGCAGGCTACAAGAGCTGATATGATTATAAAACCTGGGCTATAGAATGGGCTCTAAGCTATCAATTATATGTGAATTTCTTATTGTCAGCCGGTCAAAATATACATATTCTAATATAGTTGTTCTTCCAGAGAAACAAATAGTTTCTTCACACCTAGGTCTAAAGCAAATTATTTATGTGATAATAACAACATTGATGATAGTTTATAACTATATACTGTTTCCTTTTTACCAGGTAATTCTAGGGACTTTTTTCATTTAATGCCTATAACAATCCTTTGAAGTGGGAACTATTTTATCCCCATTTTAAAAATCAGACAACAGAGTCTGAGACCTGGCAAACTCAATAAAACAGGCAGTTCGAAACATAGCCCAATTAGACAGTTTTTTAAATGGTTAATACAGAGATAATGGTAGTATATCTAAAAGAATGAATAAACAGCACATTTAATTTAAGTCACAGGGTGCCATGGCTCATGCCTGTAATCCCAACACTTTGGGAGGTGGAGGCAGGAAGATTGCTTGAGCCCAGGAGTTTGAGACTAGCCTGGGCAATACAGCGAAACCCTGTCTCTACAAAAATTAGCCAGGTGGGCATGGTGGTACATACCTATAGTCCCAGCTACTTGGGAGGCTGAGAAGGGAAGATCGTTGGGCCTAGGAGGTTGAGGCCTCAGTGAACTGACATGTCACCACTGCACTCCAGCCTGGGTGACAGAGTGAGACCCTGTCTCAAAAAACAAACAAACAAACAAGTTTGTGTCCAAATGATGTCATGTTTCTCACAAATGTTGTCAAAAAAAAAAAAAAAAATCAGACTTACAGAAGCAGAGAGTTTATTGATGGTTACCAGGGGAGAAGATGGCGGTGAGGACTGGGGAGGTGTTGGTCAAAGGATATAAAATTCCAGTTAGGAGGAATAAGTTCAAGGAATCTCTTGTATAATGTGTTGATTATTGTTAATAGCAATGCATTGTATACTTGAAAATTGCTGAGAGCAGATTTTACATTTTCTCACCACAAAAAAATGGTAAGTATGTGAAATAATGGATACGTTAATTAGTTTGATTTAATGATTCCACAGTGCATACATATATCAAAACAGCATGTTCCACTCCAAAAATATATAATTTTCATTTGTCAGTTACAAAAACAAGAAATAATTGCTATAAACAATTTAATAATCTTCTATTACAGTCATCTCTCAGCATACTGGGGCATTGGCTGCAGGACCCTCCCTGACCCTGCACATATACCAAAATATGTGCATACTTAAGTCCCACAATTGGCCCTGCTGAACCTACAGATATGAAAAGTTGGCCCTCTGTATATGTGGTTTTGCATCCCATGAATGTTGTATACTGTATTTTCAATCCTCATTTGGTTGAACAAAAATAGGCACATAAGTGGAGCTACACGATTTAAACCTGTGTTGTTCAAGTGTCAATTGTACTTAACAATATATCCTAAATAACTTCCCATGCAATAAATGAATAACTAGATCCTCATTTTAATGACAGCTTTGTGTTTCAATATATGGCTCTACCATAACTCATTTAGTTACTTTTCTTTATTCTGCACTTAATTTGTTTCCAGCTTGTTATAATTTTAAACACGGATAGGAGAAACATTTTAAAATTATGATTATTTTTGAGGCATAATATCATTCTGCTGCTCAGGTTGGTCCTGAACTCCTGGACTCAAGTGAACCTTCCACCTTGGCCTCTCAAAATACTGGGATTACAGGTGAGCCACTGTGCCCAGTAGGTAAACATTCCTTAACAAATACTTATGTATAATTGTTCTGATTATTTTCCAAAGACAAATCTCTAGAAGAGGAATTTCAGTACCAAGATGAATACAAAAAAAAAAAAATGTTAAGGTTTTTGAAGTATAGGGTGAAAATTCCTCCAGAAAGTTTAGTAAGACTTAAAGACTCACCAGTAGGGTATGGGAGTTCCTGTTTTTTCATATATTTAGGATGTCTGGATTTTGTAATTCTCTTTTATTTTTGTCAATTCAAAAAAATCTGATATTTGTATATCTTTACAAGAAAAATTCAAAACTTATCATGTGTATTGATTATTTGTAGTTCTGATTTTGTGAATTAACTGTGGTCTTTGCTCATTTTTCTATCAACATGGTCTTTATTTTATTATGTGCTCATAATTGTTCTTTCTATATAAAGAAACTACTTGATTGCTGTCATATATGTTGCAAGTTGTTTACCTAGGGTGCAATTTGCCTTTCAATTTTGTTTATATTTTCTCCTCTATATAAATTTATTTTGTTCATGTCAAATCTACAAATCTTGTCCTTTATGTGTTTTGAGTTTTATGTCATTACAAGGAAGCTCTTTCATTGCCTATAGCCCTAAGATCTTATAATTGTTTGCCTATTTTTTCTGTTAGTAATTTCATGTGAGCTCATGTGGTTTGGCTCAAGACTAATTCTTGCCAAAAGATTAATGACAAAGAGGGTAAATAAAAGCTGCTAATAATCTCATATTATTAATAGAGTCCTCCTCAAGGTTAGAAAGAGAATCTACGGCAATACTGAAAGTACAATGAGAGCAACCATGGGGGTCTATGTTCTTTACCCATGGTAGAGAAAGTATAGACCAGTTATTAAATGAATAAGAGCAAACAGTGGCATATCCCTGCCTAGAGCCCCCAAGCTTCTCTGATAAAATATGGGCCTAATAAAATCAAGCTAGGAAATTTATCAAAGATAAGTCTATCATAAAATGTACATGCAGCACTAATAATTTTTATTCTGGAGATAAAACATGAATATAGACCTTTACTCTGCCTCTATTTAGGTGAAATAATACACATTAAAAATATGTTTAAGTGGAAACTTCCACATGCATCATTAAATGTGGTAGTTTGAGAAAACAAAGTCAATTTTTTCCACAATGTGTTTAATAACATCTTTTTCTGAAATTTGTCAAGAGAAAGAAAAAAAGCTCAATTGGGTATGCGTATGATGCTTCCCTAGAGAAACAGAACCAATGTTTTACACACACACACATGCATACACAGGTATACATATATATATGTATATACATGCACACACATACATGTGCGTATATGCGTATTTATATACACACACAGAGGGATTTAGAATAAGGAATAGGCTCACACAGTTATGGAGGTGGGCAAGTCCAAAATCTGCCCAGCCAGTGTCCCACTTGGAGTCTGAAGGCTGGAAGCTGCTGTAGAGCCACAAAGAGCTGATGTCAGGCAGGAAGAGCTGAAGATCCAGTTCAAAGACTATTATGCAGAAGAACTCTTAATCAGGAGAGGGTCAGCTTTTTGTTATTTTTAGGCTTTCAATTGATGGGATGTAGCCCACCCACATTAGGGAAGGCAATCTGCTTTAGTCAGTCCACAGATCTAAATGTTAATCTCATACAAAAACATTCTCACAGAAACCACTCAAAATGTTTGACCAAATATCTGGTGCCCCATTGCCCAGTCAAGTGGACACATACAATTAACCATCACCATGTGTGTACTTTTGAAATGTGATTATGTAGCCCAGATACTATCTATGGTGCCTGTCCTTTGAGATTCAAATCAAATTCATTCAAATTCCATTCCATGTGAAGTGAACGCTTGGCTGTCTCCCTGATTTTTCCAGGAATTCTGGGTGCATGTGAGACTGAATTATGTTCTTCCCAGTCAGTTCTGACTTCATGCTCTGGCTTGAATTTTCATTTTCATGGATTTCTCATTGTTCCATATGTCTTTTGTTTCTACATCACACAATTGTCAGCAAAGACACAGCTCAGCTTCTCTCCCTAATTTCCACATATATATGCACACAAATACACACACACACACCCCAACACTTCGTCCAAAGTATTTGTATATATGAGAGATTTAATGAAGATATTGAGAATACAGGAAGATTTCCTATACCAGAAATGCAAACAATTTCTATTAGACATTTTTGATCATAAATATTTTGGCCATTTTGGCCCATTGAACCTACAAAAGTAAGATGAATACACCATCAGGGGTTGCATTACAATCCACTGGGCTCAAGAACACAATATTAGAACTTTTGCTAATATTTCTTTTCTTTTTTCTTTGGATTTTTGTTGTTGAGATAGGGTCTTGCTTTATTACCCAGGCTGGAGGGTAGTGGCGCAATCATGGTTTACAGTAGACTCACCCTCCTGGGCTCAAACAATCTTCCAGCTTCCAAGGTAGCTGGGGCCACAGGTGTGCACCACCATGCCCAGCTAATTCTTTTTATTTTTGTAGAGACAGGGTCTCACAATGTTGCCTAGGCTGGTCTCAAACTGGCCTCAAGCAGTCCCCCATCCTCAGTCTTTCAAAGTGCTGGGATTACAGGCATGAGCCACTATGCCTGGCCTGATATTTATTTTTAATGTAAGAAATAAGTAAGAAATTTAAGCTTTACTGATATCAGATCAGTAAGTATATTTACAAAATTTTAAAAGAAATATACATATATTTGAAGAACATGCTCAAAAATATTTTACTGACTAACGTGCAGAATAAAAAATGCATTTGGAAATTATGGCTTTAACTACATGCCTGGTTTCTTCACCTTTTTTTTCAAGCCCTCCTTTCTTTTCTCTCTCCAATACTTGTTTCCGCTTTCTGTGGCAAAAATAATAATGCTAATGAGAGTCAGTTATGAATATCTCCAACTCTCATCCATTATAACTGAACTTTCTCCAGTGCTTATGCCCAACTCTATCATGGGCTTGCTTTTGAATTTCCAAAGACGCATTTACTCTAGTTTTCTTCCCAACCCACAAAGCCTGGAGCAAAAGAGCAATAAGATGGTTTACTTTCTCATTGTTGGGAATAACAATTGGAAGGAAGAATTATCCAGCGGTTGGTTTTAATTTTAAACAATAATTCTCTCTTTCAAACTACTGGGCATTGGAGCTGAAGCGTGTGTGGCTTCAGAATGTTTCCCTACTAAGATCACTGGGAAATTCCAGTGTCAGATGAGAAGTGGTTGTGGGGACCTTGAGCAGAGAATACAACCTGTTGGGATGTGGGAGGAAGCACAGGGAGGGATATCCAGCAGGGTTGAGAATATAGGACAGAGACATTTCCTAAATTATCAGTTCTAGTGGCTACTGCTGGTTCCTGTTTTTCAATTTATTTGGCCATATCAACCTTTTTCTCAAAGACCATCAACAGTGTAAGCCATCATTGCTCTGCTGGACATAGTTTAAGAAGGGTAGCATACATGTAGTCCAATACCTGACCTTAAATAGGCACTTAATAAATATAACTTTCTTTTCCCTTCCAAGGCAAAAATAATCTGCCCACCAAAGATTCATGCCCTTCTTTACTGTTGTTTTACAGAAAAACAGCTGCCACTTCAATATACAAAATTCCTATCCCAATATACAAAATTCTGATCATTTAGCTTCCCCAAGGAAGATTAACATTGATAAATCTCAAAAGATCCTAGTTCCCTGAAAGTGCCGTCTTTAGATGCAACAGCTTTATTACAAATTATACATTTACCATATTTATTTCATACTAAATTTTAAGAAGGACATTGAATACCTGACATATCCAGAGGAAAGTGACAGCAGTGGGAAAGGCTTCTCAAATCTTTATATCTGAGAAACATGTGACAGGCTTGGCGATATTTGGAGAAGAAAAAGAAAAAAATTAGCACTTCTGTGCTTACTGTGCTTACTCTCTTTAAATATTTAAGACAGTCTTGTTGAAGACTTTCAGACATCTTTCTGGAGGTCAGGAGACAGAACTAGGCACTGCGGGACATTTTAACTAATATAAGAACCCTGTATTAGTCTGTTCTCACAGTGCTATAAAGAACAGCCCGAGACTGGGTAATTTATAAAGGAAAGAAGTTTATTTGACTCACAGTTCCACATGGCCGGGAGACCTCACGAAAGTTACAAGCCTGGAGGAAAGGGAAGTAAGCACCTTCTTCACAAGGCGGCAAAAGGCAGATGAGTGACGCACGAAGAGGGAAGAGCCCCATGTAAAACTATTGGATCTTGTGAGAACTCACTCAAACCCTCTAGCAATTAGAGTTTAAAAATTGAATGAGCTACTTTGAGAACTGCCTAAGTTCCCTGTCTTTGGAAGCAAATGATCAGGAGCTGAATGAATATCAATGAAAGATAGAGGCTGTTTTCGAGGAAATCGGACAATGTGGCCTTTAAAGCCTTTTCCTGCTCCACAACTACTTGATAAAAAGAGAGTGACCTCTCTTCATTTTTCTTTCCAGGTCCTGCTATTGTTTCCATGCTCTCTCTGCAACCCTCTTCCCTCTCCTTATCCATCTCCTTGCTACGGTTTGTATATATGAACTATGGGAACTCAGGAAGGCATGGGAGTGCTTCTAGTCTTGCTCCTGCCCCATTGTTGCCTTTCTCATCCTTTCTTCCATGCCATTTTTATTCACTGCTATGGATAATTGATACTTCCCCCAATCTAATAAAACATGCTAAGTATATACAACTTCACGTCCTCTTTCTTGTCCCTTCCATTAACTCACCACTCCTAAATCACTCATACATATAATTTCTGGAGTTACCAAAGTATGCACATATTTTTACCAACAGTAGCTTTCAAAGCTTCCAAAGCTTTATATAAGAATAGTCATTTTTGGGCCAGGCACAGTGGCTCACACCTGTAATCCCAGCACTTTGGGAGGCCGAGACAGGCAGATCACGAGGCCAGGAGATCAAGACCATCCTGGCTAACATGGTGAAACCCCATCTCTACTAAAAATACAAAAAATTAGTCAGGCGTAGTGGCATGCTCCTGTAGTCCCAGCTACTCAGGAGGCTGAGGCAGGAGAATCGCTTGAACCCAGGAGGTGGAGGTTGCAGTGAGCCCAGATCACACCACTGCACTCCAGCCCGGGCAACAGAAGGAGACTCCATCTCAAAATAAATAAATAAATAAATAAAAGAGCCCTTTTAAGATAGAAATGAATCCTGTCTGAGTAGAATATCTCTGCGTTTAACAAAGCCATGCTTCCCTTAATGAAGAGAGCATGATGGATATTTTATGGTCCAAAGAATCTATGCTAAAGGAAGAAATGAAACAGGGATGCTAATGATGGATTGGTGCTTGGAAGACTTCCTCCTCTTTCTCTCCAGGCAAGACAGGATACAGATTCTGGGCTGCAGTTCATATACATCTTTAATGTTCTCCCTAGGCAAGATAGTCAATGACTCTATAACTCTAGGCCTAAGGATGGCACCACAGGAGACCTGGAAACATAAGCCTTCCCTTGGCTAGAACAGCTCCCCTCTGCTCAAGCACACCCAGCCTGGCTTTGTAGAAAGCAATTTCTTTCCCAGATAGAATCATCATACTTTCTTTATAAAAATAAGTGGAATGAATGATGACTGGGAACCTTGAAAAGTATAACTTTTTAATTAAATGCTATTTTTAAATATCCATATTCCTAAAATCTCTCAAACTGAGTCCTATAGTGCTCTAGGTAATTTGCAGCCAAATAAGGTTTGGAAATGCTTTATATTCTGTTCATTCTTGGAGAGTCAAAAATGCATATTAATACACTAAGGACCTTGAGAAGTCCTGAAGAAAAATAAACTTGTTAAAATATGTTTAAAATAATATTTCTTCAACATCTTTGGCCATGCTAACCTACTTCTCAAAAACTATCAATGGTGTAAAACAGTAATGCTCTGCTGGACATAGTTTGAGAAACGTGCATTATAACAAATCAAAGAAAGTATAGCGTACATGTAGCCCCTTACCTTAAATGAGTTCCTAATAAATATTGCTTTATTTTCCCCCATATGAGGCAAAGATAACTAACTGCCCGCCAAAGATTCATGCTTCTTTGCTTTACTGTAGTTCTAGAGGAAAAAGGCTGCCCAGCTAGGACTACATTCCCAGCTTTCCTTGCATCTACACAGGCATACCCACAGAATTCTGGCCAGTAAAATATGAACAAAACTAAACATACCACTTATGGACCTAGCCTTAAAAAACAAAATCCAATATCCTTTATACCTCCTGTAAGCCCATTGCTTAGCTGTATTTTCTTGCTGAGGATAACATCAAAAGCCCCGAGCAGAAAACAGCAAACCTTCTATCAGTTTGAGTTTCCAGATTGTTTGTGGAGCAGAGTCTTCTTGCTGAACTATCCACCCACTCTACCCCACGTATATATCAACTGAACTTTATATGATTAAATGAAAAGCAAAAATTTTTTTTTTCCCAAACGTAATTTTGGGAAACTTACGTTTAAGTTACTTTATCTTACGTAAAGATAAAGTCTTTTCCCAAACTTACGTTTGTCATGCAGATTACCACTTGTCATGCAGATTACAAACTTACGTTTGTCATGCAGATTACTACTACTGAGGTTATCACTACTTGTATAGGAAGGTCTTATAATTAGCAAACAGAAATATAAGGCCACAGATTTTTTATATGCATAGGGTCATTTATTCATTCATTTAACATTTATTATTCATTCATTTAAACACGCCAGGTTTAGGGATAAAAGGTGAGTAAGAGAGAGTCTCTTTCTAAAGGTAGACACATATTTACAAAACCAAATTAGCAAATTTCTCAAGCAGTTATATTAATAGAATGAAGGAGAAAAACCACATGATTATTTTAGTAGATGTTTGTATGCTTGACAAAATTCATCACTCATTCAAGCTAAAACATGTTCAGCAAACTAGGAATAGTAGGAAACTTCCTCGAATGGAGAAGGGACATCAATAAAACAGAACAAAATGAAACAACTACAGTTGATATCACGCTTAAATGTTGAAAGGCTTATTGTTTCCTCCTTGAGATCAGGAATAATGCAAAGTTGTTCCCCACAGACATCTTCACTAACTCATTTTGTTGCAGTCCACCTGGGTGATAAAGTTAAGCATAACTGACAATTTGAATTGAATACTTGAGCCAAATAATCACCTAGTGTATCTTTTCCCCAACATGTAGAATATATGAGGTAATCTTAGGAAGATTTTTAACCATTTAAGGAAATTAAAATTTCCGATTACAAAATTTGCTACAGCAGGAATTTATACACAACACAAATTACCTCAGGGAGTAGGTACATCATCCCTGCTCATTTTCTCATGATAAGAGTCCACTCATGACAAGAGCACCCATAGAGATTTTAAGGGGAGATACTGTGACTATGTAGTTGATAAGTCTATTGAGAGTGTCACCTATAGTCTGGAGGGTTGCTTCTTATACTGCAGAACAATGAAACGTTCTTACCATGAGTTTACTCAGAGCTTGAAAGAAGTCTATTAAAAAATGCCATGTATGGCCAGGCACAGTGACTCACACCTGTAATCCCAGAACTTTGGGAGGCTGAGTCACTACTGTGACTATGTAGTTGATAAGTCTATTGAGAGTGTCACCTATAGTCTGGAGGGTTGCTTCTTTCTGATACCATGGAACAATGAAACGTTCTTACCATGAGTTGACTCAGAGCTTGAAAGAAGTCTATTTAAAAATGCCATGTGGGGCCAGTCACAGTGGCTCACACCTGTAATCCCAGAATTTTGGGAGGCTGAGGTGGGTGGATTACTTGAGGCCAGGAGTTTGAGACCAGCCTGGCCAACATGGCGAAACCCCGTCTCTACTAAAAATACAAAAATTAGCCAGGTGTAGTGGCACATGCCTGTAATCATAGCTACTCAGGAGGCTGAGGCATGAGAATTGCTTGAACCCAGGAGACAGAAGTTGCAGTGAGCCAAGATCATGCCAGTGCACTCCAGCCTGGATGACAGAGCGAGACTGTCAAAAAAAAAAAAAAAAAGCCATGTGGTTCTTTGTTGTCCTATACCCACTTACTTGAGTTTGCTACTTATTGTGTATTTTATGGGAAAATTCTGGTTTTTCTCTGTTTTACTCATCAAAATATTATATTTAGAGTTAATTTAGAACTATCAGATGCCCAGAGAATCTATTTTCAGCTCTATTTCACAGAAGAGTCAAACGTTTCATATAGTTAAGTATAAATGAAATTAAATACCCAAAATGTAAGAGTCTAATTTGAAACACAGATTCTCCAAGTTATGAATTTGTTCCAAGGTTGGCAGAATATATGATCACATCTTTGAGGTTTACCATTTATACTCCAACACACGCAGAGATGAATCAATGCCTTTTAAGGCTGATAACTAACAAAGAGCTTTAGGTTAGGACATTTTGAATGGGTTCAATTTTATGATGAATTTATTAGTCACACTGATAAGTTGCCAATTCCATATATTACAGAACTTTTTGTCCTCTACATGTGGATATTCCAGGAACATTAGCCAAGGAATTTAGTGATATGGGTTAATATGTTACAGCAAATATTTGGAGTACTACAGTAATCACAGCTACCATTTATTAAGCCATTAGCTAGTATTAGGTGCTATGCTAAGCATATTATTAATAACATTTATAGAATGCTTATTTTGTACCAGACACAAAGCTAAAAACTTTACATACATTTTCTCTGTAAATCCTTATCATTATAAACATAATTAGCCTCATTTTGCAAATGAAGAAACTGAGGCAAAAACCAGAGTAAATTTTTAATCACATGGTTAGTAAATAGCTGAATCTAGAGGAATTATTCAGTGTGTCAAGCCACTTGTTTTCTCACTGGCTATCCTTGAAGTTTGCCTTTTTATTCCTAAAAGATGAACTAACTTCTCCCCCACTTCTTCTTGGCCCTGATAGCCTTTTTCTTTCAGGCTAAAGAACCCTTGAAGTACAAAGAATAGTACTTGAAATCTAAAAAGTGCCATGCAAATGGATATGACCCAAGTCTCTATGCTTTAAATAGAATTAGTCCAAATTTCATCACAAAGTTCTTATTTTTTCCAAAGATCCTGGAAGTGAGGATGTATTATTTATTTATTGTAGCATAACAAATTATCCCAAACTGTGGAGGCTTAAAGCAATAATTATTTATCATTTCCCACAGTTTCTTTTGAGTCAGGAATTCAGTCAGGATACGGTAGAGATGGCCTGCCTGTGTTGCCTGATGTATGGCCTCTCAGCTGCAGATCTCCAAGACTGGGAACTAGAATTGTCAGAAGACTTTTGCTTGCCCACATTTTTAGTGGTTAATGCTGGCTGGGGGCCCAGCTGGGGCTGCTGGTCAGAATGCAAACACATGGCCTTTCCATGTTCCATGGACTTCCTCACGTAGGGGTGGCACTGTTCCAAGAGCAGGCATCGTGAGAGGAAGCAAGAAAGAGCCAGACAGAAGCCGTGTTGCTTTTTTGACCAAGCCTCAGAAACCATGCAGACTCACTTATACCCCATTCTATTGGTCAAGGCTCTTACAAAGATCTGCAAGATTCGAACAGACACTGGGGCCTATCAGAAGTGGAGGGTGGGAGGAGGTAGAGGATCAGGAAAAATAACGAATAAGTACTAGGCTTAATACCTGGATGTCAAAATAGTCTATACCACAAACCCCTACGACACAAGTTTACCTATATAACAATCCCCTGAACTTAAGTTTTCTAAGAAAAGATGTTGTTTGTTAAAAACAGAATAATCTATACAACAAACCTCTATGACACAAGTTTACCTACATTACAAACCTGCATATATATCCCTGACCTTAAAATAAAAGTTAAAAAAATATGTCTGTGGGAAGGAACATAGACTCTATCTCTTGACGGCAATGTCAACTTTACATTGGAAAAAGAGCATATGGGATAGGGGTTATATAGTGGTGTGGCCACCTTTGCAATGTAAAAATTGCTGCAAAAAGCAATAGTGAGGATTTAAAAGATTTCCAAATCACCTATGACTGTTAGCTCCTGCTTTTTCTGTTATTTTCATTAGTGAATTGTCTAACTGTGCTTCATATTATTTCCCTATTCTCTACCACTCAAAACAAGATTTGAAATCCAGCCTCCTTCCATGATTTACGTACACAATGAAATGCACTCCCCACCAAACATATACTAGCAAATAAAAATACTCCTTCAAGTCAGTTACACTGACTTGACTGATGTTTGCAGCAATGAGTGGGATTTATATTGTAGCCAAATGACAGAATATTGGAAACCCCTAATTTAGAAAACTCTGTGACTCTTTCCTATGTTCCAGAGCTTTCCTCTCCCTGTTTCCCTCTATTTTCTTATCTGCCTCTTCTCTCACAGTAGCAAAAACTTTAAATACCTTTCATTTTCTTATGCAAAATAATTCACTTTAGCTCTGCTAAATCTCCATACACCATACTCAGTGCATAGACTCTTTTTAAATCCAAAGTCCCACTAATGTATTCTGCTAAACCAAATGCCATCTAAATCTGAGGGTCACTCTTTCTTCCTACTCTATCTCTTTCTGCAAGAGAAAGGAACAGTGAAGAGATTTATTCCTTCAATTAAATAAATTTTGCCCCATTCCCACCCCTGTGTTCTCCATGGGAAGGCAGAAGTTGTTCCATTCAGTTGTGGTATAAAATGACAATTTCCCCCCTCTGGATTGCACTAGCATGCATTGGATCACGGCCATCACTATCCACTTAAGTTTTCCATCTCTGATTTCCAAAACATTCAGGGAAAGCCTCAGCCTCAGACATTATGAATATGCCTAAAAACAGAACTTCTGAGGCAAAAAAAAAAAAAAATCACCATTTAATCAAGAGAGAGCCCTCAAATACCCATTTAATAGGTAAGCCATGTTCTTTTCCTCTCTCCTACTGTACAACTCAGAGTCTGATTGAGTTGCCTTTCCAAAGCCTATCGTTAAGTCCTATAAACTTTCAGAAATGGATTGACCCAGGAGAAGCCTTTGTAGAAACATCTAAATATGAAAGATATATTCTCTGAGTAGTCTGTAGCCAGGTTCTGGAAGAATATTGGTTCTAATGGGGAAGCGATAATACAAATTGCCACTTGTTTCTCCACAGTCATGTTCTCACTACTGCCCTTACCCCTTTCTTGGAGAGTCTGACCTAAGCCTCTCCTCCTGGTTCTCATAGCCCCAGTGAATGGGAGGGCACATGTGACGCCACATACCTGTTTATGGCTACATGAATCATGGTAGATGTTAGGCTTAAACTAATCCAATTAGATTGTTTTCCTGGGACAATGAACTAGGACTAAAAGACAGTAGCTAAAATAGTCTGAGCAGAGCAAAGCAAACCTCCTGGCAGAGACAGAAGCACAAAGCAGGTGCAGAGCTGTGTGACAGGATGCAAACTGGCGTCTAGAGCTGGGAAAAGAAGTGAAGTTCCAGAAAGTCATCTAGTTCCTGCTTCCAACCCCTTAGGAGGTGTGGATGCACCTCTTGCTTTTTGGCTTGCTGAGATAGCCCAACAACAGAGCAAAAAGCTTGTCTTAATGCATCAGCTAGTTTGCAGCCAAGTGAACAGAAATTATTCTACATGGGACGGGAGAAAGAAAAATAGGAATATGTTTTAATTTCTTTTCATTACAGTTAATTTATTTATGTACTCTTTTTTGGGTAGTGAAGATTCATATATCAAGGAGTTTCAATAAAGTATGATTGCAATGTAAAGGTTGCTACAAGATGTTCTTTTATGATATTGTAGGACCATTAAAAAAATAAAACATACTTTAGTACTGAATGAAATGTCATGGTGAACTTCCTATCCTTGGTAACCAAAGAACTTGCTTAAAAAAATCATCATATTCTGTTGAAGTATCTCTGAAGATATTTTGCATGTAGTAACCTCTGTATAGTGAATTTTATTTGAGGGAGCTTCATAGGAGAGCTTTGCAAGATGTTAAAGAATATGCTGTGTGTCAACTTTCTGAAGAAATCTCTGCTCTTTAGGGCCTCACAGCCAAACAAACAAACAAAAATAAACTTGTAAAGCAACACTGAAAAATATGTGCCCATTTCAAGAAATGGAGTGAAATACATTAGCAAATTAAGAAATGTAATGGAGTATGGGAAAAGTCTACATCACAATTAAATAAGGAGTTTTACTCCATGCAAAGCTTCATGTATAATTCTTTATATAAGGAATTCATACTACTGACAATTGACCATGAAATACACAAAAAGGACATGGTTTAGAGGACAGGAAGTAGGCCCTATACTCACGAACTGTTAAGCACACTATTTAAACCCAGTGAGCCTCTGTTTCCTCATTTGTAATGAGGATGACAACATTTACCTCAATGGGATGTTGTGAAGATTTAACACTATAATGCATATAAAACACTTGGCACATGCATTGATGTTCTCAATAAATCTCAGACCACTTATAGTAGTAATTTTTGTTATCTGCATTATTACAAATGTATCTGGAAATTCTAGGACAATTCTCTTAGCATATGAAGAGTTTAATGTGCTGTGCAACTTGCCTCTGCTTGACAAGACCACTCCCACTTCTGATGTATGCCTGTGTGTGCATTAAATCATTCTGTACTAAATCCTATGATTTCTGCCATCGGGTTTCAGTTTCTTGGGCTTTCTTTAGCTTGTTCTACATACAGGCAAAACAGAGAGGCTGTTGTGATATTTTGCTGTTTAACATTTCAAATTACCGGCAAAACAATGAAATTCCTGGACCTCCCATACCCTATTTATCTCAATCAGCAACCTATTTCATGTGAGCCATCACACAGGCAATCAGAGCACCATTGGACTAGATGGAGAAAGTGATGGGACCCACTAGGAGAATATAACTGGGACCTGGTCATACTTTAGCTATGCCTGTGATACATTTCCCTTGTTTTCTCCACACCTATAATTTCTAGAACTTTGCAAGTCTTAAACCATGCACCATGCCCTAAAAAACATTGCTTTTTCTTCCTTAGATCACTCAAAGTTACATAAATAGCATTTTGGACTTAAAAATTGAGCTCAAAACACTCTTGCTACTGAATATCACAAATGTACACATAATGGTTAATGTGCAACTACACTGAAGCATTGTCAAATTTACTCCTAGACTTCTCACCTCTCTTACATTCCTGATGTATCATTTAGGGAGAAATTTGTGTGTATTTACATGCACACAGTACACAATTTAAATTGTACTATAGGTCACACACTGAAAAGTGAGCTACCTGGTTTCCTCTCCAGAGACAACTACTGTTAGATTCTCATAATAAATACGTACTTAAAACACACACACACACACACACACACACACACAGTAGCATACATAAACATTCTCAGTGGGGGTTCCTTGCGAGAATTAAATTCTCATACTCTAAGACATCCATTGTATGTAATAAATTGGCTTTTCTTCTAGGCATCAGGAATGGTATTAATTATGTACCATCCATAGAGGAGGAATTGAGGAAATAGTCACAAATAATGGTTCTGTGAGTTGTGGTTCAAATGAGGAACTCTAGTTGAGAAATACTTTCACTTAACAGTCTAGCTTGGAGATTACATATATGGGTACATATATAGCTGCTCTCCTCTTCCTTCTCCTCCTCTTCTACCTCCTTCCTCCTCCTCCTCATTCTTTTTCTTATTTTTCCTTCTTTACTTTTTCATTGAGGCATAACCTAAATTAGAAAGTGTATATAGTGCACCCGTCTTAAGTATACCATAAGGTACCACATGACCAATTTTATGTATTTATATACCTATGTAAACACCATTCAGATCATATAGAATATTTCCATCACTTTAGAATGGTCTTCCATGCCCCAGGGCAAATCTCTAGTCTAACTTCTATCACTACCATTTGTTCTGCCTGTTTTGGAGCTTCATATAAATGAAACCATATTTGTACCTTCCTTCTTTCCTTCAACATGTCAGAATGATTTTCCGTGTTGTAATGTAAACTGATGTTTCCATCAGCTTATTCTTTTTGTTGTTTTCTATTATTTCATTTTATGAATAGACCACTATTTATTCATTCTCCTGTTGATGGACATACGGAATGTTTCCAGTTAAGGGTTATTTTGAAAAAATCTGCAATGAACAGACTTGTATGTGTCTTTTGGTGGATATATGCATTTATTTTTCATCTACTTAGGAGCAGCTGGGGTCATGCAATAGGTAGGTATATGTTTAGCTTTAGTGAACATTGCTAAACAGTTTTCCAAAATAGTTATTCCAATTTTGATCATTCTTTTTAACAGCTGCATAGCATTACATTGATGTTCCCATGATGTATTTAAACTAGCCCACTCTTAATAAGAATGAAAGTTATTTTCAAACATTTGCTTGGAACAAAATATCCTCCAAATATTACCCCTTTACATAAATTATCTTGCACATATATAAATTTATCTAGAGGAGAAAGTATAAGACATGAATTTACTTGGCCCAAGGATATGTATATTTTTAATGTGAGTCTTTGTGACCAAATTGCTCTCCAAGTGTTTCAACGGGTACATGCTGCTACTGGCAGTGTTTGAGGCTATTCACCTCATACTTAATGACAGCAAATCATCAAATGTTTTAAACTTGTTAATCCAATAGTTATAAATTACATTTTTATGGCTTTTTATAGTTTTAATTTGAAAGTCTCTTATTATAAGTGATAGTGAATATTTTCGTAAGTGGAAAAGCAGTTATCGTTCCTTTATTGTGATCTATCTTTTAATATCCTTTACCCCTTATTAGGTTCTTGGCCTTTTATTGATTTAGAAGAATGCTTTTTAAATTGAAGAAATTAAGTTTTTTCTTTGTGATAGGAGTCACAAATATTTTCCCCCAAATGGTTATTTGTCTTCTGTCTCTGTTGATAGTTGAGAGAATATTTTGGAATATTTTCTTCACATCAAATTTTCAAAGCATATATTACAAAGCCCTAGTCTACCCTTCTTCTGCCACCTGTAAGATGTATCTTAATCATTATTAATGAATTTAAAAATTATGCTCTAAATATACTCTCTGGATTATTACAAATAATCCTGCTCTGATGCATACTCCGGAGAACTGAAAGGAAGACCGCATGTGTAAAAGTAATTGGCAGACACACAGAATATGAGTAGAGCTGCTGTATTGTGAACTTTCTCAAGGAAGCAAAAGGCAGTTTGCATTCTTAGCAAGATTCTGCATTAGGATCATGTGCTCAGCTTTGAAAAGTATTTATATGTGGTAATTAACTGCCTCCTGCTACCCTAGGGCAGCCCACAAGTCACAGGGAGATTGCCAGGCACTCACTTCACACTGCTCCCTAAAGATTTGGTCATTTTGGCATATCCCATAAAATGCCCTTAAAATGAGGATTGGTATAGAAAGAGACTTAAGGAATTGTTCTAAATGGTAATATCTCTGTGATGCTTGAAAGAATTAAAGTTAAAGCCTGGTATGGTGGCATGCATCTGTACTCCCAGCTACTTTCGGGGCTAAGGCAGAAGGACTGCTTGAGCCCAGGAGTTGGAAGCCAGCCTGAGCAACATAGCAAAACCCCATCTCTTAAAGAAAAAAACAGAAAACAACAAAATCTAACTATTAGTGTGACTCTTCAGGAAGATTTCTTCTCACATCTTCACAGCATTTACTCACTTTCTCCCCCATTAGAATCTTTGCAGCCAGGGACATTTATTATTTGTGTCAGTTTTCTCTTGCTCCATAACCAATTACCACAAATTTAGCAGTAAAGACAATACCCATACTTTATCTCATAAATCTGCAGATTAGAAGTCCAGGTCACCATGCTGGTCCTCTGTTTAGAGCCTTACAAGGTAGAAATCAGAGTGTCAGCAGGGCTGCATTCCTTTCTGGAGGCTCTGGCAGTTAATCCACTTCTAAACTCATTCAGGTTGTTGGCAGAATTCAGTTCCTTGCGGTTAAAAGGCCGAGGGCCCCATTTCCTTAGTGGCTGTCAGCCAGAAGCCTCTCTCAGCTCTTTAAGGCCATCTGCACTGCCAGTTATATTGCCCCTCCATCTCCACACCCACAAAAGGACACTGACTCGTTTACACAGTTTGAAAGGCTGCATTCCCCTTTCTGTGGCCTTTCTCCTTGCTGCAGCTGAAGGGAGGTTCTATGTTTTTAAAGGTCCAAGTGTGATTAGGTGGGCACAACTGGATAATCCAGGATAATTATCCTATTTTAAGGTCTGCAACCTTAATTATATTAGCAAAGTCTCTTTTACCATGTAAGGTAACATATTTGGAGGTTATAGAGATAGAATGTGGACATCTTTGGCAGCCATTATTCTGCCTACCATAATATCATTTGCCTTTTTCCCTTCTTCTCTCCCTCCTTCCCTCCCTTTCTTCCTTCTTTCCTTCCTTTCTCCCTCCCTCCCTTGTTTCCTTTCCCTCTGTCATCTACAGTACCTAGCATAATGCTGGACATGTAATATAAGGAGAACTAAATCAATGCTGATTAGTTCAATGATGTTTCTAGAGTTCTTTGTCCTGAGGCTTCAGTCTAAATTCTGGGAATACATATTGAATCAAGAATTTGTCAAGTGGTTTATAAATTGTCAGATCAGGGTAGAAAACTCTAGGGACAAGCATACTTTGTGTCACCTCCCCCACGGGTAAGAGCCCAGATTGAAGGGTCTTCCTGGTCCTGGAGTGTGGTCTTTTGGTCTAAGCTAAACTCTTGGGGTTGCCCTAAGCACCACAAGATTTCTCTACAAGAAGGGTACCAGGGACAGAACACATCAAACTCTGTGTGCCAGAACCAAATTTGGACTTGACAGTGTTTTTCAAAAAATAAGAAAGAATATTAGGCACTCTATAGAAGGCACATATTTTTGAACAGAGAAATAACCCACTTTAGTAAAGGAAAACTTTAGATGATCTCAAACCTTAGTTTTGGACCTACAGTCTTCCTTGTAGAGAATATAGAGACATTTTTGCATGAAAATTTTAATTATAATATTCCAAGAGGCAAATTCCTGTAGATCTTTGTTGCACAACTGAAAACAACAGATTTCCAATCCTCTCCAGCAAATTTTATTAAAGATAAATCCTCATTGTTAAATATCGTCAGTAGAATAAATAATCATCTTCTAATTTCTTGAGCAAAGAGATTTTGACTATTACATTAGCTGCTAATTCTTGGTTTATGTGAAATAAAAGCACTGTGCAACCACTATTTTCTTGGAGTGGCCAAGGACCAATTAGTAACCTCCAAATACTAATTATTACATCTTCTTTAGAGAAGTAGGTGTTTATTAGTTTTTATGTATGTTTATGATTCTCTCTCCCTCCTAAGGTATATCTTCCCAGAACATATTTTACTGCTGAGCAGATAATAGTTTCTTTTCTTCTCTCATTATTTGGTTCTCCCTCAGAGAATTGAAGCTCAGTGTCCTGCAAAGATAGTAGTTTAAAAAATAAATAAATAAATAAAAGCTCAGAGAATTGAATGAAAGTTATATGCACTATAACTTGCACAATCTATTGTATGTTGGGATCACAGCTAGAGACATATAGATGATGTATGAACAAGTATGTTTACATTATAGTAAAATTCTGGAATTATCAATACTGTGCTGACTTTAGTTGAATACAGATAAACAAGGAAACTAAAATAGAACATTTGAATATCATCATTTTGCTATTTAAGAGAAACTAAGCAGCAGTAACCATTAGTAACAAGATAACATTACCTAATCCAAAGCTGTCATGCTATGAAACACAGCATCGTTTATATTAAACTCCTATTATTAATAATACATAATAAAGAAGATTAATGAAAAAAACACTTCAGGAAAACAACATCTTTCAGGTGCTGAGTCAAAAGTAACTCCAGTTGTGTTCTTCATGGGAAACATGCTGCTTGCCCGGGTTGAAGGCTATGATTGCAGCATCCCTGTTGGTGTCTGGGGGGAGGGGCTGAACGAGAGGACTTGTTGCGCATCTCTGAGGCTCCACACCTCACCTGTTCCTTTTAGTAGAGCCAGGCTGAGGATGCTCCTCAGGTGCATAAAGATGTTCCCTCAAACCAAACCATGACGTCCTGATTGCAGCTGAACCTCCAGACTTTCAGAAACTGGAATATTTTTTGGGTCAAAATGTAATCACATTTTTGAAACAAAAGTTTTGTATATTAATGATGAAAATCTCAAAATTGTTTCTATAAATTTAGTGAAACAAGGATGAACAAAAATAACAAAGGAATTACATTTCAAAACCACTGAAGAGTTTTTTTTTTTTTTTTAAATAACAAAAAACCTATTCTCTCACCTCTGGTTATTTATCAAGAGTGGAAAAATAATGCTCTTGGCCAAATATACTGTAATTGAGATGATAATTTTACAAGTCACAGCATGAGGGCAACTAAAGAATCACATTTAAGCAGAAAACCTCGCTTGTAAATTTTCACACAGTAATTACATTTCAAGCTCTAGAGTTATAGGGTTTTAGGGTGTTAGTACTAGAAGGAATTTGGAGAACCTTCTAGTCCAACTCCTCTGTTTTACAGATTGTGGAATTCCTAACAATTTCATTTCCTCTAAAAGTTCTCCTAATGAAAGCATCTTATAGTAGCATTTATAACAACTGGTTAGCTAAGTGTTTTTAATGGATTTTTTAAAAAATCATTCTATAATCACAGTTTTTTTGCTTCAGTTCTCTAGCTAAAATCGAAGTCATATATTTCTTAGGGACTTTGGTGTAACTTTTGGTTTGCATTAGGGTAGGGAAATACTAAATATTGATGGCACAATAAAATCTTGCTTCTAAATATTCTATTGATTTTTGGAGTTTTTTTTGAGATGGAGTTTTGCTCTTGTTGCCCAGGCTGGAGTGCAGTGGTACAATCTTGGCTCACGACAAGCTCCGCCTCCCAGGTTCAGGTGATTCTCCTGCCTCAGCCTCCCAAGTAGCTGGGATTACAGGCACATGCCACCACGCCCAGCTAATTTTTGTATTTTTTAGTAGAGACGAGGTTTCTCCATGTTGGTCAAGCTGGTCTCGAACTCCTGACCTCAGGCAATCCGCCCGTCTCAGTCTCCCAAAGTGCTGGGATTACAGGCATGAGCCACCGCGCATAAATGTTGAAGTGTGTGTGTGTGCGTGTGTGTGTGTGTGTGTGTGTGTGTGTAAAAGACTATGAAGTCTTTCACCAGGCAGTTCTGCTTTCAAATCCTGTCTCTGTTATTTATTAACTGTGTGTGATCTCAAGCAGAGTATTTACTCAGTAATCCCAGATCTGTTAAAATGAGTTAAAGAATGCCTAACTCAAAGAATTTGTGAAGTGTAAGAGAGATTTCACAGGTGAATGTGCTTTACATATTACTTCTCAAAATGTACCTCCTCAACAGCTGCTCCTTTTATTCTTCCCTTCCATCATTCATGTGTCTTTACCTACTACGTGAAGCATTCTGCATTATTTTATTATTTCTAAATAAAGTGTCATTGCAGTTCTCCTAATAGCTGTAGGAAAAAAATTACAAAATATTGTTGTGTTCCTCATGAGACAAGAATAAGTTTGAACACTTTATTCTTCAGAGGAAAACAAAATTTCTATATCGAATGTTTGTTTCCTGGAAGAGAGAAAAGTTCCATGCACGAACTTTAGAAAATGTTTTGAAAGAACTCATTCAAATTAAGCTGGAGCTCTTCCTCTCTTGCTTGCTGAAGAGGAAATTAGAAATAATTCATTAGCTTGGCTTAGTGGCTCACACCTGTAGTCCCAGCACTTTGAAAGGCTAAGGTGGGTGGATGGCTTGAGCCCAGAAATTAGACACCAGTCTGGACAACATGGTGAGGCCCTGTCTCTACAAAAATTACAAAAATTAGCCAGGTGTGGTGGTGCGTGTGTGTAGTCCAGGGTACTTGGAAGGCTAAGGTCGAAGAATTGCTTCAATCTGGGAGGTGGAGGCTATAGTGAGCCATGACTGTTTCACTGTACTCCATCCAGCCTGGGTGACAGAGTGAGACTCTGTTTCAAAAAATAATAATAATAATTCATTTTTTTTACCAAATAATATTTTTTATTCCTAAACTCTAGTCATGTTAACATCAACTTAATTTCAACTTTGGTACTAAAACAAGCTTGAGCTAGGTATGGTTAAGGATTAGGAAAACTAATTTTAAAACCTCAAATGAATTCTAAAGTTAAAAACTTGCCTTTGCAGCATGGAGAAATTATAGTTTCCTTTTGTAATAATCCACAAATTCTGTGTAACTTTAAAATATTGATTTAATTTACTAAATAGTCGATAAAACCTTAATATCTTGAACCAATTTGGCCACTATAAACTCACTTTTTGAAAGAAAAACATGAATTCTTTTATACTTATATACAGATTCTGTGTCAGACATTAGGGTTATAAAAGTTGAAAAATACTCCTGAAGTCTAGTGATAAGCAAAGCCAGCAGAAGGTTTACAATAGACATGATAAGTGCTAAACTAGAAAGTCTAATTTTCTGATCTTACATTGATTGTTCTTTCCTCTTGCTCACTATAGTCCAGTCACATTATTTCAATCATAGCCTCCCTGTCTCTTGAACATCTTCAGGGATTCATGTGTGAGTACCTTTGCACTTACTTTCTCCCTCTGATAGGAATACTCACTGATATGGTTTGGCGTTTGGCTCTGTGTCCCCACCCAGATCTCAGTCAAATTGTAATTCCCAATGTTGGGGAAGAGACCTGGTAGAAGGTGATGGGATCATGGGCGTAGATTTCCCCCTTGCTGTTCTCATGATAGTAAGTGAGTTCTCTCAACATCTGGAGGTTTAAAAGTGTGTAGCACTTCTCCCTTTACTCTCTTTCTCCTGCTCCACCATAGTAAGACGTGTTTGCTTCCTCTTCGCCTTCTGCCATATTGTAAGTTTCCTGAGGCCTCCCAGCCATGCTTCCTGTGCAGCCTGCAGAACTGTGTGCCAATTAAACCTCTTTTCTTCATAATTTTCCCAGTCTCAGGTATGTCTTTATAGCAGTATGAGGACAGATGAATACACCCTACTCCCCCAATATCTTTCAACTTTGGCTTCTTATTCAGGTCCTAGCTCAAGTGCTGCCTCAAAGAGATCTTGTCTAAATACCCCTTTCCTCACCGTACCCCCAGGCATTCTTTGCCAAGTCATTTTGTTGTTGTTGTTGTCGTTAATTTCCTTTATCTGAAAATGCCTTGCTTGCTAATTTCTTTCTTGTGCCTTGGATTTGTGATTGTAATTATAGAATTAGGTTCCATTAGGACAGTGTGGGGGTCTATCTTGTCCACTGCTCTAACACTGGTGCCTAGCATTTTGCCTTGCAAATAGCAAGCAGATGCTCAATAAATATTTATTGAAGATGAAGGAACAGTGCCGTGGGGAGTAACCATGGCCATCGGGGAAGCTTCACGGTAATTCTTACACCAATGCTTGATGGATCCCATTTAAGATATAGGATTAATATCAAAGAAATGCCAATCAAAACCACAGTGAGATGTCATCTCACACCAGTCAAAATGCCTGTTATTAAAAGTCAAAAAACAAGAGATGTTGGCAAGGCTGCAGAGAAAAGGGAATGCTTTTACACTGTTGATGGGAAAACAAATTAGTGTAGCCACTGTGGAAAGCAGTTTGGAGATTTCTCGAAGAACTTAAAACAGAACTACCATTCAACCCAGCAATCTCGTTATTGGGTATATACCTGAAAGGAAACAAATGGTTCTACAAGACAGATACATATACTTGTATGTTAATTGCAGCACCATTCACAGTAGAAAGACATGCAACTCAACCTACACGCTCATCAACGGTAGACTGAATAAAGAAAACGTGGTACATATAAACCACAGAATACTACACAGCCATAAAAAATGAAATCATGTTCTTTGCAGCAACCTAGATGCAGCTGGAGGCCATTATCCTAAGCAAATTAATGCAGTAACAGAGATTCAAATACCACACCTTCTCAGTTATAGGTGGAAACTAAACATTCAGTACTCATGGACATAAAGATGGCAAAAATAGACACTAGGGACTACTAGAGGGGGCAGAGAGAGGGGAGAAAGGGTTGAAAAACTAACTTTAAGGTACTGTGCTCATTACCTGGGTGACGGGATCATTCATATCTCAAACCTCAATACCATGCAATATAACCAAACCTGCACATGTATCCCCTGAATCTAAATAAAAATTGAAATTATAGTAAGAGCAAACAACAAAAGCCAAACAACAAAAGCAAGTTGTGCTTCCAAAACAAATCAAACAAACCAAAAAGGCACAAAGTAAAATCTATAATCTCCTTCTGCTCCTATTTTCTTGAGGCTATCACTGTTGACCCCCTGGTATGTCATTCCACCTGGTTCTCTACTCTCTCACCAGTTCCACCTCACAGATATACAGAGAGGGGCAGCTTCTTTTTGTTTCTTTGCTTTAAACTGTTGTTAATGCCATCTTACAAAGTCTGATTTGTAATATGCATATTATCCTATAGATTTCTTTTCCCTCTTGACAAAAGGACATCCTTGTGGACATCCTTCAAGACAATAGATATAGTTCTAACTAGAATTTTAAATACGTACATTATATTTCATATTAAACATGTACCACAGGCTAGGCACCATGGACCACACTTATAATCCCAGCGCTTTAGGAGGCCGAGGCAGGAGGATCACTTTAGCCCAGGAGTTGAGACCAGCCCAAGGAAAACAGGGAGACCCATCTTTAAAAAAAAAATTAAAATATAAGCCAGGCAGGGTGGCACAAGCCTGTGGTTCCATCTACTCAGGAGGCTGAGGTGGGAGGATCACTTGAGACTGGGAGGTGGAGTCTTCAGTGAGCTGTGATTGTGCCACTGCACTCTTGCCTGGGCTACAGAGCAAGACTGTGTCTCAAAACAAAAAACAAACAACCTAAAAGCAACCATAGTTTTTTTAAAAAAACACACAGCATTAGCACAAATTGGGGACAAGTGGAAGAGGGAGTTGAAGGTTTTCATCTTGATGGAGTACATGGGTGTGAGACCATTTGCATAGAGAACAGAAAATAGTCCCAGCTATCCAAGGGAGATGGTAACCAGTTTTGGATTCGCTGAGTTCATGATACCTGTGGGTCCTTCAGGTAGAAATGTGCTGTGGACACTTAGACAAAGGGAAAGATGTCTGTGTTAGAGAGATTTCTGCTGCTGTTAAGCAACTTGGGAGAGCTGCCAGTGAACTACATCTGTGCATAGATTCTTCAGAAACTAAAAATAAGATTTTTTTTTTGGTGGGGAGGGGTAATTTATGGTACGTTTTGTGAAAATCACTGAAAGTGTGCTCAGACTTTAAAACATGAAAGTAAACTTTTAAAAGCTTAAATCCAGTTTATCTCGCTAATTTCTTTCATAAAAATCTTCCTTCATATTCTGTCTAACCTCAGATCAGCCTAACTCAAGTTGAAATCAAAATTTCTGACTGCTTAGATTCCTGAAGATGTGTTTATGTGTTACCAGTTGAGGCTTTCTTCACGTGTGCATTCAAATTCTTAGGGTGGGAGGAGTGTTAAAGTAAATTGCAGTTTATGAAAAGTAGACAAAAAGAATTCAGGACATTTAAAACTGTATAACTGTACAAAGTAAATTTGTTGACAGAAGGAATGAAGAAGTTTGAGAACTTAACAACCAATGAAGAATTACCACCCATATGATTTATGACCAAGAAAAAATGCTTTCCTTGCCAAGCCCTTCTGAGGAAAATTCACTCACCCACCCTTTCTTGGGACTTTGGCCCTTCTCCCTCACCAGAACCAGAAGGAAAGCCAGTTCCATGGAGGAGAAATCAGTGAACTGACTATTTGAACCTGAGGTTATGGGGAGGAAACAGCAGAACTCTAGGGGATGGCAGGAGAAAGAGGGAAGAGACAGAGGGTTAGGATGGCCTATTTGACAAAGGGAGCAGAGGACTCAAGAAGAGAGATTTTTGGATATCTACCTGAAGTAGACTCGGAATGTGGGAAGCAGCCGAAGGTGGATAAGTGGGAGTAACATTGCCCTTCCCTTCACGCTTGTGTTCTTGGTTCTCTAACCATAAGATTTGTCTCTCTAATTAATAGCAGAGGCCTTTAATTACCCTTTCAACTCTTCAGGGCACAGTTAAGGGATTATAGCTGGAAGTTTTAAGACACTGACATTTTGGTGCAAAATGAGGCAAATCCATGCAAATGGAAACTTGACAATTTTTCTTGGAACTGTCCTGATTTCAACTTTTAATATGAACAGTCTCAGAATTCTCTTAGGTCTTCCCAATCACAGAGTCAAATTCTTACTGTTTTATTATGATACCTTTGAGGATCAACCGAAGTAAAACTTTACAATGTTTTTAAAAAAATGACTAGGACACATTTTGACTCCAGCAAGTTGTGTAATTTAGAATGAAAAGGCTATATACAACCCTGAAATCAAGATGAACTTGAAGTTATGAAGTGCACTTTTAAAAGGAACTGTAATAATATGTAAATAATTATATATGTGTGAAGTGCGGAGAAGGAACCTCAGTTTTTTAGTTCTGTTTTCTAACAATATTTCATTATCAGTATGTGATGGAGTAAATGGCAAATGGTGTGGTTCAAAACCAGTTGTGAAATAAATTAATCACCTAAAAAAATTCACAGGCTGATTTAGGAAGTGTAGGTGCCATTTTTACAAATTGTTCTGCCTGAAGAACCATTTCATACCTGGAAAATGCTAGAATTTAATGGATAGTAAAATGAAGATGAGTCAGCAAAAAAAATCAAGAAGGAGAGGTCAAAGAAGAAACCAAGGGAACCAAGTGAAGCCAAGAAATAAAGAGATATCAAGGATGAAGCCCTAATCATGTCCATTGGATCTGCAAATTTCTAGGCTTCTAGGCACAGCAATGAAGGTGAGCATGACGGTTAATAGACAGAATTCTGGAGCCAAACTTCTCCAGTGGAGCTGGGTTCACATCCCAGCTCCACTGCTTACACTATGTTAAGTAATGGGTTGGCTTAACCTTTCTCCACCTCAGTTTCTCATTTGTGAAGTAAGGATACTAACGATACCTATGTCACAGAATTGACACACGGGCAATATAGTTCTTGAGCTAACAGTGCCTGTACATGGAGGATGACTGCTTTAAATGCAACTTTATGAGAAATGAGGGCTTATGCAGTCTAGTCATGATTTAGACCTGGGGTCTCCAACCCCAAGGTGCAGACTGGTACTGGTCTATGGCTTATTAGGAATCAGGCCATACAGTGGGAAGTAAGTAGTGGGTGAGCAAGCGTTACTGCCTAAGCTCTGCCTCCTGTCAGATTAGTGGTGGCATTAGATTCTCATAGGAGTGCAAACCCTACTGTGAACTGCACAAATAAGGAATCTAGCTTGTGCATTTCTTATGAGAACCAAATGCCTGGTGATCTGGGGTGGAATGGTTTTCTCCCAAAACCATACCCCCAACCTTCCATGGAAAAATTGTCTTCCAGGAAACCAGTCCCTGGTGCCAAAAAGGTTGAAGACTGCTGATTTAGACAGTCCAATCAGTGTTATTAACTAGAGCTGTGATCCTATGTAAATCCCTTCATTTTTTTCTACCTCTGCTTCCTCATCTGTGAAATAGGTTCTCATAGCTTGTGTGAAAATCAGGTTCTCATAGCTTGTGAGATACATATTGAAATATTTTTATAAGTTAGAAAGTGCAACAAACATATGAAATTATTATTAAAAGCAAACACCTTCATAATTCCTTATGTGTGTACTTCTATGAATTCCAGGGGACCATACCATCTAATGTCTGAAGTTTCTGGCAGGGGTTTACCTTCTTGGGTATCATTATAAGAATGAAAATGTTACCTTAACATTTGAAAAGAAAAACCTCATTATTCTTTTTTTAAGAACCTCATTCTAAAGGGAAATATTTTTTGCCTTTGATATAGTTTGGTTGTGTCCCCATCCAAATCTCATGTTGAATTCCCACATGTTGTGGGAGGGACTTGGTGGGAGGTAATTGAATCATGGGGGCAAATCTTTCCCGTGCTGTTCTCGTGATAGTGAATAAGTCTCACAAGATCTGATGGTTTTATAAAGTGGAGTTTCCATGCACAAGCTCTCTCTTTGCCTGCTGCCATCCATGTAAGATGTGACTTGCTCCTCCTTGCCTTCTGCCATGATTGTGAGGCCTCCCCAGCCACATGGAACTGTAAGTCCATTAAACCTCTCTTTCTTTTGTAAATTGCCCAGTCTCAGATATGTCTTTATCAGCAGCATGAAAACAGACTAATACAGCCTTCAATCAGCCCTTTCTTTTTGGGTCAACCTCCTCCTTCCATCTCTGCCTCTGAACTGAAGCAACGTCACAACTAGTGGTCAGCTGAAGAAGGTGCCTAAATGGAGTGCCTGAAACCCTAACCCTGGATGCTGCAGGCCCTATTGAATCCTAAGATCTGAGGCTAAGGTCAATGGAACAGGATAGTATTTTACTTAGCTGTCAAGATGCTTGAGTTAACTTCAAAATTATATTTAGTATGTATGAAATTTGTTTTAACCATGGCATCATATCAGGGGATATGTAAATCTAGAAGTATTTTTTGTTAATCCACCTCTGGGTTGGTAAGACAAGCACTACCTTGTCTATAACCAAACAGTATATATGTTATCAGCTTCTTAGAGCATGTTTCTGCATTTTCCCCAGTGTTACAGAAAATACCCATTTGTAATTGTAAAATTCAAAATTCTTCCGGGGGGAACAAACATTCTACTTTGTTAAAGCAAATTCGTAAGCACAAATAAGCATGTGCATGTGCACACACACTCACACAAACACACACATGTACGCACAGACGTACTGGGTTTTTAAAATAATTCTTTTTCTTGTTTTAGAACAGCATTAACTACCAGTATTATTTTTACAGTTTTGTACCACGATGCAGATCAGTTTTAAGGCAAGCAGAAGGATAATTTTAAAATATGTTTCATATGGTCTGTTTTGCGTGGTAGGATAATCTGGATAAATCTTCCTTTGAGACATTCCTTTCATTTATCTCTTTGTTTCTGCAACAACCTCCTTGTTCTTCACCTCCAGGAGGACAAACTTTACTTTTCCAGGGATTTACAATTATTTCCAGATGTTGAGTAAAATACAAGACTGAGAGCACTATAATTTTCAAACGTTCCTCACCTCTTACATTTGTCCTTTATCTTTTAAATGCACTGTTCATCATATTTGAGAGTTATGTAGGTTGTAAGTCCTCCTGTATTTGCTTTTACATTCATATTTCAGTTTGCTAAGCTTACATCTTTTTTTCCTCCTCTCATTGTCAGCATCCCCAACGTCGATGGCTGAGTTCTTGATATTTTGTGTTCCTCCCTGAGACTTACTGAATTCTCTAACACGAAGGCGCTGAACATACTCCTGGTGTGGGTTTCTCAGTGGTGAAGGGGAGAATCTCTCATCTGTGCTGCCTTCAGCAGCTGTGTAAATACAGCTGGAAACTTGAAAGTGGACAGGGTCAATTATAAATCGGTTTCCTTTCCCTTATGTGTTTTGGAATGCTGTTCTGAGAAAAACGAGCCGTGAATTTGAATTGAGCCCTCCTGACTTCAACTTTTATACACATATGTAAGCGACCTTCTGGGTTTGGGTAAAGCCCTGGACATATAAATTCCTTAGTTTCAGGCTCTTCCTCAGACTTTGTTTTGTAGAAAACAGAAAATACAGGAAAAGTGCCTGTGGGAGGATCAGTGGGTGACACTGAGTTCAATTTATACCTGTTGAGTATATAACCCACATATTCAATGATGTTCCAGTAGCTATCTTTGAGTAATTCTCTTATCACCAGCTCCCATTTCATCATGCTTTCTTCCTGTTATGGGCTGAATTGTGTACCCTCCTCCCACACACCACCCCCAAAATGTACATGCTGAAATCTGAACTCTCAGTACCTCAGACTGTGACTGCATTTGGAGATAGGGTCTTTAAAGAGAGAATTAAGGTAAAATGAAGTCATATCCGAAACCTTATGACAAATGCAAATAGTACAAATCCTTTACTCTTCCACATGTTTGCTGCAAGGGGGGGTCTATTAGTTTCCCAGGGTTGCCATAAGAAAGTACCACAGACCGGGGGACTTAAACAACAGGCATTTATTTCTTTACAGTTCTAGAGACTAGAAGTCTGAGATCTAAGGTGTCGCTGGGGTTGGTTTCCTTGGTGTTAGATGTCTTTCTTCCCATGTCTTCATGTGGTCTTCCCTCTGTATGTGTCTGTGTCCTAATCTCTTCTTAGAAAGACACTAGTCACTTCAGATTAGAGCCTGACCATATGACCTCATTTTACCTTAATTATCTCTTTAAAGACCCTATCTCCAAATGCAGTCACAGTCTGAGGTACTGAGAGTTCAGATTTCAGCATGTACATTTTGGGGGTGGTGTGTGGGAGGAGGGTACACAATTCAGCCCATAACCGGAAGAAAGCATGATGAAATGGGAGCTGGTGATAAGAGAATTACTCAAAGATAGCTACTGGAACATCATTGAATATGTGGGTTATATACTCAACAGGTATAAATTGAACTCAGTGTCACCCACTGATCCTCCCATAGGCACTTTTCTTCCTGTATTTTCTGTTTTAGGAAATCCCATCATCATCCAAGCAGTCACAAAGCCAGAATCTAGAATCATCTTAGATTCTTTTCTCGAGCTAATCTGCCATGATTTGTGAACCCATAATGAGTCCTGCAATTCTACCTCCATAATGCAACTTGACTCCTTCCCTCTTTTCCTTTCCCATGGCCTCTATCTTAATTTGGGCCATTCATAATTACTCACTTGAATTGCTCTAATATTCTCCTAAATTGAACTAATTTCCTCAATTCTGCCCCTTCTCCATGCTCAAATCCATCCTCCAAATTACTCAGAATAACCTTCCCTGGAAAAAAAAATCTTGTCATATCACTTTCAGATTACATTTCTTCAACAGTTTTGTATTACTTTAATAATAGCATTCAAATTTCTTAAGCATGAAGTATAAATCTTTCCCTTCAGTCTGATTGGTTGAACTTAGGTCACCTGCTTATTAGCCCATTATCAGATCTAAGTAATTCAATACACTGATTCGCTAAGATAATTAGAATCTACTCCTCGGGGTCACCATCCCTGGATCTAGCAGGCTGTATAGGGATGGATGGAGATGAGGACAAAAATCAAGATTTCGTTAAGGAGAAGGAAAGGGATAATGGATGTTACATATGCCATGAACAATGTATACTGCAATCTGTTCCTTCATGGAATTTATAGTCTAGTGGTGAAGACAGAAAAATAAAGTCCAAGTTCAGGTGTAGGGTGATAAGGACAAGTGTAGAGTTCTGTACATGATGCACTGTGACCACAAAGGCTCCTTTCTAAATGAGATCAATAGTTCAAAGAAAGTTTCTTAAAAGGACGGTGATGCCTAAACTGAATTTGAGAAGAAGGAGCAGGAGTTAGCAAATTGAAGAAGTGGGAAAGGGACCTTCCAGTAGGAGGAATAGCATGTGGAAAGGCTCAAGGGTTGTGCAACAGTGTAACTCACTGCAGAAGTGCCCTCATTCAGTCTGACCAGAGAGGACAAGAGGTGAGGCCAGAAGGAGAGGCGGGGTCCGTCAGGAAACATCATATAAGTTTTGTTCTATAAAGCAGTCTATAATACCTATTGCTACTGTATATGTAATGTTAACTTATATGCTAAACACTGTACACAGTCTCACATAACACAACAATTTGGCACTATGGTATAAACTCCTATTGAAAGATGAAGAAACAGACTAAAAGATTAAATGACTTATCCAAGGCCACATAGAGCTGGCTCTAACCACTTTTCTACTAACCTTTTACCTGGAATTCAAACTCATGGAACTGGTTACCCCAAGCAATGACACTGACCAAAAATTGATGAAGTTGCAGGAATATATAGATTTGAGATACATTTAGCTATATTCAGGAAATACTTGAGAATGAAATAGCTGAGGGAGAAGAAAAATCCTATGTCTAAAGTACATCCTCTTCTACTGAGCAAATCCTCTGAGGGACTATGCTTTGGCATACTTGCCAGGGACAGAACCCAAGAATCAGGTTCTGACCCAGGGTTTTTATTTTCTTATACCATCTGATGTCATCAGTCATCAGTCAAATTTACTAGCTCATGATCTGCCTCTGCCTCTGCTCAGAAGGCCCCTTTCCTCCTTCAAATTGCTGACTCTTTCTCATTCTTCACAAATTCAGTTTAGGCCTCACCTCCCTTAGGAAACTTTCTTCGAACTACTGGTATGATTTAGAAAGGAAATCTTGCAACCACAGTGAACCCTGTGCAGAACTCTACAATCATCCTTATGATACTGCACCTTAACTTTGGCTTTGGCTGTCTCTCTACCCCTTCACCCCAGATGACAAATTCCATGAAGATAAGGACATTGCCTACTTCCCCTTCCTCCTCCCTACGAAAATCCTGATTTGGGTCAGGTCTCTGTCCCTCTTCGAAGGAAGCACACATAACTCAAGGGAGGCTACCTCTTTCCACCTCAGGAAATGGATCTGTTTGTTAGAGCCAGTGGTTCTCAATCAAGGATGAGTCTCCCTTACCCCTTAGAACATTTGACAGGGTCTGGATACATATCTGGTTGTGACAACTGGTGTTTCCTACAGGCATCTGATGGGTAGAGGCCAGAGATGTTGTTAAACATACTATGCACAGGACAGCCTCACCCTCCATCCTCACCCTGTTAAAGAACTATCTGGCCCCAAATGTCAATATAACTCAAGGGTTGAGACATCTTAGCTGAAGTCAGTCTTTGTGTGACTTTGCTTCCTGACTGGTAATGGCTTAGGCATAATTATGTGCCCTAAATGATCAATCACAGTGAAGTGAAGGACTGATATTCTATGATTGAGAGATAGATGATAAGGTTAGAAAGTCAGACCGTAGTCACATTGTGGCAAAATATGGCCTTTATCCTGTAATGGAGCAGGGGATACCATGATTAAAAAGAAATTTTAGAAGAGTGGGTCTACCGTACCACCTACAGGATAGATGGAAGGGGGCAGAACATGGCAGCTAGGACTGTGAGACTGCTATAGCTACAGTTTGGGTGAGGTGACATGGCATGAGTTTCTTATATATCCTTAAGTGATTAGTACAGCCCCCTATACCTAGAGGAGACTCAAGAATGTTTCTTGGATAGTTGGATGATAACCATTTTCTGGAACACAACAGATAAAGAAGCTATGAATCTGACCCAGTGTTCTTTTTTGTTTGTTTTGTTTTGTTTGTTTGTTTTTGAGACGGAGTCTTGCTCTGGGGTGCAGTGGCACGATCTCAGCTCACTGCAAGCTTTGCCTCCCGGGTCCACGCCATTCTCCTGCCTCAGCCTCCCGAGTAGCTGGGACTACAGGTGCCCGCCACTACACCCGGCTAATTTTTTGTATTTTTAGTAGAGACGGGGTTTCACCGTGTTAGCCAGGATGGTCTCGATCTCCTGACCTCGTGATCCACCCGCCTCAGCCTCCCAAAGTGTTGGGATTACAGGCGTGAGCCACCACACCTGACACAGTGATACTTAAAAATCTGTCACTGAATGTCTATGGTTACAACGAAGAAAAATTGGCCAAGAGAGGTGACTTGTGCCTGTAATCCTAGCACTTTGGGAGGCCGTAGTGAGGATTGCCTGATTCCAGGAGTTTGAGACCAGGCAACATAGGCAACATGGTAACTTGGTGAGACTCCATTTCTTAAAAAAAAAAAAAAAAGAAAGGAAAGAAAGAAAGAGAAAAATTAACATTTCTCTGTGTTTTGAAAGAACATCTTAGGGAAGTTTTACATAAACGTTAAAGTCCCTGTATATGTATGCATGTGTATGTATGTTTCCTCCTAGATGCAGCTTTTGAATAAATATTACTGGGATAGATTTTTGGTAGTCTTTGATTTGATGATGTGCCCTTGGGGTTCTTTTCCGGCCTGACCCTGAGGTGAATGCCAAAGATCTCAATGTTGAGGTGCCCTTGAGCAGTGTGTTGGGATTCCAGACTTGCAGAGCAGCCCCCAGGCCTCTCCCCTCTCCCACCACCCAGCCTATGCCTTACACCTTCCTTCCGGTACTTCCCTGGCTGGTGAACTGACCTGAAGGGGTCAAGGGAATTTGTTGAATTTTATATTTCTTCCCTTTGTTCCTAGCTGTGGCTGCCAAATAATCTTTTTTTTTTTTTTTTTTTTTTGAGACGGAGTCTCGCTCTGTCACCCAGGCTGGAGTGCAGTGGCCGGATCTCAGCTCACTGCAAGCTCCGCCTCCCGGGTTCACGCCATTCTCCGGCCTCAGCCTCCCGAGTAGCTGGGACTACAGGCGCCCGCCACCTCGCCCGGCTAGTTTTTTGTATTTCTTAATAGAGACGGGGTTTCACCGTGTTAGCCAGGATGGTCTCGATCTCCTGACCTCGTGATCCGCCCGTCTCGGCCTCCCAAAGTGCTGGGATTACAGGCTTGAGCCACCGCGCCCGGCCCAATAATCTTATTTTTGCAGGAAAATGACTGTGAAGTTTTAGATTAATTCAGAGAAGCTTTCAGTATGCTTCTTAAACATCACACCCAGTGCAGTCTAATAGGCATTTGTTGTAGCAATGGCTTTGTAGTTTTTAAGGCGACCTATAGTCCCAGCAACAAGCATAGAGAATTCAATGCATTCTTTTAGAATTGTTAGTGTAAAGTATTGCTTTTTAAGGTTTGCTATTTCGGTACCCAGTATGTTAAATCCAAAACATCAAGACATTCTGTAAACACATATTTAAAAATTAAGTTTCGTAAATTTGCCTTATTTTCTTTGTTACAATGGAAAACATTGCTTCAGTGATTGGGGGAAAAGTGAATAGCAAATTTAGAAGACACTATGATCCTTTATATCTCTTTTTCTTGGCAAGGCAATTTAATTAGGAAATAATCTTCTCCTTTAACATCTGACAGTTACCATAAAATGATATCCTGCTTTGTTGGCAACAGAACCAGTTTATTTGAGTTTGTTGCAAAATTTGAGCTATTACATTACTATGAAAATATAGATTTTAAATAAGAAAGACGAGTTTACAAAAATCAGAAACGGCAAAGCACTTTAGTTTTCAAAGCAATCCTCGATTTTAAAAAACACAGTTTCAGAGGGGCAGGCAGTGGGGGAGCGTGTAGGGAAGGAGAAGGAAGCCACAGGGGAGTATGTCTTGGGCCGATCATGCCAGGCCGCAGCTCTGGCTGGCTGTGCGCGTGTGACTGTGTGCACGTGTGTGTGTGCACGCGCAGCCACAGGACCTCTGGGCCTGGCCTTCGGGGGCGCTCCCCGCCCCGGGCTTCCCCGCGGAAGGGAGTGGGGCGCGCGTACCCTGCCCAGGGGCAGGGTCCGACCTGGGCCGTGTGCAAATGCATGCTGCGCGGGCTCTTTGTGTGTCTGCGTGCGGCTCCGCGCCGCCGCGGGCACCATTTTCTGCTTCGCTCAGGACAGGCACATAAAAGGAAGGCGGCTGCCGCCCGTCGCCGTCCTCTTTTCCTCAGATGCCCTCTGCTGCAGGTTTATTATTACAGTATGGGCCGCGCCGCCTCTCCCCACGGCCCTGGCGGGCCGCCGGACTGTGCAGCACCCTGGCCGCCTTCACGCCTGGCGCGCCCCCAAACCGCCTCCTCCGCCTCCTTATTTGTCTGAAAAGCAACCGCACGTCGAGGCGGAGAGGCTGGCCGGGGGTGGGGAGGCAGGCCGGGGGTTTGCGCGCGCCCTGCTCCCTGGGCGGGGCCGGAGCGCAGAGCTGCGGGTCCGCTTTGTCTCTCCGGGGCGCCGCGCAGCGCAGTAGGGGCAGCGCGGCGAGCGGGGCGCCTCGGGCGCGGGTGCAGGGTGTCGGGGCGCGCGCGCCTGTTGGCCGCTCGCCGACAGGGCCCCGAGCCGCCGATTCCTGCCGAGTAAGCAGTCTGGCTCCTAGGCGGCTGCACAGTGGCAGCAAGGCTGGGGCGCTGGCTCCGCGCCAGCTCCATCAGAATTAGCTCATTGTTCACTAGCACACTAGCGGGAGAGAGAGGGAAAGGGAGAGAGAGAGACTGTTAGAGAAAGAGAGAGACACACACACTCTTGGAGAGAGAGCGCGAGGCAGGGAGATCATCTCCTCCTCCTTTTTCCAAGGCTGCACTTCTTGGAAGTGAAGCCGGTTTGGGTTTTGTTTCCCTTCCCCCTCCTCCCTCCTCTTCCTCCACCCCTTTCCCCTCCCCCCTCCCTCCCCCAACCCCCCCCCCCCCCCCAAGCTGTCTTTCTAGCATGTTGCCCTTTTTCAACCACATTTGTGTTTCAGGTGTAGAGAGGAGAGAGTGAACAGGGAGCGGGGCTTTTGTCTGTAAGTATATGCCATTCCTATCCCCGGCTGGGAGCGCTGCTTTCTCTTTTGTGTCGATTCCTTGCCGTTGCTCTTAGCTGGACCCTTCAACCCTGCAGAGTTCATGCTTCTTCCCTCTAAATTTTAAAGACCTGAAGCGTGTACCTTGGAGAAATTCTGGCATTTTGGTCGTGCTGCATTCAGGCTGGAATTTGACTTGGGTTTTTTTTCTAAAATGCACAAGTTTAGAGGGAGAAATGAATTCTTTTGGGAAGGGGTGGGGTTTTGTGCTTGTTGGTATGGTTAATTTTGTTCTTCTTGCTCATAAAGCATTGTTAGAAACTGTTGTGTTTCTTTGCATTAAATGCACTTTGGTGCATGCAAGCTTTTCCAACCCTTTTATAAAATGAATTTGTGCCCCTCCGTCCTTACACTTGATCACTCTTTCAATGCTGCTGCTTCCGAGGGTCTTCTTAGGCATTCGATCTTGCAGCACTTTTTTCTGCATTTTCTTATAAAGCAGTTGAACTTTGGGGGGGAGGGCCTTAAAAATAAATGACTGTTTTCTTCTTGGTGATGGTAATAATCTGATTTGCATTTATGTGTATCTATAATAACGTTATAGGAAAACTCTAAGAGCGAATGATACCCTTTTTGAGAACTTTTAGTTTCTCCATTCATCTTAATTTTTGTCATAACTGTTAACAAAAGAGCTGCCTTCTGATAACATAAAGGTTGAGGGTAAATCACTGCAGCAGTATGTGCATTAATGTTTATTTGGTTTAGGGAGAAGGACAAATGGTGTATATTCCTGACTCCCCCCCACCCCCCCGCCGTGTAGGTTTTTTTTTTTTTTTTTTTAAACACGGAAGGTTATGTAATGCAGTGCCATTTCCAAAAATATCCACTCTGAGGCATTACACTACACGGTGGAAGGCTGATTCCTATTCTGTCGTCTTGATTGCAAATATACTGCCAGTAGTATGTCTGGGAACAAAGAGCAGCCAGAAAACAATCTATTTTTATCACTTGGTTCTACTTTTAAGTTGCTAAACCTTTTGAACTCATGCAATTTAAAGATGAACTAAACACTAAGAATAGCCCAGGACTCTGCAAAGCCAAGTACCAGGGATTCCTTTGTCCCCTAGTTAAGCCTATAGGCCACTTGGGAAGCTCTTTTAGAAATCCCAGTAGTTAACAATAATTTGCATATAACTTATGTTAACCACAGAAAATCGTTATTCGTCTGTAGCGTCTAAAGAGGCGTTTTTGGTTTGCTGACCTGTGGTGAGGCGATGTGTCTACTGTATTTAAACATATTTTGCAGGTTGGTCTCCCTGGACTGAAGAGAGGGAGAATAGAAGCCCAAGACTAAGATTCTCAAAATGGTAAGACTTGGTCATCAGAGAAGACTCTCAATACTTCTTACCAATCTATTACATATAAATATCAACCACCCATCTTCATCCGCCTCAACCCTTCATTGTTCTACACCCCATCTGACCTTTAAAAGGTTCTATCTCCAGCTCCTGGGAGCGTTGCAGTACAGCAATTTATGTGAATTGAATGTGGCAAATTAGTTCTTTTGACTTGCAGTTATTTTGAATAGAAAACTAAAATTCCTCTTTCAGAAGCGAGGATTTATTTAATTTGAACAACAGAAACTATTCGGTTCTTTAAGAAGAGTGATGTGTTGTGACACGCAAGGAGGTGGTGACAGCAGTAGGGCTCAAACAAAGCCTTGGGTCTTAGAGCTAGCTCGAACTTATCCAAAACTGAGGAGTCTGTCTCCCTGATCAACAGCTACTGCATATGCTATCCTTTAAAGCAATATAGATGAAAAGGATGAATTTTTATATTGATGTACCCCATCTATTTAAATACAATTACTGTTATTTTTCTTGATTTATAACTTCATTTATGAGAGACATGCACTCAATTTTAGAAGTCAAGCATGTTAACCTCTAAATAAAAGTATAACTATTTCTGACAAAGCTTATGATCCACAGAGAATGCAGTTTAATGTTTGATTACTGATTAAAGAAACAGAAGGAATACACATTAAAAGCAGCTGAATAAGTGTATTAATCATCTATGAAAAATTTCCTCTTTGGAAATAAGATGAACTAAAAAAAAATAATAGAAATGTCATAAAACTTTTTAGTGAAGTACAGCGTGTCCTACTGCAGATGTTTATACTCTTTAAAACACCTCTTTGTCACTTAGAATGTGTGATATCCAAATTTAGTTTTAGTTTTTTTTTTCTTTGAAATGAGGGTGGAATTTAATGAATCAAAATTTAATCTGATATCTTTGATGTTTTCTTTGAGAACAACCCAAGTATAAGCTTCCAAGGAGGAAAGTGAATCAGGCAGTGAAATGAGTTCAGTTTGATTTTTATTAACAAGTGTTTTATTTTTTGTGTATGCCTCACTTGCCATTTCAACAAGTGGGTATCAAAGCACCACATGGACCTTGTTTGAAAATAATCAAATTAAGGAACTTGAGGTAGAAAGACGAAAGAAGTGAACATAAAATTAAGCTAATCAATGGATTTTGTGCAAATGATTCCTAAATTCATATTAAATTCTTAATTAGCTGTTGTCATAGAATAATAGGATGGTAATAAAATCAACTGCTGTAAAGTATTTGTGTTTACTTATTTTTTTACTGTGACTGGCCACATCACCTTGCCTCCAAGCTCTTTATCTCAGAACCTTACTTACTTTCTGTGACCATAAATAGATCACAAAGGTTCATGTATGTTGCAATATGTCAGGTGACCAGTTTAAACATAAATATGACTACTGACCCTGCCAAAACTAACTCTATAGATCAAGCTCAAAGAGTAAGATATCATGGTTCTGTAGTAGTAAGTAGAATGAGCTTTGTAGAAGGTAAGCATGCCTGCCAAAGCTGAGAGTGGAAGTTGGAACCATTTGAATGCAGAAAAGCAGATGGAAATTATTATTACATGTTAATTTTTTTGCAGTTATCGTTTATGTATGGTGGCAGAATGGAAAATCACAATTTGTTGCTCCGGGAAGGATTTTTACTCATGAAAAAATTCTTACAACTTTTTGGTGATCCTTTCATCAAGATGTCAGTCCCTTTTGGCACAAGCCCATTGCCTGAAATGAAACCACTGACAGTTATTGTCTGTGGGTGATTCCAAGTAACTTTCTAGCAATTCTCTTTTTCCGGAAAGTCTGGATCTTAAAAGTCTTTGCACATATTAATGTAAAAAAAAGTTTCACTTTTTTTTTTTTTAAGAAGTGATACTAGAGGTGCCTTGTATCTCCTCTTTCTCCCTTTTGGCAAAATCAAGTTAGTTTTCTTTCCTTTATTAAAACTGGAATTACTTTGTGGACCTCTGTAACTGGCTTACTTAGAGTGAAGACTTAGCCCACATACAATAGAAACTGCTTCCAGTGAAGCAGTAGATTTAACTCCTGACACCTCTAGAAAATACATAAGCATGGCTTTCCTGTTAAACTTGCATTTCCAGTTACATAATTTAAAATGCTAAAGAAGATCTAATTTCAGTATATTTAACCTATTTAGTAAAGGGCTTATTTCAAATACAAATTTATAATCAGCTCATTTTAGCGTAAGAAATTATCTAGTAGATTCTAGAATTCATAACACAGTGATTCAATATCTAGACTTTTTACATACCTAAAATGATAATGTTTTACAATAATGTGGAGACACTTAAGGATTCTCGAGTGCCTTCTGTATCATATATATTTATATATATGTATATAAAATCGTGCAGCTCTAGGAGGCACCAATCACATTGTGTTCTCTGTATGGGCCTCCTTGAGCACCACTGCAGGGAGTGCTATTTACATAAAGTTGTACATGGTGGCACCTGGGGTTGTGCAACTCAAGAGTACTGTTAAAAGTGTCCATTTTGAGTATAGTTTGCTGTATCTTAGTTGAACGGAACATTTTTTTCTATAAGTCATTCTCCAACTTTTTGTTTTCTAGTAAATATGCCTCTCCCATGCCTCTCCCACCCTCACTTTTTTTTTTTTAATTAGTAGGATATTAAGTCTTCAGCACTTCTTTAATTTACATTTGTCTTTTTGCTAAATTTAAATTGCTATGATTGTATTTTACATGAGTTCTTACTATTTATTTAGGTATTCTATTTTAAAGGTACTTGCTTTGGATAAGTTAATGAGAAGAAAACAATTCAGAATGAGTAGATGATTCTATTGACTAGTTTGAAAAAAAAATTATTTAATCCAATGTCAAGGTTAAGTCCTGGTTTTCAACATGATTGCCTTCTACACAGTAAACTTGCCTCTCAGTGTGTGTGTGCCATGGACTCACAGTGACATAAGCATGGGCTCATTATGTTTTAACAGAGACCTAGAAATTGGAACAATATAAGTTCTCTTTAAGACTGATGCTGAGCTTTTAAAACAGATGAGTTGACTCCATTGTACCATTCATAGAGCTCTGCTTTCTGTACAGTTTGTGAAGTGGCATTCATGGGCTTACAAGAACACTCTTTCAATAATCTCTCCATTAACATAAGGTTTCCTTGTTTAAAGAAAAAGACAAAGTTTGGGGAGGGATGTGATCCTATTCATAGCTTGTGCCATTGGGCTTAGAATGTAAATATACCAATTGCTCGGTGACTCTTGATGGTGGAGATGCTGAGGAGTACCTAAGAGAGTAATTTTATATGGTACTGTCTTTTTCACCACAGTTTCCAGTGAACAGTGAGGGGGAGAATTGGGAATCGTTTGAGGAATTAGGACAGTAGGGATAGTCTATTTGGGTTAAGCCCAGTCTAGCTTCCTCTTGAGCTATAGAGATAATTCAGGTAGGAAACGGTATTTGAGCAGCAGTCTTAGAATAAACAGCTGTTCCAAGTATCATTCCATTTTAACCTGATACAGTTCTTAAAAGATGTAAATCAGATCATCATAAATACACTGAAGAAATTCACTTTTTAAGTCCTGAGATGAATACTTCTAAAACAGGAAAATATACTTCTAAAATATGAATACTCTGCTAAACCAAATGAGCAATACCCAAATTTATCCTTGGCTATTAATGAATTTTATACTTTGAAGTATTAATTTACCTGGTCAGTTAAAGACCTGATGTGGCATTCAGATACACTGGGCTGACTAGGGATCCTTAGTGTAACTTCCTTGGTCCTTCCTTTTTTAAAAAAATTAATGCTGTTCCTGGATGGAAAGTCTTTTAAGGCCATATCCCCATAGCCAAAGTGAAATGGAGGGTTGAAATAATTATCTGAATAACTATGCTCAAAAAATTGATTTTGTCTGATTCATCTTGGTAATTCAAAATGTTGCTGGAGTGATGTAGGAGTGGGAAGGATTTGCCTGAATTATCTGTATAATTCCTGTGTTATACAAGAAAAAACTAGGGATAAGGAAATCTTACCAGCAAATCCAATTTGAATATACCAGAGGAAAATGTATTGAATGTACTTGGATTTTGTCATCTTGGTTGATAAAGATATATTACAATATATCAATTTTAAAGGACTCCTCTACTTTGTACTGGATAGCAGCTTAATCATAAATTCTTAGTCCACATCTGTAGGAATTATGATTGCTAAAAATATTTATTGGGTGTAAATTTATTTGAAATGCATATTTCTAGAACATATTTTGTACCTAGGAAGAGCTTCAAGAATAGTTCATCTCAGTGGTGTAAAAAAATAGCAGTGATCCTGAAATTGATCCATTAGTGCAAAAGTATTAACAGCCTTAATGGTTTGGGACTTATGCATTAACATGGCTTTCAGCTAAATTCTAGATATCAATTCAGTTATTAGTAGTAATATCATGGTATTAACCAGGATGGCATTATTTGTTAGTTGGATCATATGCATTTCTTTCCTTGCTCAACTAAATTATAGGCTCCCAGAGGCTTTATAAACTTCATATCGTGCTTGGTAAAGTATTAAATATATGGTAGAAGCTCAATAAATATTTGGTCTATGCATATTAATGTCTATTAAGTTGGATTTTTAAAATTCATTCTTAATGATTTAATTATGTTTAGTTTTTGTAAACTAGAAGTAATTTGTATCCTTAACCTCTATTTTGAAAGAGGTAGGAAGCCAAAATGAATGCAATTTTAGTTTACACAGAAACTTATTTTCCATTATTAATGGGATAAAACAAAATGCGGTGAAACCATAAGGTGTGGCACTTGCCAAAATTACGTGGCTTGCAATGGCTAACCTTTCCCAGCTTCCAGAGTCACACTCTGGCAATGTGGTGCGATGCCATCTCTCTGGGTTGGATCCAGCTGTGGTATTTAAAGCTCACAGCAGCTTTTCCTGCAGCCTTTCCTGCAGCCTGGACCCAGGAGGAGCTTTACTCCCAGTATTGGAACTTTCTAGCCTTCACTTATTTCAGTAGAATCTATTTCTGTGATTCTGTGAGGTGCAGCATACTTAACAATGTAAAACAATACAATCTAGTGCTAAATGGTATGAGTGATGTTAGTGAGCACTGGGGATTGGGGATAGTGGAAAACTTATATTAAGAAGGTAGAAATTAAGCTGGAGTTAAAAGTTAAAATTAACTTTTATTAAGAAGGTAGAAATTAAGCTGGAGCCAGAAATAGCAAATATATGGCTATCTCCATCACTAACTTTTATACCTGCGGGAGACATTGCTAATCAGCCTTGACACTCTATTATTCAGCCTGAGTATGATTTCAAAATCCTCAATACAGTGTTCCAGGATGCCATTAACAATTGATTGGAGTTGACACAAAATTTGAAACCTAGAAGTGGACTATTTGCTCCTTGAGAGTAAGTACTATGCTTTATTAAGCTTTTTATTTCTAGGACTTAGGACCAGTCCTTATATTGAGTGAGTGAAGAATTAAGAATATTTGGGTAGATTTAGATGAGAGAGAGGAGTATTCCAGATTAAAGGAGTGCATTAGAGAGTTAGGCTTGCAAGAGAGGATAATACCTTTTTACTGTTATAGGGGAGATCATCCTCCCTGTTCAGGACCTCTGTGCTGTCAAGGACAGACCTCAAAAACTAGACCTAGAAGTCAAGGACTTGATGTGCTAAGCAATAAGAAGCCACTGAGCAGGCATCTTAGAGATGGCCCAGGGCTCTCACTCAGGTTACCAACCTGTCTCAGGTTCTTTGCCTTTTGATTGTGCCTAACAGGAAAGAACACACACACTCACTCGCTTACACTTTCTGGTTAAAGGTACAGCTTACTTTATTGCTCCCCCTCACTCGCCTTAGGCTGGAGTGGAGTGGTGGAGAGAAGAAAGGTCTCTAGCTAGAAGGAACTGGGAAGGGAAAAGGGAGCATGCTTGTCTTCTTTTTCTTGAGAAAGTGGCAGCACTTTCATTGGCAGATCCCAGCAAGTTCAGCAGTGTCTGCTTGGCAGAGAGGATGTTGCTGACTTGCAAGCTCCCCGATAGAAGGATCATGCTTCCCTCCTGTGAGACTGACTGGGTGCTGGCATGTGCTAATCAGTTGCACCCCCATGTACCCAGCTGCTTTTCTCTTTCCATTTCTTCTCGATTAACCATACTTATTCAAAATGGAAGCCAACACTTATGTCATCACAATAAAATTGTTTACAATTTGAGGCCTACATGCTGTTACTAATGTAGTCAGTAGTCTGGTGATCAACCAAAGGGAATGTCATCACATGATACATGAAAATCGAGGAAAGCCAAGTCCAAGAGGGACTTTTTTTTTCCTGCAATCTCATTAACAGCACAGAATGTTACCTTAGAATACATCAGCTGCAAGATTTTCAGCATGAAATGATGTGACTAGCTCTTTTAACCCCTTCTGATGAGGTGGTACTTGTCTGTAAATCTCTCAGTAAAAGTGACATAGGTAAGCATTGCTCCTTGAATTCTTTACGCCTTCTCCACCTCATACCTTCAAGTAATTTTTTTTTTTTTTTTACCTGCTATGTTTAGAACTTCCTAAGTTTTATTTCTGTGGCTTGACAGATATGCCAGGAACTATATTAATTAATCATTTATTTCTAGCTCTAGTGGATTATATTTTGTTAGAGGGACCAGGCCACTTATTCTAAACCTGCCCCCAGGATTCCCTCCTCCTGTGCCTTTGCTTAACTTGGTTCTAGAAGGAATGCACCTCCTGACAAAATAAAGCCATCCTTCAAAACTGAATTAGAATGACAACTCCTCTCTGAAACTCACCATAGTACATCCAACAGGAATCTTCTTATGTTCCTCTGTATACTTATCACGCGTTTAACTTTCTTCTTGCGGCTGGCTTATTTCTGCATGTTTTTCTACCCTCCAAGTTTGTATACGTGATACAAGAATATTGACCACTTAATAACTGAGCAACACCTTTCCCTTTTTGGTAGCAGTTAAGACTAATGCCTCTTTTTTTTCCATTTCCTCTATCAGTGGGATGGTGAATTCAGATGTAGATATGTTTCATTACTGAGAGAGAACTCTCAGTAGCAAAATCATAGAGAAATTGGTGTTCTCTTTCTACAAAGTGAAAGGAAACTCTAACTTTCACTGACATTTCCTAATGAGACCTTGGAATAGATCCTACACCATGAACCAGTCTGATCTGTGCTCCCATACCTAACTAGGATCTGGCACATCCTCAGTGATCAACAACTGTCTGTGGAATAAATGAATGAGTCAGTGGTCATGGATACATGACAATCTGCTATTTCTGGGCAGGACCAGGTGGCCCACTTTGGTGTCTACAATGAGTTATGGCCGGACACTGCACTGCTGTGATAGCTCAGTTATAAGGCAGTCCAGGAAATGAAATGAACATACACTGATGAACAATTTCCTACTGAAAAGAGCCTCTCACTGAACATTTTAGAAGGCTCAAATGTTTGGGAAGTAAGGAGGAAGAGTTAAGTGAGATCTAAGCACACTACAAAAACAACTCCTAAATTCTGTGTTCCTTTCTTTTGCACTCCTTTAGGCAGAGGAGGTCCTGAGAGTCCAGAAAGCTAGGTTGGTATGGTCTGCTGAAAGAGGAATCTCACTTTAGAGTAGTGCTACACATCATATCCAAAATATTGGCTGTGGGGCGCCATTATGCATGAGGGTATTAATGGTGCTTTTCCAGCGGGCAGCACAGTTTGTCTCAGTAGTCTGACTGAGGCAGTCATGACAGTAGAGCAAATCTGCCCTGGTTTCACAGGGTAATGCAATCTTTTAAAGTAAAATTGTTGCCCATTATTACCTTAGAATGGTTCCTAATCTAAGCTTTTTGCCTTGAAAGTGTTATGATAATCTAGCTGAAGATTTTTTAAATCTCTGATTTTAGACTGCTTGGTTCAATGTTCCTCATTTTCATGGAGCAAAATACAAATATAACATATTCAAGAAGGAGAAGGAGTAAATACGTAAGAGAATGTGGCATGAAAGGAAGGTCTGTTTGCCCCTTTTCACTGAAATTTGGGAACCAGAGCCATTGATTGGAAAGGACGGGGGAATAGCCAAGTAGTTGTTGCCAATAAAAATGCCGAGCCAAAGACTCACCAATAGGTAATTAAAAGAACAGGGAGACGAACAGGGAGACTCATAATGTGCACAGAAGTTTTGCTGTGGCTGCCAGCTCCAGCTCTTCTCTCCTCCATCCCAGCTTTTACTCAGATCACCATCACACACCATGTCCTTTGATTACTGGGGCAGGTAACAGCCTTCCTGCTGAATTGAGTTTGATACAATTCCAGCAGGGAAAAGTACTACAGTCCAGTGGCTGAACAAGGAGAAATCTACAAAAGTCGTTTTGTTTAAAACGGGTCCAGGCATTTTGAGGACACTTTTATTGGATAAAGTTGGTGTCTGATATAGAACTTATTCTTGGACAGGAAAGAGTAGAAATTAGGAGAAGATACTGCTTTGCCAGCCAACTTTCAGAGTATCAAGGGAAAGCTAGTCAGTATTTATATGGATAAAACTTGTTGACTAAGGTGCTTATAAACATGACCCAAGTAAGGGTTTGATATTAACTGTTCCCTCCACGAAGTACTGTTTCATGCCTCCCACTCAGTCATCCTAGTGAAAGCCACCCAAAAGGCTCACTGGGACCATGATGTCAAAGTCTGTTCTTGTGCTCATTTGACAGATATTGTTGAGTGTCAGTAGATCAGTGTGTCCTGTGGGTTAGGCGGCATATGGCTGAACACTTAACCTAGTGCCTTCTGCATTGGAGGAACTCAGTTAATACTAGCTTAAAGAATGATTGCTGTTCAGGGAATGTACCCACTGTTTAAAAGCATGCAATATCGGAATTCCAGTTGTGTTGTTAACAGAATTTGAATTTGAATAGATACGTCATATTAACTAGCCCACCCCTTTCTTAAATAGACTTCCTGGGATTTGCAGATCACGAGGTCAGGAGATCGAGACCATCCTGGCTAACACGGTGAAACCCCGTCTGTACTAAAAAATACAAAAAACTAGCCGGGCGAGGTGGCGGGCGCCTGTAGTCCCAGCTACTCGGGAGGCTGAGGCAGGAGAATGGGGTAAACCCGGGAGGCGGAGCTTGCAGTGAGCTGAGATCCGGCCACTGCACTCCAGCCTGGGTGACAGAGCGAGACTCTGTCTCAAAAACAAAAAAAAAGAAAAAATCTTTTTGAAAAAAAAATATATTTTCTTTGTAATTTGGTATTTCCAGCCCAAACTAATGGGACTTACTCTTTGATAAGATGCTAATTGTATAGGATTAAAAACTGCCTATGAAATATTCAATGCCTGCAGAAAATACTTAGTAAATATTTCTTAATTGACCAGATAATTTAGATTATATACCTAGCCAATTTAGTTAATATAGGATCAGAAATTCTGTCCATATCTCTGAGCCCTGATCTTCACAATTTTAGTCCTTTATTATTTAGATTTAACTTTTCCAAAGCCTGGATGCTGTGGACCAGAACTGAGTCTCCATTTCTTACTGCCATGTGGAGTCTTGAGTCTAATTATATATCATGAAATGCCCTGGCCTTGCATATTTTTCTCACTTCTTGATAATAGAATCATAAATTGTTCTGATCTTGTTATCAAGGTCTGGGAGACAAGTCTCCACATCTTTTCATTTAATCTTTATTAAGCCTATTTTTCCTTTTTTTTAAAAAAAAAAATGAGAACCACTTTTTGAACTTTATTATATGAGGCTTGCCTGTCTACACTGGCACAATCAATCAGAAATACAATTAAATTTGTTCTTTGCATCATAGAAACAATTCATCTGATAATCATTGTGAATTTTTACTAAATTTATCAGCTATTATGTTGTTTAGATGAAGTCTGAGGGTCACCACATCTTTGACTGTGATTGAATACAGTACTCTACCTGCAATATGAGGATCAAATACAGCATACCTAATTATTTGCTATTTGATACCTTTAGGATGTTAATAATTAGTTTGTTGCCCCATCTCCATCTTTCCATTTGTCCATCTTTAGAACTGGCTGGATTTCTAATACATTAATTAAAGGTTTCCAAGTGGAGTCTGGTTAAATTTATTTTTCTTTCTGAATTTAACCTCTCTTGTCTGATAAGTGTTTATTTTCTTCCTCAATTGAAAGGAAGAAAAATACTTCATATTTTTATGCAGTATATGGTTTGTGTGTCTGCAGATCATTGATAAAATATTTTTTAACTAATTAGTTTGTTTTTAAATTGAGTTAACATTTTAAAAAGCAAAGTTATAGTGAACAGGATTTCAAATGCATTTGATGAAAGAATGAATTGATTGTGCCAGTGTAGACAGTCAAGAATTCTATACTGAATTAGATTTTCCATTGGTAGCCATCTGAGAAGAAACTGTTTGAGAGTTCATTTGGGGGTCATATAAAACAACTTGGTTTCTCAGCAAATGCGTTCTGTTATTAGCTGCAGTGATGCTACATATTTATATTGTGCTGGACATTTCCTTCCAGGGAACATTGAAAAAAGAAAAAAACTGATTCCTACTTTGCTTGGGTTTAATTAGATCCAAAGTCTTAATGTAGCCAAGTCAAAGTTGTTACTCTAAGACTGGTCTTTCCTCCACAACTGTAGCAACACATGAACACTGGAGACCTTCGGCAGGTTCCCTGACTTTTCTCCCTCGCTATTCTCATCTGTAAAATGGTGACGATGATGATAATGGTAGCTAACACAGATCTGCTTATGTGCCCGATCCTGTTGCCAGCGCTTTAGATATATATTGGTTTATATATGCGGTACCATTGTGAAGATTAAAAGAGTGCACCTGGAAAACATGCCTAAAGTTAACAAAACATTATAGTGGACTGTATTATGCATTTCTACAGAAAGCTGTGGTTCCCAAATGTACATGCTCTGTCTCTGTGGGTTCCAGCTACTCCTGTTTATTGCTCATAGTTCCCTTCTTTTGGAGAGGTATAGCTGTGGTGTTTGGTTTACAATGGAAGAAAGACTGAGGGGAAAAATATGTGGTTGAGGTCTTCTCTTGTTGTAGAATAGAGTCAGAATTTGGAAAGAAGGCCTGAGCTTCCACTGCTACCTTTTTCATATTAAACTACCGATGATTCTTTTTCTAGGGAACCTAAGCCTCTAGTTTGGCATTCTTTTTGCAGATATTTTCACAACTCTTGAAGCCTGTATTTCTTTGGTGACAACTAGCCCTGAAACACATCTGTTTGGGTTGGGAGCACCTCCCTTCAGTCTTACTGCCTGACGGAATCCCTCATCAGAGAGAAGCCCTCTACTTAATCAGACTTGGCTCCACCCAGAGGGGTTGAAAACCCAGGTGATGTGCAGGGGCATATCCATTCTAAGCATATCCATTCTATTCCTCTTGTACTTTTAGTTTTCTGACAGTTTTCTTGGAAGCCTCTTAGTGGCCTCTTTTTGTCCTGAGCATTTAAATAGCATGTTGATACAGATCTGGATATATTTTTTCTTCTTTAAAAAAGTCAGAATTCTTACCAGATAAGAATTCTGTACCCTGTGATTTACACCAATTTTAATTACATTCTTCTGCAATAGAAACCACTTTCCCTCCAAATTTAGTGATCTGTTATGATGCTATTTGCTATTGAAGAGATACCAGTTTTTAAATGACCAGGACAGTGTGAGACAAGCACTGAACTGTGAAATAACTTTAGTTAAATACTGAAGGGTTTGCAGTTACCAGTAGAAAAGGGTACATTGATGGAAAGAGTGAATAATTTCTTTTGGAATGAGCACTTCGGGAGAAAATGCAGACTTTCTGGAAAGCTCTGTCTTGCACATGTCAACAAGAGGAATGCTTTGAAATATCTTCAGACTCTTCAAAGCAACTAGCTATCTCATCCACCCAGACCAAGAAAAATCCAAAGTCCTACGTCTAAATAAATACTTACCAGCCCTTAACTGAAGGCTTTAACAAAAGAAATCGTATTTTTGAATAATTATTCTTTCATGTTGTTGGGGGAAAATTTTCATGAGATTTTAATGGATAGCACAGTAATTTTTGGACAGAAGGAAAGAAAAAATAGCATTCTTGCAGACTAGAAATTTAACTTCATATAGTTATTTGAAGGTGAAACTCGGCATAGCATACTTAAAATTATTCAAACCAGCTAATAAAAGCAAGTCTAGATGTTTCCTATTAACCTTGGAATGTGCTTGGAAAAAGCACTGCTACTCCAGATGTCTAGTATTAGAAAGCATATCAACAGCTTTTACTCTCAGTTGTGGTGAATAATACCATTCTAAAATTCACAAGTGCAGTTTGGTGTGTTGGGACATAATATAGAATTAGTATTCAAGTTTTTTCTTTTTTAATTCTTAATATATCTTAAAAGTAGGAGAAACATCACAAGATGTCATAGTCCTAATTTCTTGGTTACAAATTAAAACTAATTTATATCATGGAATAAGGTGGTCCAGACTTAGAACTCAAGATGTGTTAAGTAAATATTTATTCTGGTTCCACTCCAGGGAGGTAAAAGATTTTATTAACATATTTCTTGAATTAACATATTTCTTGAGGTCACGGGGGCAAAGAAAAGCTTATGCTGTGCTTAAATGCCTGAGGGGCCTTTTTGCTGCAAGCTAACAAAGGCTGATTTTTTTTTCTTTGCTAAAGAGAGGAACTATCTTGTATTGTGGCCTTTGTTTTCTTATTGTTCACTCACAACTGCGTAATCTCAAACCAAGTTTTTAAAAGGTTGCTTTTTTTTTTTTTCACATTGTTTGGAAAGACGCTTCTTAGATATTACAAGATTTGTATCCAAGCTTTATTCTTTTACTTTTTCTCCTGGTTTACTTTGGGCTGTTACCAGCCATTTGCACTTTGTTTTCTCTTCATTGCTGAAAAGAAAAAGTGCCCATTAAAAGTCAAGATTTGAAGTGCTGAACTTAATTCCTTGAGTCCAGTCCACAGTTTGGCTCTGATTACTGTACCAGGCTGACCTCCAGTCCAAGGGAGGGTGCCTTGGCAGAAATCTGAGAATTCCTCGATCAGTGACTCCCTTTTTTGGATTTATGGAGTCTTTAGGTGGATTGCTTTGTGCTAAATGTGCTCTTATTGGAAAGGAATGGGGCTGGAATGAGAGGAACACGATGTTGCACAACATAAATGTTTGCAGCTGACCTCCGTGTTCACTATGCTTGAATTAGCTGGCCGTTGCTGCACCTGGCCTTGAACCATGTACCCTCAAAGCCCAGAAAACTCGCGTAATGAACGGTTTTAAGTAGTGGTGAAAAAGAAAAGTCGGGTAATTCTGTTAACCTTTGTGGCTGGCTCCTGACTTGATTTTTTGCCCCCCTTGAAAGTCTTTGCTATTATTCTTAGAAATAAAATTTTAAAAGACTCAGCAGCCAAACAAGCAGAATATTACATTGTGGAACAGAGTGACTGTGAAACTCTTTGTGCTGACGATTAATTTCACATGTAAACACTTTCATTTTGTTGCCAGCAAGGAGATTTCCTTTTCCCTTCTCTGCCTAAAGTCTAGAAATAAAATTCCACAGCTGTCAGGTTCCCACATATTCATCAGTGGCCTCTCAAGATGGCTTCACAATGAGCAGAGTGAATTTAGAGGATTCCACTATTAAAGTCTGCAAAGCTTGTTTCAGAAACCCCAACTCACAAAATCAAGAATTATAAATCTTTTGCCTTCCTGACGTGTAATGTTGGACAGTAACATAATCTGTGGCATAATATTAATAAAACATGAACATTTTCTGTGCCCGTAGTGGGAATATGCACCCGAAGCAAAGCTAATGCCATTGAGTTTAACCAATTAGTGGGCCATCATTGTCTTCCTTATTGAAACACGTTGCCTCCCCCAACCTCTATTTGTGCGTGTTAAGGACTTACCAGGCAATGAAACTCAAGGAGTGGCAGCAGGAGCCACAAAGGCCTGCCTTTCCTTTCTAGCAGGAGGGCGTTTATGACTATAGAGTGCAGTAGTTGGGTGTTCATAATGCATACTCTGTAATTACCCATTGTTACCACAGCCAGCTCCAGTGTGTGTGTGTGTGTGTGTGTTTAAATTAGGTCAGTGCATGTTTCATTTAGCTCCCAAGCCAGAATACTTGCCAACCTAAGCCCCAACACTTTTATTCTGCTTTCCAGAATGTGCAGAGGTTACATACATCATTTGAAGGGCCCAGTGTTCTACAGGTTTATCTTTTTGTCTTCCAGTGGCAACGTGTTTTCCCTGCCGTGCTGCTTCTCCAAGCAGCATTCACAAGGTTAGGCAGATTTCTAAGACTACATCTCTAGAGAGACAGCACAGTGCATCATCTTTTGGCACCATCTAATCTTTGATGTAATGTTGTTCAGAGAAAATGATCCTTGTAGCTCATTTATGGTTTCAGTTTACATCTGGCCCTCTCATATGACCAGTAACACCTGGGAGCAGAGTGGCTTTTGAGGGAGATTCTTTATAGCACCACTTCAAAGGGTTTTTGCAGAAAGGAAGTGTATGTATATGCACATGAATTCTCCTTGAATTACAGTACTAGGTTTCACAACCTCCTGGCCAATTAGGCAGAATAAAACATGTACACATACAGACACATACTATTTAATTGACAGAAAGATTATGAAATACACCCCTTTGCTGCAGAAAGGATTGATTATGCAGGTTGGACTCCTGCTGCCCTAGTTGGCTTTCCTAATTGCAGGAGATAGATACCCATCCTGTTAAGTTATAAAGGACCCATGTCTGCATTCTTTAACCCTATAGGACCCCATCAGGGATAAAGAATAATATTACAGCTATGGTCCTTAACAGCCAAACCATGCAACATACTTTCATGGCAGACTTCTGAAAATGTATGTTAACTAATGAAGTAAGCAGCATTTATGTGTGTGGTGTATTTAGCCTCTGCAAAAAGATATAACCCTGCCTTTAAGTATCATTCTCATAGAAAAGTCTCCCCCAAAGAAATATTGATAAAGACAGTAAATGAACAGAGGAAAATACAAACTTAGAAACAGGTAATAAGTAGATATGATTCAAATTTTACCTGCAGTGTAGTAGAAGTGATAGGAAACATGTCAGAGAACTTTTAGATTGATTCTGTATGTGGACCATGCCATTGAAAAATAAATAGCAGATTTTGAAATGAAAAGCTTAAAAAATGTTTGAAAAATAATTTAAGCAATAATCTAGTTTGCTATTTTTTAGGACCTTGGAGGACTGGTCTCTGAATTTTCCTACATTTCATTTTTCTAATTTGGAGCACTAGTTGTCAGCTATTAATAATAGTTTATACTAAGTAATAATTACTGGTAAGCTAATTACTTTATAGCCTTTAAAAAATGCAGTTATTTTTCATGATTCACTGTCCAAAGAGTAAAACAAGCCTCAAAAGAAAGAAAGAGGGAAGGGAGGAAGAAAGGAAATGAGGGACAAAACCCTGAGTATTTTATTTGCAATTTGTATGCTGTGATAGAATATTGTAACTTACCTATCAGTACATTTAAGAGAATCAGTAAGAAATAGCACATTTAATATTTAAATATATAGTGGGTTTAAGTATATTAATTATACGCGAAAGCATAAAATTGGTTTTTTCTAAGAATTGCTCAAGGATATCTAAATACATGTCATGATTAGTGTATTTTAAACCACTGTGGTTCTTTATGACGTTCTGTTGTTTTTCAACCTAATTGTCAGTGAGATAAATATAGCATTACAGAAAAAGATGCATTAACCAATATATTCAGTGACAAGTATAAACACTCAAACTTTACCAGAATTCAAACAAAACCGTTGCATATTCTCCAAATTAAAGTAACAAAATTTTCCTTCCCCCTACCTTTTTTTTTTTAACTAGCATTTTGTTTTCTCAACTGTTGAAGGTATGATTTGCTTTTCTGATTTTCTAATTGACTTCTGGAAGAATAGTATTCTAGAGGGTTTTGAGGATTTTATTTGGGCAAAAACAATTGTTTATTGTATACATTGAAAAATCGGTTTTAAAAGAAGACATACTTTTTGTGAAGATTAATGCAAACTTTGGTTTGTTTAATAAAACAATAGTTTTGAGGTATTCCCATACCCAGAACGCTTAAATTTTCGAGATGCAAACCACCGAAACAACAATAGAGAATTCAATGAAGTGTCAAAAAGAAAGTTAATTGGTCTTCATGAAAAACACAAACTTGAATTCAGACAATGAATGAATGGAATGCAGTATCAGCCACGTGCCCATGTTTGGAGTGTCAGTTGATGAGCACCAAGAAGAATGGGCAGCTTTACAGTTCAGCAAGCACAGATGGACTCTAGAAAGATGGATCAGCTTACCAGTTTGCTGATCCTCATATTATCAGCACTCAAAAGCTTCAGTCATGGGGTCATTGTCAGTTCCTAATATTCTGAACTAGTTAAGAAACTCATGGGTTCATGTGGGTCTTGTTACTGCTGTGGCCCCTGGGAGCTGCAGGGAGACCTCCTGGCCACAGGTCCACCTGCCTGCATGGAGCTCATTATGCGCTTATCCCTCACCCTTCTATCTTCCTTGGCTGATTCTGACAGCCATCAAATGCCCTCCCAGATGCACTCACTGCCACCCCCATTTCCTTTGTTGACAGCACTACTGGATATTACGCTAAATGTTGGTTTTGTTTGTTGTTTAGTCTGTTGATACATGTTCCAGCAGCAATTACATTTGACATAACCTATATATTTATTTTTGTTGTTGTTGCCCTTAAAAAGCACATTGTGTTTAGTTTGTGAGGGCTGTCATAACAAAGTGCCACAGACTGGGCAGCTTAAACAACAGAAATTTATTTTCTAACAGTCTGGAGGCTCCAAGTCTGAGATCAAGATGTTGGCAGAGTTGGTTTCTTCTGAGGCCTCCCTCCTTGGCTTGTAGATGGCTGTCTTTTTCCCTGTGTCTTCATATGGTCTTTCCTGTGTGTCTGTGTCCTAATCTCTTCTTAGAACAACATGCATGGGTCACTTCAGATTAGGGCCCACCCTGATGTCCTCATTTTAACTTAATTGCCTCTGTAAAGATCCTGTTTCCAAATACAATCACATTCTGAGGTACTGGTGGTTAGGACTTCCCCATATGAATTTTGAGGTGATACAAGGCAGCCCATAACACAAATTTTTAAAAGTAGATTTTTGTGGATTGATCACCCCTGCTGTACCTTCCCTACCCCCAGACTTGAGCATCTAGAAGGCAGGAAGTCTATTTCTCTTGCAATCCCCAGAACCTAACAGTGTCCAGCACTTTGCAGCTATTTCATGAACTGTTGCTGCATAAATGCACAAAGGTTGGTAAGAGACATGAAGTTGAAAAGTGGCACTATTTCTGACTGCCAGAAGTAGAACCTGGTGAGTAGACTAGAACATGTTCCGATGAGAAGAAGCGGCAGAGAAAATACAGTACATTTAAACCGAGACAGCTTTTGACAGAAAGACAAATGATTGTTGCTTTGGACACCCATTCTCCACATCCAGCTCTGGGAAAGGAATGGAAGTTGAGGCCCTTGCGGAATACCAAAGGTCAGGTCTGAATCATTTGAGAGCAAAGGTAATTAATGATTGTCAATCGATCTTTTCTCTTAAGCTCTTCACTTTAGAGTCTGAAAATACTGCAGGTATAAGAAAGAACAATGTTGTAATGCAGATAGATCGTATTTGTTTCCAGTAATTTACCACTGTTTCTTAAAACTAGCTGTGCTTAAAAAAAATGAAAAGTTTAAATATCTCCTTTAGATACTATGTCTAGGGATATGCTGAGTTCTTAGACACCAGCCAAGCAGGTTTTAAGAGTGTAACTGAGACTCCTCTGTCCCTGCCATTTTTGGCTTAAGGTTCTGACTTTGAAGCAGGTTGGAAGACTACCACAAGGCCAAAGTAACGTTCATTTTTCTAAAAGTATACAATGATTATGATTCAAATACTAAAAAATGCCTAAGGTGCTAAAAATGCCTAATAGTAAAAAAAAATGCCTTCGTCAATGTAACAAATATGAAGTGAGCGATAAAGTTTCCTTAGTCATGTGTGTTTTGCTGTTGGATATTCATGTTCCCAAGTTCTTTGGCAAAAGTTGTTGGCTTTTTTTTTTTTTTTTCTTTAAGCAAATGGACAGTTCTTGGAACAACAGATTGTTAAAATAGGTGTAATAATTTCTGAAAGGTAAGCTATTTTTCCCCTACAAATTAGACTTGGGTGCTTTTAGTATTGATGCTTAGAAGTTAAATGTTAAAGCAGTGTCATTTCGTTAAAATGGAATATCCCAGCAAAGCACAAGAACACAGGAATGACAATACTTACCTGACCTTGCTTTTCATTGCTTCCTATGCCTACAAAGTTCTTATAGGTACTTTTATCAACATTTTTGGTTTCCAATGTAACTTAATTTCTCACTAATATTTTAAGACTGTACTTAAAATATGATTTTTAAAGTGGCAATATAGAAATGTAATCACTTTATATCCATTTATATGAAGTGAATTTAACAGTAGATTCAAACTTAGGGTCCCCTCAAGTTAAGCCGAAACTGGGCTTTTGTGTGCTGTGACTTTGTTATAAGTCTTGAAAAAAGCTTGTGTATTTGAGATTATTTTGTTTTCTTCACCCATTCCTGGATAAAGGAAATGTCAGAAGTGGCTGCTTGTCCCAAACAAGGCAGATGGTGGAAAACTTTCTGAAGGAGCTGGGCAGAGGAGAGGAAATATGTGGAAAAGTAAGGTGGTTGGGGTGGGGGGAACCACGTGGCTCAGAAAGCTAGACCCAGTCCAAAAAGGAAATAGTTCCAGCTCTTGCAGAATGAGCTCTCTTTAAGACCCAAACGTGGGTGGCGGCTGTGGACTGGTGTAATTTTGAGGGAGTGGTGGTAGGCGATTTGCATTCTGGGATAATGTGAGGGCAGCAGGATAGTGGAAGGAACTGAAGTTTAGAATCTGGAAACCTAGTGTGAGTTTCAGTCCTACCCTACACTGCCTGTGTGACTTTGGGCAAATCATTGACCTTTTTGAGTTTCAGTGTCTTCGTTTGTTTAATGGTAAGACCAATATTATAGGCTTATCATCAGGACAAATTAAGTAATGTATGCAAAATTGCTTTGTAAGGTAGGATGTGCTCTAAATGTCACTGGTGTAGATCAAAGATAGTTACTGTTCAATTATTCCGAAGAGTGAACACTGTTAACCATCCATATTTCCTACCCTAGATCTCCTGACAAAATGGATTGATTGGGGTATACCAAGTATTACAGTCAACTCAATGATTAGGTTACCTCAATTAGGGCTTCCAAAACCAAAATCTAAACAGACATCTAAGTCTGTTTGTTAATCTGTTAATGAGGTGTGACTCTTAATTGTTGTTTATTAAATGTGAAGCTTATTTATTGCAGAATGTGGAGAAGCAGATCTGGAGGGAATCTTACCTAATTTCACTCTGCTTTCAATCAGGACTGTATTAAATGTGAATTAGCTCTGACAGATGGTTGCTGGATTCTGTTTCTAAATTTTTTAAAGAAGATTTCACAGTTTTTCTCCAATTTCTTTTAGTAATTTAACAATTCTTATGCTGAGTTCTTCCTTAGAGCTGACCCAAATCTTAGTTGTAATTTTAAGTCCTTTCCCCCCTCCTGTCATTACTGAAGATGGAGAACAGCTGGTCGGCAACCTTATGCTAATCATCCTTTGTATATTTAAAGAAGAGTTACTCAGTTCCACTCCCTCGCTCCACCCCCTCCCACCACCAAATTCATCAACTAGTATTCTCTGAATCATTCATGGTGATGACACCTATCTCCCGCCCCTCCCTCAGACACTTGGCTGTTTCAGGCAGCTGGGCAGAATGTGTTGTCACTGGCCACATGGACTTGGAGAGAATCTGGGCTGCTGCTTTCTTTCCTCTTTTATTTTGTTCATAATCTTTGGCCTTCTAATAAATGATCAGAATAACCCTTAACAGTGTTTGATGGAGTTTTGCAAGGATACTTATCATAGAATCCTTTGAAAGTTAGACCTCCCTGGTGACTTAGTGCACTCAGCCAGACATACCATTAAGCTGCTACTTTGCCTGCTAAAAATAACATTGATTGATATCTCTGATTTATTGGACTTAATCTTGGCAGACATTAAGCTGAAACTCTCCTGAGTGTAGTGTATGTTCAGAAGCACACTAAGAGTTTGAAAGAGTTAATGGTTTCCCCAGTGCTCTAAGTTGCAGTTGGGAATAAGTGACCATTGAGGAGAATTGAGCTCATTAAGGTTATCCCATGTAGTTCCAGAGTAGATCCTGTTTTTAATCTGAATGTGTGTGCTTTTGTGTCTCTATAGGTTTATTACCCAGAACTCTTTGTCTGGGTCAGTCAAGAACCATTTCCAAACAAGAACATGGACGGAAGGCTTCCTAAGGTAAGATCCCTAGATGCCATTTTGTTAACACTATTTTCAATATTGAAACAATTGTTTTAAAATATCAGAGCTTTTTCATTTTAATACCCATTATAGGCTGCTATAAGAATCCATCAATCTGATACTATGATGACCTTGGAAATAATGTGCTTTTAAAAAATATCATAAAGTCCTCTGACTTAAAGTTCACATTATCTTCCTTTCTTCATAAATAAAAAATTTTCATTTAAAACATGGAATTAGTTTATCAAATGTACAATTTACAGGTTTTAAATCTGTTCCATTCCTGGTTAGACAAACTCAAATACAATGATCAAACTAAAAGATTTCTTAAAAGTGTAAGAGATGATGACATAATTGCCTGCTAATGAAGTCTGAAGGTCTGATAAGATTATCCATGAAGCAAAAGGGAAGACCAAAAAACTGTTACATGTCTTTCTTCTAATGTTTAAGCCTAAAAACCATTTTTTATAAACATGGTTTCATTGTTCTGACATCTTAGGTATGGCAGTTCTCTGCCTCAAAATTTGTAAAATTTATATTTTAGATTTTAGCATAATTTCTGAAACAAACAACAACTACTTACCAGTTTTTACTGTAGATACTGAACTTTGCCTCTTAGGGTAAATACTTATTTGACCTCAAGCAGGAAGAGTGTACTTTTTAATGACTTACTGATTTTGCAGTTAATAAAGAAAAACAGAATCCACTGAAAATAACAGTTCTATTTGAAAGTTTCATAAGTGTAATTGATAATGGTGAAGCCTCCCCCAGCTATTACTGGTATTTCAATGTTTAAGAAATTATTTTATTTACACTCAATAGTCTCAACAATTCCCTATCTTATACTGGCAGGCAGAAACTGAAGAGGTTGTATCAACTGGCAGTTTGCACTGAAAGAAAACAATCTTAAATCACTTTTAATCTTGCAGAGCATTTTTGAAGGTCAAGGTTGAAATCACTGGCAGAAAAGTAGGTGAACAAAATGGTTTGGCCCTGCCTGAACTAGACTTGCACTGATTTGTAGAGCTGGAGTGGAAGAGAGCTAAAATAGTAGCGCTTTCCTTAAAACACACCCACACCCCACCACCTCACCAACAGCACACCAGCGGCAGCAGCAGTATAACCGTAGACATTCATCACTGTGCCAGATCAGGGCATAATTCTCTTAAGGCAGCTGAGGGCAAGAAGTGAAAACAAAGCAAAGTATAGCCTTCGCATTAATTCTTGCCTCATTCAGGCATCCAAAGGTCCTCTCTTTGATACTGGTGACATAAACCAGAGGGGCACGACTAGGCACAGTTCCTTGATGAGCTCAGTGGTGCCTCCCCCTACTCTTAGAAAGCCAGCCCTGGTGTGCTAGGTCTTGTCCTCCACAAAGACATGCTCCCAGGGATGGGCACAGTGGATCATGGTATTCAGGTCTTCCGCTATCTTCTCTAAATATGTGAATAATATTTTAAGCATAGTGTATTTGTTCTTTTTCCAGAAGTTCCCTTCTGGAAAAGCATATCTTTGCATAATTGTAGGAAAAATAATCTTGACTTACTTGGACCAAAGCATATTATTAACTGGGGATTAATTTCCTAGTAGTCATCCATCGGGAGGGCTGATCCACCCCGAGGCACATTAACTGGCATGACTTCCAGGACGGCGGGGCTGTGGGAGCCACTGGACACATCTGCCCCCCAACCCCTAGCCTCTTGAATTACTCAAGTCCCTCAGTTCTGTTGGCACAAATATGTGCTGGATGATAGAACAACTGTTTTTTCCATGGATGGACTTTTTTTTTTTTTTGGCTTAAATTCTTATCAGGCCTGACTTACTTCTGGATCTGGAGAAAGAAGACTTCTTTGTGTCCCATCTTCAAAATGCCTCCTCCACTTGTTGCAGAAGCCTAAAATTCCTTTAGTGGGGGCAGAAAGCCTATTATTATTACTTGTAAATAGTGGGAGGGTGTGTGGATTGAAATCAGTTGGGGGAAGAGGATTGAAATCTAGTAAATCCAGGACTCTATAGGGAGGATGCATAGAACTCTGTCTCCTCAGGAGCACCTCTCCCCACGGGCTTGTTGGGCTCTGGGCCCTCAGGTTGCTGCAGTAGCACACCTCCCTGTGGGCCCTACTGCCATTGTCTCGTCAGGGTCCAGTCTGTACACCTCCCTGTGGGCCCTACTGCCATTGCCTCGTCAGGGTCCAGTCTGTACACCTCCCTGTGGGCCCTACTACCATTGTCTCGTCAGGGTCCAGTCTGTATGCCTGTCTTCCACACAGCAAGTTAATGAAGGGTGAGATGGGCAGGGACTGTTTTTGTTTCTGTTTCAATCTCTAAGCTTAAAATCGAATAGAGTACTCCAGCCATAGTAGGCACTCAGAACATGAAAGTGAACAAAGAAATGTTTATTATCTGGCACCCTGAAACAGAAAAAATAGTAAAAATGGTAAATTCAAATCTGAAATAATCTTCACTTTCTTTTTTTCTGGAAGTGCCTCTTCCCAAATCCCTTGTTCTTCCTTTTGTTTTGTTGTGTATGTTTCATGGAGGTAGAAGATTAGTACCGAGACTAAGATTTAAATAGAGAGATACACTAACGTTCTGTGTATTCACTCTTGAACAGAGTAAGTCTGAACAGGAGCAGTTTTAAGGCAAGCTGTGTGAAGAGTATAATTGTTGAGTTAACATTTATCAACTTTTGGTTTTCCTTCTTTTCTTGCCTGTGACAATTAACAGCCATTGAACTCTTCATTTGTCCAAAACCTATGTTTGTCCTATCCTGAACCATGGTAACTGTTTGACTGTGGGGTGAGATGGGGTTGGGCTGGCAGCATTATTTTAAAGACACTGGTATTACAGTGGATTTCCTTTTTTTTAAATTTTGGGATTGTGTACCAAGATTCCAAGATTGAAATTATTTTCAGAAATGCAAGTAACTACCCAATATTATGCTTTTGGAAATTGAATCTAGACTCTTAAGGGTGTGTGAATGGTGAATTATATTTTTATTTAATTTTCTGGTTTTGTCCCATTGGTATTTAATGATACCAAAACAACCTCTAAAATCACAACCTAAGATTGGAGTATTAAAGTACATAATGGTTATATATGTCCAAAAACTGTTGTATGCTCTCAAAGTCTGAGACTTTTAAGCAAAAAATTGAGGCATACCAGATGTTTAAATATGGAAAATTATACAGTAAGTAAGACTTTTTAAAGTTGAATTATCTGTTGCATTTAGTTCACCCCTGGGTTGCTGAAAATATTTATTCAATTTCAGGTTGTTTGGAAGTTACTGGCTTCTGAATTCTTAAAAAGAAATTTAGATGTGTTAATTTATAGGTCACAAAGTAAGATGATCACTCTAATCCAAGTACTTTACATCTAGTCAAATTGGCTTATTAAAACTGTCTTGTTAGAATATGTGACTTGAGCAGAAAAAAAAAAAAAAACAAAAAAAGAAAACCCACACGTCTTTTAAAACCACAAAGGATATTTTTTTCCAAGAAAATGTCAGTAATTAAAACTCCAGAGTTCAGCTAAAAGAGAGACTATTGTCAAATATTCACTATGTTCATACCTGTACAGGGCATAAAATCCATCTGTTGTAAATTAATACCTTTATTATGCATCATGTGGGCAGGTGGGCTTCACTGTGCTGTGCTTCTGCTGTCTGGTTGTGATGGAGAGCTCCTCTCCACTGTTGGTGCTGCAGCAGCGTATCCAGGAAGCCACATGGCGGCAGATCAGCAGTCACACTGAGATTGAGTTATTCTAGTCAGAAACACAAAAACCTTACTCATCAGGATTGTGAGGAGAGACTTAGAATAGCCCCAGTCAGTTCTGGCCTTGGTTTCCCACTAGCCGCCTCCTCTCCTACATCCGCTGTCTGGGCACCCTCACATTATTTCTCTCCCAGACACTTCCCATCTTTGGTACCCACTTCTGGCATGTACCGATTGCATGTAGAATAAGCCATACATAGATAAGATTTATGCAAGTTGGATATGTTTTTAAATATTTTTATTACATATTCAAAAATAGGTTATTACTCTTCTTCATCACACCCTCTGGACTCTTTTTTTTTTTTTAATTATCGACTGACCCTCCTGTGAGTATCTATCACCCAGTCTAAGGTTGGGCCCCATCTAATACTAGAAACTGTCCCAAGAAACCTGACACTGGGGAATGCTGCCTCACACATGGCTGGCACCACCATGACAGAAGCACTTCATTCTACTGAAGCAAAGGTGGCCAGTGTTTAACTACTTTATTTCCTCACAGACCTAATATTTACATTCAGGTGAACTGTGTTTAATATGTAAACTCTGTTTTGCAAAACAGCAAGAGTTCAAGGGTAAAATGTGGGCTGGGCAGGAAAAGCAAAATTTTAAAAAATGGTTTCAGAAGCATGACTAATTTTGTCTTTTATGTGTGTGTGTCTGTGTGTGGGTCTGCCTGCTTTGCAGGGAAGACTTCCTGTCCCAAAGGAAGTGAACCGCAAGAAGAACGATGAGACAAACGCTGCCTCCCTGACTCCACTGGGCAGCAGTGAACTCCGCTCCCCAAGAATCAGTTACCTCCACTTTTTTTAATCGTAACACCTCCATTTGTATTACATATGGTGTATGGGTATTGATGAGGTCATGGTATCATATATGGGATTTTTTTCTGTGTAAATCATCAAGTATAAGAAGAAACTATGGGACTCTGAGCCTTGCTTTAGAGAATTTACAGTGGACAAATAGGTATCATCAAACCAGTTTTTAATCATTCTGACTCAAGTGAAAACGCTCAGAATTTCACACTGTGAATCCACGTTTACAACCCTTACAGGTGGGCCTTCAGGCCTGGTTCGCTACAACAATGTCTTCCACAACTCAAACTCCCACCGCGCTCACACAACCGGTCCACTCCTGCCTTTTCACTCACACAGCTCCCGACTGCTTCTTGCAGAGGCTGAGAGTCCCCCCCTTTTTTTTTCATTTAGATGTAACAAACCTAGTAGTTTATGTTCATCAATTGTCTGTATATCTCTATATTTTATCCATGTACTCTTTTGATGTATAGAAGTAGTTTGAAACTCATTGTTTCCTTGTGGTAAGTGACCGAGATGCTGCCACAGGACCTGAGACACTGATGAATGGTGCTATTTTGGACTTTCAACATGCTCCTTGGCGAGGTAGCTCTGATGGAGTTATTTTTTATTTCCATGTTCTAAGAAGGTGTTGGTACTCTGTTTCCCTGAATGTTGTTCTCTAGACTGGATTGACTTGTATTCCTTGTGTCTTCAGTGTGGCTTTCTTCCTCAGTGTTGTAGGTTGAGCGAATGCTACCAGAGTGTGAGAGACGATTGTCTCGTTGACTGGCACTCACAGACATGCAGTCACGGTAGCGGGAGCAATCACAAAACTGTAATTTACTTACCAAATCTCTTCCTTTCCGTAGCCTCGCCTGCCTGACTTAGAGAAAGAAAAGCAATAATTTTACAGGCATTTTGAGGTGTCTCTTTGGGTTCTTTCTGTTTGAAAGGATACTTGTGGAAAAAAAGAGCAAAACCTTTTTAAATAAATTCCCCCTGAAAAAAAACCCAAAACACTGGCATCTGAGTAGGAATATGAAAATGACACCTTTTCCAAATATTAAATTGGAAAACAATGTCTTTACAAAATCATAATGCTTTTTTAAAAGGCAGAGCACTCTTTTTTTGGCAATTTTGATAAGCAAGGTGTAGATTTACATTTTTGTCCTTGCTCCCAACGAAATGGATAAACAAAAATAAAATACCATCTACTCATGGAATGTTGTTGTGTTAGCCAGTCTGAAAGCCCACCTTAATTTTTATATAACTGTCTTTTAGCTCTTCTTTTGACAGGGCAGGCCTTGTTCTGAACTGTTTCGCTTCTGACTGTTAAACACCGATGACGCATGCACTGCACTTCTTCGTTTTCTTCTTGCTCCCCCATTGGCCTGAGTTTCTTGTGCATTCCTCCTCTCCCTCCTTCGTTAGAATAGGTATATCAGCTGTGTAAATAGAGCAAGAAAACAGTATTCTGCATCTGTGGCATTTATGTAGAGTTGCAGTTGTGTACTGCTGAAAATGCAGGCTTTTGTAACAATGTGATCTTTACTGATGCACTCATGACAAGTACCCAATGTATTTTAGCTATTTTAGTAGTATTTGTTCAATAAATATGCAAGCTGTAAGGTAACTGTCTGATTTGGCTCATCATTGAAGAGGACTAGTTTTGAATGCCTTCTCTGGTTCTTGCTAATTCGTGTGTTCCCAGAGTCCCAGAAGTCAGGCCAGCAAACCCAAGGGCAAATATCAAAAGAGAGAGAATCAGCTCTGCCTTTCATGCGTTTTCCCTTTTGAGGATTTTATGAGATTAGGGGCTAGGCAGTGGCTCATTAAGATGGTATTTGCAGAGCTGCCTCTGGACACAAAGGAGAATTAGACCAAGATCCTTTTATTTCTACACTTTTTCTCCCTTCCAAGGCATTCCCATACACTTCAGAACTTCCTCTTTCTCATTCCTTGCCATTAAGACCCACTGTGTGGTATTCTTTATCCCTGCCAAAAGAGATCTGACCTCACTTCATGATCATGGACTATTTGCACTTTCCTCAGACAAAAAGCTTAAACTTGTAAGAGGATAAAAATTTGAGACAGAATTTAAAGTCATTAAGACTTAATTCATGTGTACCCAGATACCTGGAACCTACCAGATGATAAGGTGATGGTGAGCAGAGCCTTCTAGAGGTCTCATGTGACCCTGAAACCTGGCAGTTCCGGGGATTCGTGTACTCTCTGTGCATGAGAAATGTCTTCTGGTTTCTCCTCATCCATTCTGGGAGTGAAACTTTTTAACTTGGCTTGTACACAAGTTGCTTATTTGGCTCGTTGGGTTCAGATGACATTGGAGTTTCACCTCAACAGAGACTAAAGAACAGACTTCTGAGATAAAAGCAGAGAGAGAAAAAACAGCCAAAGGGAACATTTCCCCTGCAGTGGGAGCTCAGCCTCTGGAGAGTGGGCATCAGATTCTCTCTGAGAAATCTTGGGTCTTAATATGTGTGTTATGTCAGGAAGGACTTTTACATTTGGGGGTTACTGAGCTTAATTTGAAATTAATGCGCATCTCAGATTTTGGTTCAGTTTCCTATTTACCCTCAACTTTTATTAAGAGAAAGGAGCCTTAGGGCAGAGCCAAATTCTAGCTGCTTACCAGATCGTTAGAATTTGTTCATTCTGAAGGAAAATTCTTAAAAATGACATATCACCACCATTTTGAGTATTAACCTCTGGATATAATAAGGGAAGTTCTCCTTCAATTTAATTACCTTTCTTTTTAAAAAATTTTTTATTAAAAAAAAAAACCATCATCTGAAGACTTACGTGGGGCTGGAGAATCTGCTCCCAATACAGGTTAGTCCATGGCTGTTTGCAGGATGCCTCAGTTCTACTCATGAGCTTCTCCCTAGTGCTGCTTGAGTGTCCGCATAACTTCTGGCTTCCTGAAGAGCAAGTAATTCAAGAGAAAGCTGAGAGCAAGCTAAAATGCTATGACCTATTCTCAGAAGTCACCATCATCTGTCATATTCTGTTCATTAGAAGCAAGTCGCTAAGTATAGCCCACACTCAAGGGTGAAGGAAATTAGTTTCTACCTCCTAAAAGGAGGAATACCAAAGAATTTATGGACATGTTTTTAAATTAGCACATGATCTGAAGTTGAAGAGCTCAGGGTAATTATAGGTCAGAGTCTGGAAGTAAGAAGGCCTGAAACTAGCATCACAGCTACTTCTTTCTATTGAAAATTTTTTACAGTCCTTGGAAACGGCATATGAGGACAGCATCCAGGAACTATAATACTGGGATTACATAGCCTCCATTGGTTAATCCATGTTCGATTAGACCCAATAATAATATTGAGAGAATGTTATGAGAAGCTGTAAAAACAGGGGAGCTGGAATAAATGATGTTTAAAGTTCCATCCAACTCTATGGATTGTGGGGTTTGCTGATGACAATTCCTCAGCCTCCATAAAGCTTAAAGTAATAATTGACTCTGCACTTTAAACTTGAAAAACTCATGTGAGGATCCAGCAATGTTTTGTGAAGGGTTATAAGAACTGGAGAGATAGCTGGGCTCACTTCAGAAGACCCAAACTTTGATTCAAGACTGCTTTGTTCTCTCACCAGAGGCAAACATATCACCATGTTGCCTTTGGGAGGAGACGGCTAACAACCATTGAGCTGACATAACCTGGAGATTTGTTTTGCAATGTGTTGTATAACAATGTTGATTTAATTGCCTACATTTACAAATCAGGCGATTTTACATGAAAATCCAGGTAGAAAAGTGGAAAATATAGCAACAGTGGGATTGGAGGTGAATAGCTGCCTCCACCTGTGGATGAGGCACATCCTCTCTTTTATCAAACTCTCATCACCTCTTTTCTTATATCCTGTCTGCTTCATTGATTTATATCATCTGCTTGCCTCTGTTGGTATGGCAGTTAGCAACACTAATCTTCTGGTTTGGGGAGGATGGTGCTGCACTTATTTCCACCAACAAAGGCCCAGGGGACCTTTGGCACTCATTGTTTGATAGCAGGAACACTTGCAGGATGATGAACACCAGACTGGAATCAGAGGTTCCTCAATGCTACTCAAAACCTCTCTGCTGGAATTCCAACTCTACCTCTTTAGAATCCTCTTTACCTGGGCCCTCTTTAGAATCCTTTGATTATCCTCCTCCAGGGATTGAGATCACATGATAATCTTGGATTGGGTCAGGTTAATTTATATACAGGTATGATAAATTCATAATTTTCAAACTGAGATATGTGTACCTAAAGGTATGTGATGGCTTTTCACGGACTGCATGCTCAGGACAGTTTTCAAGAAATTAATTTCCAGATCCTCTATATACACTCTTTCCTTAAATTGATCTGTTGAGAATGAGTCTTTGTTCATACTGTTTCTTTTCCCACATAACAAAAAGATGCAGGGCTATCCATCCCATATCTTAATATAATACATTGCTCTTAATATGACACCAAAAACCTCAGATGTACCAAACAGAGGAAAGGTTTCTTTGATGATTAATCATAAAACCATAGAGCCTTGGGCTTTCACCTCTTATACACATGTTAAAGCTATGATGTTAGATAACATAGAAATTGGGGATTTGGACTCAAAAACAGATTTGCAGAATTCGGATATATGATAAAGTGGAGTAATGGTAACAATGACAATTTTTTTTTATGGCTTTTTTTTTCTTTTCCTGATTCTTGTCAAAGAATTTATTGCTCTTGAGGGAGAGCCATGGGAGAGTGAAACAAAGAAAATTAGTAGAAGGCACTGAATGCCAAAAAATGTCTTCTTCATATAATTGTAATCAATTATTTCCACTATTGTCAGTATCCTTTGATGATAGGATGTATCTTGACTGGGAAAAAAAGTAACTTGGAAGAGCTAAAGCAGTATAGATTTGCCATGCTGATTATTTTAAATGTAACCAGAATGCCTTCTGGGAATGCCAAATTTTTAGAAGATACAGTAGATAGAACCCAAGGATAAAAACTTTCACATGGTTCTTTCAGATTTGATGTGCATTCATTAATAAAGTTGTCAGAACCCATTGTATCAAACCATAACATGAAACATTTATTCAATTATATTCTTGTCTTAGTCTGTTTTCTGTTGCTGTAACAAAACACCAGACTGGATAATTTATTTCAAAAAAGAAACATTCAGCTCATGGTTCTGGAGACTGGGAAGTCCAAGAACCTGGCATTGGAATTTGCTCAACATCTGGTGAGGGCCTTCTTGCTGCCTCAAATTGTGATAGAAGGGTGGAAGGGCAAAAAGTGCATTTCAACTCAGGTCTCTCCTCTTCTTATAAAGCCTTGGGTCCCATCATGGGGTCTACCCCATCAACATATGAATTTGAGGATTAATTTTTCAACATACGAAACTTGGGGAATACATTCAAACTATAGTTGTTTCTACCATTTTATCTTATAACATATTTCTTGTTTAATCATTCTCCAGAGCCAGTCAGCAGCATTCAATTTTACTAGAGATATACCATGCCTTTTATCATTTTCCTACTTTATATGAGAAATAGTATATTGGTCATCTTGTTTTTATAACTTAAACATGGAAAAATCAATTATATTAGATCTTTATCTTAATTGTTTTTAGTGATCAGTTTCACAGGATATACTTTTAGTTCTCATTGATTTTTATAATATTTCTCAAAATAGCTATTTGAATTGAAAAATGAAAAACTTTTTCTGACAGAAAGTGTATCTGATTTGGCATACCAGTTTGACAGTGAAGATTGGCCCTGCCAATGAGGTTTTATGACAGATATTTTTCATAAACGAGCTAAATCTGCAACTCCAAATTAGTGGCAATACATTTAAAACAAGAAATAAGATCAAAGCATTTTATCAAAAAGCATTGTTTTGGCAAACGTGTAATAAAACTAAAAATTTGTTTGTTTTTCCTGCCATTTCTGGTGATATGGCTTTTAAAAGGTGGGCCTAAGTACAAGTGTTACAGCACAATTAACAATAATTTGATAAATCTTAGTAAAGCTCTCTTGGTGTACTTCCCAGAAATTGAGAAAGTAAATTATTCAAATTGCTGGAGAACAAATCTCTTTGCTAGTCAGGTGCTTCCTAGTTCACTGTTTAAAAGAAATGAAGAAGGACTTTATCAAATTGTCATGTGACTGAAGATTAAAAATATTTTCTAATAGACCATTATATAAATGTTGACATATAACATAGAAGGAATTCAAAGAACTGAATTACATTGCTGTAATAAAACACTCTCAATTCCTTCAACTTACATCTATAAAAACAAAACAAAAAAGAAATATAATTGATACCCCCTATTTCAGCAGTAAGTAATGTTCATCTACAGATAAATGAACTAACTGAAAAAAGTTTATCATCTCATGAAAGGATGCATTTGCAATATAATTTTACTTTTTGTGTTTAATAATTAAGTTTATGTTTAATCAGTAGTGTATTGATACTTGCATAGATTTTTTTAATGTTCAGAGCTTTATGGTAACAAAATAAAAGTAAAAAATTGAATTTAGGCAGATAAATGTGATAGTGCAAGTAGTATTTTCAAACAAAATTATGTTACATTACGGTAAAGTTCTTTGGAGGAAATTGAATAAAAATTTAATTTCGAGTAGAAAAAGAAAGTCAAATTTCTAAAAGTTATGGAAGTATTTGTTTTTAAAAATGGAATGATGGTGGGTTATCCATTGTCATGGTGTTTAGATTCAACTGTATACATTATAGGAGAACTCAACTTTCATTTTAACATGAAAACATTTATAATATGCCCCAAATTACATCCTTTAAAGTGTTTAAATTTATGATGAAAGACATTACTATTCATAAAAGTTACATGACGGTACATACTTTAATACAATTCTTACAGGGGATATAAAAGCAAAAGAGTTTGAAAACCTCTGAGCTAGGAAAGAAACCTAGGTGCTAGGTTTTGAGGAAGTCACTCCTGGACAGAAATACTTCCCATCTAGTCTCAATGCCTGAAAATTTCTCCCATTAATTCTTTTTGATAGAAGCCTTGAAGGGCACTGGCTATTAATTTACTATACTGCAGGGACCAAGACCTGAGGAAACAGCACCAGTGAATTTTGATGGGGAAGGGAAAGAAAGATCCAGACTCCCTGTCAGTGGTCAAGCAGGACAGGCTGGATGGCTTCAAGGCACTGACCACACAGGGGAGTGATCAAAGAGGGTCCCAGAGAAGATGTCTTTCTGGGCTGCAAGTTCAATGAGTGTATAACAGATCAGCAACTCTTCTTGGAGCCTTTACATCATTCCTCTTTGACACAAATCTTTCTACTGCTACTTTTTTAAAATTTCTCCAGATTCTTCATCGTATCTCTATCCAGCATATTCAAAAGGGCTGAGTCAATGATTCCTCCCGTAGGAGAAGGGGGCACAAGTCAGTGAGAGAAGTGGGATTATACCTCAGGTCGCAACCCTGTAGTACTGGAGATCCCAGTACCCCTAAGAAAAGCCTATACAGCAGCAAGCAGCTCATGAATCAGGGCAGAAAAAGAGGGTCATCTTTTCTTTTACTGCATGTCTCCATTAGGCTTCCTTCTGAACATAACTTCATAGAAGGAATATGAAATTAATCTATCCCCTTGCACAGTACATGGTGCCATTAATGCATGGCTTAGCTATAACCAGGAGGTCCATGTGGCTATGTGAAAGCCTCATAGAAAGAGAATTCTAATCACTTGTAATCTTTTTTGGTTAAGATCAAGTGTAGTGGAGAATTCTAAGAATGCATTAATTTGCTGATTTCAAGTTGAGCAGCTCTATTTATTAGCTGCAACCTTTCTGAGCCCAATGCTGCTATTAATTTCCACCAACACATTGGTCCCAGCTGAGCGCAGGGCTGCACAGAATGAGGCGGCTCTTTCCCCAATGCAACAACCTTTCACATCCTGCTCCCCTTGTCCTTTTAGCAACCTCAGTTCCTTTAGGCAGTTTTTCTGTGACTGGTTTTCTGGGACTTTCACCACCACTATTGCCCTCTTACACAAACTCTTGTTTGCAACTGACCCAGCTTCCTTTTAAAAATGATAGCTGAGGCCTGGAAGGAATCAATGACAGAGGCATCCACTGGAGGAACACACTGTATGGTGCTGTGGTTGTTAGGGGGGTTCTAAGACATAACTAGGTAGAAGAGAGTTATGAGTCCTATTAATGTCTAAACAGCTGCTGTAGAGTCCCAGGTACTATGTTCCACCTATCACTTTGGACAGTCCCAATCCTGAGCCAGGTCTCCACTGTTTTCACACTGCTATAAGGAACTACCTGAGATTAGGTAATTTATGAAGAAAAGCATATTAATTGACTCACAGTTCTGCAGGCTTAACAGGAAACATGACTTAGAGGCCTCAGGAAACTTACAATTATGGTAGAAGACAAAGGGGAAGCAAAGACCTTCACATAGTGACGAGAGAGAAAGAGTGAAGCAGGGGAGTGCCACACACTTTTAAACCATCAGATCTTGTGAGAACTCTATCACGAGACAGCACTAGAAGGATGGTGATGGTGATAAACCATTAAAAATTACCCCCATGATCCAATCATCTCCCACCAGGCTCCACCTTTAACATATTGGGATTACAATTCCACATGAGATTTGAGTGGGGACAAAGAGCCAAACCATATCAGCCCCTAACTATAGTGCTGTTCCCATGGCACCCTGAAAAAAGGGGAGACAGTCACTTATTTTCTCGGGGGCCACAGACCACCTCCTGTTTTCTCTTTTCCCTGGGCTTTGTGACAATGCAACCAGATATCTGGGAGAAGGGAGTGGGCAAGGAACCTCATCAGGCCTACTTACGGACTGTCTCACTGGCTCGTTCCTTAAAATCCCAGGGCTAGTTTCTGAAAAGCAAATGTTCCCCACAGAGCGGAGGAGTGCTGCTTTCTAGGACAGAGAGGTAACTGGAACATTCCAATTTGTCATTAATAGCTAGGATTTGCTTTGTCGGATGTGATAATGAGGGGTATTTGATGTGAGTTCTTGAGGAGGACAATTAGCTCAGAGGGACACTTTAAAAAGTGTGATAGCAGCACCCAGGAAGGGTGTGAAAAATAGCTGCTTCCTTTTATTGCATGTGCAGGACACTTGAGGGGTTGTCATATCTATCATTTCACATATGGGCCTTCCACAACACTGTGAGGTCACCATGATTGTCTCAGTTAAGGGATGATTAACTGCTCAGAGTGAAATATCTTATCCAGGATGGCAGAGCTAATCTTCACCTTTTCCATGGTACCACTTAGGAAACCTAACCTTGCCATTCAAACTTCCACTTTTTCATGACCTTTCTTATGGTATTAGAAGAAATATTAGAAACTTAAAAAAAGTAGTCTCCAGAAAAACAGATCCAGTAAGATTTATTATACAGTACTGGTATACACAATTACGGAAGATGAGAAGTCCCATGATCTGCCATCTTCAAGCTGGAGACTCAGGAAAGCTAGTGTTGGTGTTTGAAAGCCTGAGAACAAATGGTGTAGATTTCAGTCCAGGTCTGAAGGCCTGAGAACCATGAGCACCAATGACAAAAGATTGATGTCCTAGCTCTGTCAGGTAGAAGGAAGATGATTCCAAAGTCCTCTGCTTTTTTGTTCTAGTCAGCTATCAATGGATAGGATAATGCCACTCACACTGGGGAGGGCTATCTGCTTTATTCAGTTTACCAATTCAAATGCTAATCTCTTCCAGAAACACTCTCACAGACACACCTGAAAAGAATGTTTAATCAGACATCTGGGTCCAGTCAAGTTTACACATAAAGTTAACCAACACACTTCCCTCACATGTAAACTGGCTCTCAAAAAGTATCTGTAATTCTTTCAACATAAGAACTGAAAACACTTGTCTTGGTTTTTATAAATGTATTTGCACAGCAGAAATCCTTAAACCAAAGAATAGGGTGCTAATGGTGAGATTTCAGACATCAAAGATGGGAATTGAGAAACATGGGGCAGGATTTTCACCCCTACATACATGGCAGAGAAGCTGTGGTCTTCTCTGAGCCTGACTTTCAGTAGAGGGGTGTCAGCCAATTGTTCTTGGGCAGGAGCCCTCATGGCAGAAAAGCTTTTTCCCCTAGATTCCAGACTTCTACGGTGTATTTATGAAGTGGATGTGTGCACCATCTGGTTGGGACATCTGTCACTGTGCTGATCTGCAGGGCTGATTCAACTAATCTGGCTGGTTAGGTGGCTGTCCCCATTCTCCCTCACTACTCCACACAGCTTCCTCCCAAAGTGGTGTGGCAATTTGACCAAGAAGGCCACTCCCTGGTCAAGGACACCTATCAGCTACACACAGAGAAACTTCTCTGGCTTGTTTTGTTGAAAAACTAATAGTGGACAAAAACAAATAATCTTTTACTTTTTGAAGGAGGGAATTGAAGTGACAACTTTTTGTTCTTCCATGTCCCCTACTATGCCTTTTGTAAGGCATAAAAAGAGAGAGCGTTTGTCCCAAAACTGTAGGCATGACAGAAGCAGCTATTATCAAAGCTCACACCTGACTTGATCTCTGATATGGTGTTATGTGGGCTCCATCCTCTCTAGTCAGTCTGCATCTTCCTTGTTCTTATGGTGAAGTGGGGAGAGGGACTTTGTCCCGCTAGTTAACTTAAGACCTTCTTCTGATACAGGCATCAATGCTACAACTCCCACCTCAGTCATCTTCATAATCTCAGGCCAATGGGTATTCCTGACACTTCTCTTTCTATTAGTGAAATATCAAGAACAGAAAGCATTATATATAGTGATTCTGAGAATTACCAGTCTTTCATCCATCCATGATTATGTTAAGGAAGTTAACGATGATAACATTGGGCCAGCCAATGATGTTTATGTGCAAGGTATCTGATTAGATAAGGCATAAGTCACTACCTGAGCAGAAAAATGGAGACTAATGTGGGAGGGATTTTCTGCTTTCTGCAGTCCCACATGATTTAGCTAGAAGTCAGAAGCAGCGTTGGCCCTGCTGTTAACCAGCTGCTCTTTTATCTTGACAAGATTTTTTTCTCATTTGTTGTATAGGAAGAATAGTACCTGCCTGTCTATTGGAAACGTGTGCTATGAGAATGGAAGGCGTATTCCCAGAGTGGTGGGTGTGTGGGTTGTGCATTTTTCTTGACCACTAAATGAGAGGTGGAGGAATGAAGGACGGATATGGGAAAGGGTGGCAGGCCTGTGGCAATCATCCAGGTAGACAGCCTAGGAGATTGAATACGGGAAATGTCAATATGATGGAACTGGCAGAGGCAGGAACAGGAAAGAAGTAAGAAAAAACAAAAACAACAACAAAAAAAAATTCAAGCAGGTGACATTGTATGTCAACTGCAGAAAGTACGTTGGCAGATGAGGAGAGGAGAAAATAAAAACAAATCTACAACCTGCATCCAATTTTGTTCTTGTAAGTACATGGAGAAATAGAGATAGAAGGCCAAGAACACAGGCAGCTTCCATGGGCTGGGGGTGTGTGGAGTGAGGAAGTAAATGGCAGGAAGATCTTTCCTATTCCAGAGTAGGTGCATGTCAGTATGATGGCCCACAAAAGTGTGATGTGGAAAGCCTGGCTATTGCACAATTTGATGAGCCCTGGGGGCTATGTTTTGCCATCTTATTCCTATAAACAGAAAATTTGAGGAGGGTCTCACATAAGTAGAAATGCCAAGTTCACTTCGAGCATTAGCGGGAGAAACGACCAGAATTTTTGGGAAAACTATGAAAGGAACAACTAAACCTATTTAAACCAAAGCTTCAGGAGTGGGATGATGAATGCAGAAAACTTTAATCATCACAGATAAACCATCTTCTTGGGAGATAGTCTTTGGTTAAAAAAAAAAAAATTCATGCAATTTCAGTCATGAGGAGCCTATTCCAAGTGCTGAAGATCATGGCACAGTAACAGGGCAGCTGGGATGGCTGGCATTTTCAAGAACTTGGCATAAAAGGAGGACTGGAGCTGAGCAGGGTACCTGTACCCAGAATACAAAGAAACTACCTGGGATGATAAAAAAAGCAGAGGCACTAAAATGATTTATGGGGGAAGGAGCTAGATAAGGAGTGAAGGTGATATGTGCAGAAAAATAAACCTCAATAAAGACAGAATATTCACAAGAAGATCAACAATAAATCCATAATTAGAAGGTGGCTCCTGTTAAAGAAAAGAGCTGGGAAATATCAGCCATATCAGGGAGTAAACCAAGCTCTTATTCTGGGAAGAAGCCAACTTGGAATGAGTAGGAAAAGATGAAAGTGCCCTAGCAAAAGTTGCAGCAGGTAGAATATCAGGCAGAGGATGTCAGGAAGAAAAAAGGAAAATGAGAACCTGTGCTTGGCTTTAGAAAGGGCAGAGGAAAAGTTACAGGATCATATTGATCAGTGCAGAAAAATCATTTGATTGAATTCAAAACTCATTCATGAAAAAAAAATTCTAAGAAAAACAGAAATAGAGGTGAATTTTCTCAACTGGATATAAAGCATCTATAAAAAACTACAAAATTATACTTAATAATAAAAGACTGAGGGCATTGTTGGCAAGATGACCGAATAGGAACAGCTCCGGTCTGCAACTCCCAGCGAGATCAACATAGAAGGCGGGTGATTTCTGCGTTTCCAGCTGCTACCCCGTTCATCTCATTGGGACTGGTTAGACAGTGGGTACAGGCCATGGAAGGTGAGCAGAAGCAGGGTGGGGTGTCGCCTCACCTGGGAAGCACAAGGGGTTGGGGAACTCCCTCTCCTAGCCAAGGGAAGTGATGAGGGGCTGTGCTATGAGGAATGGTGCACTCTGGCCCAGATACTAGGCTTTTCCCACAGTCTTCACAACTGTAGACCAGGAGATTTCCTCTGGTGCCTACGTCACTAGGGCCCTGGATTTCAAGCACAAAACTGGGTGGCTGTTTGGGCAGACACCAAGCTAGCTGCAGGAGTTTGTTATTTTATTTTATTTTTTTCATACCCCAGTGGCACCTGGAATGCCAGCAAGACAGAATCGTTCACTCCTCTGGAAAGGGGTCTGAAGCCATGGACCCGAGTGGTCTAACTAGGCGGATCCCATCCCCATGGAGCCCAGCAAGCTAAGATGCACTGCATTGAAATTCTTGCCGTCAACACATCAGTCTGAAGTTGACCTAGGCTGCTCAAGCTTGGTGTGTGTGGGGCGGGGGGTGGCATCCACCGTTACTGTGGCTTGAGTAGGCGGTTTTACCCTCACAGTGTAAACAACACTGCTGGGAAGTTCCAACTGGGCAGAGCTCTCTGAAGTTTAGCAAAGCCACTGTAGCCAGACTGCATCTCTAGATTCCTCCTCTCTGGGCAGGGCATCTCTGAAAAAAGGCAGAGCCCCAGTCAGGGGCTTATAGATAAAACCCACATCATCCTGGGACAGAGCACCTGGGGGAAGGGATGGCTGTAGGTACAGCTTCAGCAGACTTAAACATCCCTGCCTGACAGCTCTGAAGAGAGCAGCAGATCCCCCAGCACAGCGTTTGAACTCTGCTAAGGGTCAGACTGTCTCTTCAAGTGGATCCCTGACCCCTGTGTCTCCTGACTGGGAGACACATCCCAGCAGGTGCTGACAGACACCTTATAGAGGAGAGCTCTGGCTGGCATCTGGTGGGTGCCCCTCTGGGATGAAGCTTCCAGAGGAAAGAACAGGCAGCAATCTTTGCTGTTCTGCAGCCTCCACTGGTGATACCCAGGGAAACAGGGTCTAGAGTGGACCTCCAGCAAACTCCAGCAGACCTGCAGCAGAGGGGCCTGACTATTAGAAGGAAAACTAACAAACAGAAAGCAATAACATCAACATCAACAAAAAGGACATCCACTCAGAGACCCCTTCCAAAGGTCACCAACATCAAAGACTAAAGATAGATATATCCACGAAGATGGGAAGAAACCAGCACAAAAAGCCTAAAAATTCCAAAAGCCAGAACACCTCTTCTCCAAAGGATCACAACTCCTCACCAGCAAGGGAACAAAATTGGACGGAGAATGAGTTTTATGAATTGACAGAAGTAGACTTCAGAAGGTGGGTAATAGCAAACACCTCCGAGCTAAAGGAGCATCTTATAACCCAATGCAAGGAAGCTAAGAACCTTGAAAAAGGTTAGACAAATTGCTAACTAGAATAACCAGTTTAGAAAAGAACATAAATGACCCGATGGAGCTGAAAAACACAGCACGAGAACTTCGTGAAGCACACACAAGTATCAATAGCCAAATCAATCAAGCGGAAGAAAGGATATCAGAGACTGAAGATCAACTTAATGAAATAAAACATGAAGACAAGGTTATAGAAAAATGAATGAAAAGGAATGAACAAAGCTTCCAAGAAATATGGGACTATGTGAAAAGGCCATATATATATTTGATTGGTGTACCTGAAAGTGATTGGGAGAACAGAACCAAGTTGGAAAACACTTTTCAGGATATTATCCAGGAGAACTTCCCCAACCTAACATGACAGGCCAACATTCAAATTCAGGAAATACAGAGACCACCACAAAGATACTCCTCAAGAAGAGCAACCCCAAGATACATAATCATCAGATTCACCAAGGTTGAAGTGAAGGAATACATGTTAAGAGCAGCCAGAGAGAAAGGTTGGGTTACCAACAAAGGGAAGACCATCAGACTATCTCAGCAAAAACCCCACAAGCCAGAAGAGAGTGGGGGCCAATATTCAACATTCTTAAAAGAATTTTCAACCCAGAAATTCATATCCAGCCAAACTAGGCTTCATAAGCGAAGGAGAAATAAAATCCTTTACAGACAAGCAAATGCTGAGAGATTTTGTCAACACCAGACCGGCCTTACAAGAGCTCCTGAAGGAAGCACTAAACATGGAAAGGAACAACTGGTACGAGCCACTGCAAAAACATACCAAATGGTAAAGATCATTGACACTATGAAGAAACTGCATCAACTAATGGGCAAAATAACCAGCTAGCATCATAATGACAGGATCAAACTCACACATAACAATATTAAATGTAAACGAGCTAAATGCCCCAATTAAAAGACACAGACTGGCAAATTGGATAAAGAGTCAAGACCCATCAGTGTGCTGTATTCAGGAGATCCATCTCATGTGCAAAGACACATGTAGGCTGAAAATAAATGGATGGAGGAATATTTACCAAGCAAATGGAAAGCAAAAAAAAAAAAAAAAAAGCTGGGGTTGCAATCCTAGTCTCAGACAAAACATCTCTTAAACCAACAATGATCAAAAGAGACAAAGAAGGGCATTACATAATGGTAAAGGGATCAATGCAACAAGAAGAGCAAACTATCCTAAATATATATGCACCCAATACAGGAGCACCCAGATTCATAAAGCAAGTTCTTAGAGACCTACCAAGAGACTTAGACTCCCACACAATCATGATGGGAGACTTTAACACCCCACTGTCAATATTAGACAGATCAGTGAGACAGAAAATTAACAAGGATATTCAGGACTTGAACTCAGCTCTGGACCAAGTTGGCCTAATAAACATCTACAGACCTCTCCATCCCACATCTACAGAAAATACAATCTTCTCAGCACCACCTTGCACTTATTCTAAAATTGACCACATAATTGAAAGTAAAACACTCCTCAGTAAATGCAAAATAATGGAAATCATAATAGTCAGTCTCTCAGACCACAGTGAAATCAAATAAGAACTCAGGATTAAGAAATTCACTCAAAACCACATAACTACATTGAAAACCGGCACAAGACAGGGATGCCCTCTCTCACCACTCCTATTCAACATTGTATTGGAAGTTCTGGCCAGAGAAATCGGGCAAGAGAAAGAAATAAAGGGTATTCAAATAGGAAAAGAAGAAGTCAAATTGTCTCTTTTTGCAGATGACATGATTGTATATTTAGAAAACCCCAGCGTCTCAGCCCAAAATCTCCTCAAGCTGATAAGCAACTTCAGCAAAGTTTCAGGATACGAAATCAATGTGCAAAAATCACAAGCATTCCTATACACCAGTAAGAGACAGAGAGCCAAATCATGAGTGAACTCCCATTCACAATTGCTACTAAGAGAATAAAATACCTAGGAATGCAACTTACAAGGGATGTGAAGGACCTCATCAAGGAGAACTACAAACAACTCTTCAAGGAAATAAGAGAGGACAGAAACAAATGGAAAAACATTCCATACTCATGAACAGGAAGAATCAATATCATGAAAATGGCCATACTGCCCAAAGTAATTTATAGATTCAGTGCTGTCCCCATCAAGCTACCACTGACTTTCTTCACAGAATTAGAAAAAACTGCTTTAAAGTTCATATGGAACCAAAAAAGAGCCCACCAAAACAATCCTAAGCAAGAAGAACAAAGCTGGAGGCATCACGCTACCTGACTTCAAACTACATTACAATGCTATAGTAACCAAAACAGCATGGTACTGGTACCAAAACAGATATATAGACCAATGGAGCAGAACAGAGGCCTCAGAAATAACACCACACATCTGTAACCATCTGACCTTTGACAAACCTGACAAAAACAAGCAATGGGGAAAGGATTCTCTATTTAATAAATGGTGTTGGGAAAACTGGCTATCCATACGCAGAAAACTGAAACTGGACTCCTTCCTTACACCTTCTACAGATATTAACTCAAGATGGAGTAAAGACTTAAATGTAAGACCTAAAACCATAAAAACTGAAGAAGAAAACCTAGGCAATATCATTCACGACATAGGCACGGGGAAAGACTTCATGACTAAAACACCAAAAGCAATGGCAACACAAGCCAAAATTGACAACTGGGATCTAATTAAACTAAAGAGCTTCTGCACAGCAAAAGAAACTATCATTAGAGTGAACAGGCAACCTACAGAATGTGAGAAAAGTTTTTGCAATCTATCCATCTGACAGAGGCCTAATATCCAGAATCTGCAAAGAACTTAAATGAACTTACAAGAAAAAAACAACTACATCAAAAAGTGGGTGAAGGATATGAACAGACACTTTTCAAACAAAGACATTTATGCAGCCAACAAACATGAAAAAAAGCTCATCATCACTGGTCATTAGAGAAATGCAAATCAAAACGACAATGAAATACCATCTCATGCCAGTTAGAATGGCGATCATTAAAAACTCAGGAAACAACAGATGCTGGAGAGGATGTGGAGAAATACGAACCTTTTTACACTGTTGCTGGGAGTGTAAATAAGTTCAACCATTGTGGAAGACAGTGTGGTGATTCTTCAAGGATGTAGAACTAAAAATACCATTTGACCCAGTGATCCCATTATTGGGTATATGTGCAAAGGATTATATATCATATATATCATGCTACTATAAAGACACATGCATATGTATGTTTATTGTGGCACGGTTCACAATAGCAAAGACTTGGAACCAACCCAAATGCCCATCAGTGATAGACTGGATAATGTGGCACATACACATGATGGAATATTATGCAGCCATAAAAAGGATGAGTTCATGTCCTTTGCAGGGATGTGGATGAAGCTGAAAACCATCCTTCTCAGCAAAATAACACAAGAACAGAAAACCAACCACCACATGTTTTCACTCATAAGGGGGAATTGAACAATGAGAGCACATGGACCCAGGGAGGGGTACATCACACACCAGGACCCATCAGTGGGTGGGGAGCTAGGGGAGGATAGCATTAGGAGAAATACCTAATGTAGATGATGGGTTGATGGGTGCAGCAAACCACCATGGCACATGTATATACCTATGTAACAAACCTGCACATTCTGCACATGTACCCCAGAACTTAACATACAATAAAAAATAAAAATAAAATAGTAAAAAACTGAATGCTGTACCCTTAAGATTAGGAACAAAGTAAGGATATCTGCTCTTACTCCTCTAATTCAATGGAGTGCTAGCCGGTGAAATAAGGTAAGAAGATACAATAAAAGGCAGACTGAAAAGGAGGAAATAAAATTGTTCTGATTTGCATATATCACCATGGTCTATGTGGAAAATTCCAAGGAATCTACACAAAAAATTTCTACAGCTAATAAGCAAGTTCAGCAATGCTGACAGATATGAGATAAACAAAATCAATTTTATTTTTATATACCATCAGTGAGTCCATGGACCCAAAATTAAAAATAAAATACCATTTATAATCACCCAAAATAAAAGAAAATATTTTGATGCAAATCTAACAAAATATGTGCAGGACTTGTGTAATGAAAACTACAAAATGCTGATGAAAAAAATCAAAGAATATTATAAACTTAGAGACACACCATTTTCATAGATTGGATGATTCAACATAGTAAAGATGTCAATTCTTTTCAAATTGATATATAACTTTAACACAACTTCTACCAAAAATAGGCAAATAGTATCAGCAAGACTATTTTTAGATATAGACAAGAGTATCATAAAATTATATGTTAAGGCAAAGGAACTGGAATAGCTAAAACAATTTTGAAAAATAATAAAGAAAGGCCGGGCGCGGTGGCTCAAGCCTGTAATCCCAGCACTTTGGGAGGCCGAGACGGGCGGATCACGAGGTCAGGAGATCGAGACCATCCTGGCGAACATGGTGAAACCCCGTCTCTACTAAAAAATACAAAAAACTAGCCGGGCGAGTGGCGGGCGCCTGTAGTCCCAGCTACTCGGGAGGCTGAGGCAGGAGAATGGCGTAAACCCAGGAGGCGGAGCTTGCAGTGAGCTGAGATCCGGCCACTGCACTCCAGCCTGGGTGACAGAGCGAGACTCCGTCTCAAAAAAAAAAAAAAGAAAAATAATAAAGAAGGAATGAGGCTCTGAAATTTCACTTATATAACTACAAGACTGTGTAGCATTCACAAGGGGATACATTTGTAGATCAATGGAACAGACTAGAGAACCCCAAAGAGACTTACATATATTTGCCTGGCTGATGTTTGCTAAAGATGGAAAGGCATTTCAATAGACTAGGAAAGACAGCCTTTTCAAGAAAAGGTGCTGAAGCAATTGGACATCCATATGGAAAAAGAATGAAACTCTACCTGTCAGACAACTTATATGTATATTAATTCAAAATGGATCACAAACTTAAATGTAAAATACAAAACTAAAAATTTCCGAAAAACACATAGAGGAAATATTCAAAATCTAAGGCTAGGCAGGGAGTTCTAAAACTTGACTATAAAAGCATGGCCCATAAAACGAAAAAATTATAAATTGGATTTCATCAAAATTAAAGTCTTCTGACAAAGACCCTATTAAGAGGTTGAAAAAATAAGGTATAAACTGAGTAAAAATATTTGCCAACCACATTTGAAAATAAATAGTATGTGGACTATATAAGGAACTCTAAAAGCTCACCTATACACTCACACAATTGCTGGTAGGAATGTAAAGTGGTGAAATAGCTGTGGTGAGCAGTTTGGCATTTCTCCAAAAATTAAACGTAGAGCTATCATATGACACAGCATTTAACTCCTGAATATATGCCCAACAGAAATGAAATATGTGCACACAAAAACTTATATATGAATGTTCATAGAAGCATTATTTATAATAATCCCAGCGTGGAAACTATTTGAATTATCAATAAACAGATACACTAAATGCGGCATATCCATACAATGCAATATTATTCAGCAATAAAAAGGAAGGAAGTACCAATACATGCTACATCATGGACAAATCTTGAAAATATAAGCCAGGTAAGAGAAGGTAGTCTCAAAAGGCCACATATTGCATGATCCCATATATATTTAATGCATGGGATAGGCAAATCTATAGAGATAGAACATAGCTTCGAGGTTGTTCAGGTATGAGGGAGGCAGAAATGGGAAGTGATTGCTTATGGAAATGGAGTTTCTTTTGGAGCTGATTAACTTGTTCTGAAATTATAGAATATGTGATGGTTACACAACCTTTTGAATATGCTAAAACTACTAACTTGTATATTTTTAAAGGGAGAGTTTTATGATGTACTATTTATATATCAATTTTTAAAAGTTAATAAACAAAGCAAACAATTCAATCCTAAATCAGCAAAATTCAAATGAGATTTCACCAAAGATAATATGCAGATGGCAAATACGTACATGAAGATGTTCAACATTATTAGCTATTAGGGAAAAGCAAGTAAAAACCACAATGAGCTATTACTACACACCTATCAGAATAACTAAAATAAGAAATAGTGACAACATCAACTGCCGATGAGGATGAGGAAAAACTGGATCACTCATTCATTGCTGGTGGCAATGTAAAATGGGACAACCCCTCTGGAAAAAACTAAATGTACAACCAGCCTATGGCCCAGCAGTTGTACTCCTGCTGTTTCATTCATGTAAAAGCCTATACATTAAGCAGCTTGATTCATAATAGCCCGAAACTGGAAACAATCCAGATGTCTTCTAACGGGCTCAATTGGGTACACTTATACCATAGAATACTACTCAGCAATAAAAAGGAATGAACTATTAATACATGCAACAACTTGAATCAATCTCCAGAGAATTCTGCTGAGTGAAAACATGCCACTCTCCAAAGTTATATGCTGTATGATTTCTTATATGCATCTGTCATGTTTTCTTTTATGGTTCTGCAAACTGCTTTTCCAAAAGTATATACCGTGTTAAACTCTTTATCAATAGAGTAGGTATGGATGCCTGTCCCAGAACACCTTCATCAGGTGTGGAGTGCACAACTGGTTTTTAATTTCCGCTAAATTTATAGGTGAAAAATAGTACTCTATTGCCTCTGGGCTTATTTATTATTGACGCTGACAATCTTTAAATGTTTTTAAATCATTTGTATGATTTTATGATTAGTCTATTCATCAAAGACCAAGGGATTCCTCTGGCTCTTCATACATGAAGCAGTGGGCACAGGAGACACTATGAGCTGGTTAAAATTGGTTATAATTTGTTAAAGGTTACCATGAAACTAACAAACAAGTTTGAGTGTCAGAGGAATCCTAAGGTGAAATATAACCAAGAAGTCGAAAAGATGAACAGTACACCAACGCAAAGTCAGAGGTGGGGTCCAGACAAGATTTAGGCCTGATGGGGGTGGTCAGGAAGTGATTTATTTATAGATAGCAATATTACAGCAGGAATCTTGTAAGCCAAGAGCTGAGTGTAGCCTTTTCTGGTGGAAAGAAGGATCAGGGACGCAGGTAAATATACAAAAATTGTGCAAGAATCAAATAACATAAAAATACAAATGGCAGAAAGCTAGAGAGGCAACCCCAGGGCACAGTTTTAATTCCAGAAACAAGGCTTTAGTGTTTCAGTAGAGATGTAGCCTTTAAAACAAATACGGCAGTAGGGTGGTTGTTTGAAGACATTTGTGATTACGTTGTAGGTTGGGACATGCAAAATGTGAGATTGGTGAATGTGTATGCACTTTCATTGGTGAATAAAAGCAGAGAATTTACACTGCTTAGGAATGAAGGTGCTGAAGAAATGCTGACTGTGCTTAAGAAAAAGGGTATACAGTTAGAAGAAGAAAAAGTGATTTCTATACACTAAGTTCTCAGTCTATAAAACTGCAAGATTAGAGAGCCCTCCTGTGAATACACATGGATGAACAGGATCTAAATTATACCTACAAGGAATGAAAATAGGCCAGTATCCCAGAATCTCTATGTTGGACAGCAGTAGAGAGATCTCTAATTCTCTGCCCTCAGCATAAATCTCTCCTGAAACATTTGTCTCTGTTAAGACCTTGAATAGCTTTTCCTTATGTTCTACCCTTGAGAGAAATTTATTTCAGAAAAGATAACCTAATCTGTTTTGTAATACTATGATTTCCAGAAAATTCTCCCTTTGAATTGACTCATTTCTGTTCTCCTTCATAAATGCTATCAATAGCTCTCCCTCTGGAACCACATGAAACAATGGCAATAATACCTTTATATTTAAAAAGTTCTGACTATGTGACTCTATGTACACTATATTTTTTAGTTCCCACAACATTCAAAATAGGTAGTTTTTATTATCCTTACCTTTCCTGTAAAGAAATGGAAAGCAAAAGAAATTGTGCAATATTCCCCAGTCAGTGCATGGTGACAACCAATATTTGAACCAAGACTTGTGTCTCTGTCTGTGTCTCAGGCTCTTTTCTCTTGAGATTTTGTTAGGTTCTGCTAAACTGCCTTACAAGTCTAATCCTGTATCCTTGCGAGAGTTAAATTTTGGAAGCCAGCTGTTCCATAAGACATAGATTTCTGCCACTGAAATATATTGTCACATCTGGTTCTAGTGATTTCTTTATGAAAAAGTATGGCCAGATTACATAAAAGAACAGAGAGCTGGGATTTCAGATTGTGTAAACTGTTTGGGGTCTGCTTATCAATAGATGTTTGTTTCATAATCGTCTGGGAGATGTGTGGCAGAATTTGGTGGGAGATGTGTGGCAGAATTTGGTGGGAGATGTGTGGCAGAATTTGGTTGGAGACCTGCTTTTGTTATAACCTGGGAGGAATTTTGTGAGAGGGTAACTAATATCACTAACCCGCTCACCACGAACTATTACCTACCAAAGTACCTACCATTATCCACAAAAATAAACAAAGAACCTCAGAGTCAGTGAATGATCATGCTGGCTCAGGGCAATTAGCAACAGCTGGTGTTAAAGTCAGGTTTTTCAGGAGTGATCATGATAGACTAAGTGATCAAATTAGTGTAGAATGGAGGCAGGCAATCAGCTTCCTCTCTCTGCACACTCTCCTCTCCTCATAGCCTAAGACTGCAGCAGCTCTTGGCAGGTTCAGCATTCTGTAATCGCCAATGGAACCTTGAGGACTCGACCTCCATCCAGGCCACTTTCACACTTGTTGAAGTTCCATCCCCACCCTGGGCAAACTGCTGGGAGTTTTTTGTTTCACCCAAAGATAGCTTTTCTATCTAGAAAAGACTATTCAGTCATTTATTTTATTTTGAAAAATTGATATTCACTTTATTAAAGTCACCAATTTTTAATAACCTCATTCTTCCTTAAGCTTTAAGTTCAATTTATAAATCCTGTTATTCCAGTTATGCCTAGCACTTTTAGCAATCACTCTAATTGCCTTTGAACAATACTTGATCCCATTAAAAAACTAGTTAAATACTTTCACATATTTTATACTGCATTTATAAGTTTAATGCATTTTATTTCTCTTTAGAGTAATTCAATTGCCCAATTGGCAAACTTTCCCTAGGACTAAGTAATCTATATAAATCTAATAAATTAAACTTATAAATATTGTGAACTCTGAGTTCTCTTAAGTGCTACATTATTGTATTATACATATAGTTAGTAAGAATTTCACTGCAAGCCAGAAGTCTGAATTAATTACTTAATTAGACATTTTAAATTGAAGTTACAATGCTATCATTCAAATGCAATTTCTAAACATTACAATAAAAATTGAATATTATTTCCATAATTCAAAAGTATTAATATCGCTGGGTTTTAATTTTCTAAAATATTTCTCTACTTAATTTGCAATTCTGAGATTGAAAGATGCTTATCTCTTAAGGAGGGATAGAACCATCCTAAAGTAGGTACTTAATGACCAGAATTTTTGGCTTGGGCCCTAATGGGATGCAATAAATCTCATTTATATTTGATTCCGTAAATTCAAGGAAGGTGTGGCACATGGCCTACGTCTTTGGATTTAAGCCATATACATTACCTATTTCTTCCTTAGTCTATTCACAGAAATCTACAAGTCTCTTGTTCCTGCCAAAATGATCACATGATGGACTTTTTGTCTCTCAATATATGAAATCAACTTCCTGCCCAGGCCTAAACATCTTTGACCATGGCTAGATCCCTGCATTCTTTTTCATTGATTTTCTAATATTACAAATATTAAAATGAATTTTGGATGTTTCCTATGTGACTGGAAGTCATAGTTGATATGGAAATTTTACTGACAGACTTGTTTTTAACCTAATCTTTGGTTTTTATCTGACTTAGTGTGAAATCATTTTGGATCCAAATTCTGCTCTCTTCTCCAGTTTCATGTCATCCTTGAATTTGATAAACTTGTCATTGTTATCTAAGGTAATGATAAGAATGTTGACTAAAACAGAACCCCATATGGCACTTTGGGAAGACTCTCTTCAGTTTGTCTTTGGTCCATAAATCAGCTCCCTTCAGGGATGTCATACCTGCCTGCACATGGAACTTATTTGGACAGCTTACTAAAACTCAACTTTTGGACTTCACTCTTTAGCCTAAAGGGTTGTAGCACAGGCATCTTGAACTATTTAACAACATCCCTAGGTGACTCTTAAGCAGCTGTTTTGGCATTAGTCCAAAGACCAGATTTCAAAGCTGCTGCCTCTGTTTCTCTGTCTTGACCAAGGACAGAACTTAGACATTATCCAGTGCTGTAAGTCCAGACTCACTAGGTCTACAGTACCCCCATCCACCTGTTGATTAACTACAGCCTTAGAAGAAATAACAGTCTAGCATTACTTCTCCTTATAGTGCAGACAGATTCTAAAAGATCATCTCCTATCTCACCATGTGCTCAGGAGAATCCCCAGAGATCAACGTTAAATTCATTCACTAGTGTTCAGTCTTCAATATCTGCCTTATTTTCTTATAGAGTTAGGTCATTTCCTCCCTTCGTGCTATCCTCCTCCTCTACCACATCCTCTAGTATTGTCCTTGGTCTTCATGGTTGGTTTCTCAACAATTATCTGTGGTGGATTAGTGATCTTATTGTCAGCTTTCTCTAACCCATGAATGTAAGTTTTCCAGACCTGGGGAAACAAACACCAAATTGTTATATATTTTAAAACTAATAAAGCCATATCAAAGAGAATTCCAGCATAAAGATGCACAAATTAGGCTTCCAATCAATAATAATAGTTGTCTTCAATATGTAAAAAACACTTTGTCTGGTTTTCATCTGAATACTTCATTGACAAAATGATCTTTCTGCACTTATGGTTGATAATGACTCTACTGTGCTCTTTGTGTTCTTATTTTGTTTGGTATTCCCACAAACTTGGCCATTTTTTTCCCCCTCACTGCCTATTCCTGATACCCTCTTTTTCCAATCATTCTAATCTAAACATTCATAATAGAAATGCATTTTATCTTATGAAAAATACTGTCACCAGAACATCACCTCTTAAGAAACTATCTTTGCCCAATCCCCACTTAACTGACCATTCATACATAACTGGCCAGTCCAAGATGTCTGAGCATACACTTCCTGGATTTGGAGGAAGAGTGATCCAGGAGACCTAAGAGCTAGAGGGTCTGCACCAAAATTGGCCAGGGATCATGGAAGTTTCAGTCCTAGATAGTATGTGTCCAAGGGCCAGCAGAGGAATCAAGATAGTTCTTGCAGCTCTCCCCAAGTCGAGGTGCAGGAACTCCTGTGCACCTTGCCTCACATTTGTCCAGTGCATGCTGGCAATGTGAAATGAGGTTCCCTTTCACATACAGCCTGTTAGTTGACAGACAAGGACTTTACTTTCACTTCACTGCTGGGTTCTTCAGCAGTTTCCTCTTTTGAGATTTCGGTTAAGCCAAGCAGACATTTTCCAGGTGTCAGGTTTTTCTTGTAAACATAGCCTTCTACTACTAGAGTAGGTAAGAGCTATATGCCCTCTTTGAATAATTCTCTACCTATGTCTATATTATAATAAATAAAATTAAAATGTATTATAGTGACTTAGTCTCAGACTCAGTGCTCCCTCACTTACAAATCTTTGTAAGCAAAGAAGTACCAAAACAGTAAGACAATTCATTCTCTAAACTTGCTAAAGTCCTCACTCTTCATTCTTTCTGGTTTCTTAACACACACTATACAAGAAAGGTTTGTGCTGAGTCAAAAGTAACAATGTTGATGAGGCTCAGCTAGCCTTCAGGTAGAATCAGGCAAGGGAATCATTTTCTACGCGTCCAGGGAACACAGGACCAAACAGCATTCCAGATCAAGGGCACCATCCCCAAAGATGTTAGGCTGCTAGGTTTCCTATAACTCATTCATGCAGGGGAAAAACATCTGCCTAAATCTTCTTGACCAAACATCTATCTTGAAAAATCTCTAATTCCAATATAGAAAAAGTATTTGCTAATATGCTTTGCCCTAATTAAAAACTCTCTGGTGCATATTTAGATAGCAGTATTTGGAGCTATTGCTCATATGTGGATTTCTGATTAGGGTGTTTCATATGCTAATTAACACCCCTAGAGTATATATTAAGGTTAATTTGCAAACATACACATGGAGCTGTATAGACTGACATATTTTACAAAAACAACAGAAATGATTATCTCTTAGCGGGGTGCGGTGGCTCACGCCTGTAATCCCAGCACTTTGGGAGGCCGAGGCGGCTGGATCACGAGGTCAGGAGATCGAGTCCATCCGGCTAACACAGTGAAACCCCGTCTCTACTAAAAATACAAAAAATTAGCCGGGTGTGGTGGTGGGCGCCTGTAGTCCCAGCTATTCAGAAGGCTGAGGCAGGAGAATGGCGTGAACCCGGGAGGCAAAGCTTGCAGTGAGCCGAGATTGCACCACTGCACTCCAGCCTGGGCGACAGAGAAAGACTCCATCTCAAAAAAAAAAAAAAAAAAAAAAAAAAGAAAAGAAAAAAGAAAAAGAAAAAGAAATGATTACCTCTTTACAGAGGTCCTTCTCAAGGTCTCCTGCCTGGTTATCCCTTGATGATTGCACTGCTCCTGGTAGATCCTCCACCTCGTTCAGGGTTCCCTTCTCCCCTCCCTTCCTTTTCTTTCCAGCCTCCCTAACTTTACTCCAACTTCTGCTTTATCCAAAAGCTCAATCTTCTTTATTTTCTCTCACAAAAGACCTTAATGGCCCAGTAAGAGACTTGACTATGTTTAAACAGGAGCCTAAATCTTCAGCATCAAAAAAAACTGGCCCTACTTCACCAATGTATGGAGGTCTTAGTCCTCAGAAACATAATCACTCAATCCATTTGATGTCTGGGATGAACAGGGGATGTTTGCATTCTACCCCGAGGAAGGTCACTTTATATCTTAGAATGTGCCAAGAGGTAGTGAGTTGAGATTTTATCCCCAGAACAGCTTAATTCATATCCTGAATCATCTGCAATCAGCTCACCTTTATAGGTGAGTGGACAGGTGGTAAGAGGGTGAGTAGGGTAGGAGGTGGGAAGGTTCATGAGAAAGGAGGGTGCATGGGTGGAAGGTGAGAGGGTATGGGGGTAGGAGGTGGGAATCTGGGTAGTACTGTGGAAGGCTGGGCCTGCCTAGGGCCAGGGAGATATCTGTAGCACTCCAAATCTATTAGAATTCTCTGGTCCATTCTATCTTATAATCCAACTGTTTAAATCCCTTCTTTCTTTTTCTCCCTTAAGCTTGGAGTCTTTGTTTAGCATGCTGATAAGACTTCTATGATTCTGGAGAAAAGGAAGCCATTTTAAGTAGAAGTAAATGGAACAAAGTTTTTGTAAATTCTATGAGAATTGTGTGAGGTACTGAAATTCTTGCCTCATTATAGAAGACATTGTATGCAGAGAAGATGGCCAGTGACAGAAATGAGACTCAGAGAAAAAAAACAAACAAACCAGCAGCGTTTCTGAATGTTGAATTAAATTGAAATTCTGAATAAACAGGCAATAGGATTTATCATTCTGTAATAGAAGCATCATGTTGCCAGGCAAACTAAAAAAGTATAATTTTGTGGTTCTCATTCCTGTGGGAGTATTATTGACTCAAGTAAATGAAACTATGTTCACTGAAAAAGTATCCATAAAACCTATCAATTAGAAAATTATTGTTGAGAGTCCACTGACTGCATCTTCTTGGTCTCCTGGAATATTTGATTTTTAGCTACCTTCAGGAAGACAGTGGGGTTGGTGTCCGCCATCCATCACCCACACACGTATGTGAGCCACCTAACTTCATAGCACCGGAACCACCCATAAGGCTTGATTTCAAATTCAGGGAGATGTTTTTCTCATTAAAAAAATTCGAGAGTTTCTGCATATATTTGCATGTTGACTTTTAAACATATGAAATCATATGTACAAAAACAAGTTTGATTGCTTCTTACTATTTTGTAGGCCAAACTCAATTGAAAGAATTGGCATGTGTGAAGAATTCTAAATTGATTAGGTTCTGAAGTATAGAAAAACAAAAAATGGGATACAGGGACTTAAAGAGAAAAGAGAAGTCATTTTAAAACCTTCCTAAATTCAGAAATAGAACCATCTAAAAAGAAATTTAAACCATAAACAAGCTAATTAAATCCAAACTTTCAAAATATCCTTTTGTTTAATATGACTGTATTCCTGTATTCATTTCAATAACAGAAAGACTTTTCTTTCTCCTCACCCTGGGAATTACAGGAGATTTCCTTAAGTTTATTGTTAAACTGCAGAAGCATCTGAAAAGAGTAGACACAGACTGCAGTGGAGTCTTGACATTCTAACGTCATTGAGAAACATTTCTATGTGACTGCTGTCACTTTGTGGAAATGAAAATAAATATAAAGCAGTTGATTATAATAAGATTAACAAAAGGGTGCTCGCTCCTTCTTGGTTTTAAATTTCCTCTGAAAGAAGAATGCCTTGTGTTTTGGTTTCTTACCAAATACCTATGATTGACCTCCCTTATTTTCAGAATTTACATAGCATCTGTTATTATATTTTTCACAAGTAAATTTGTTTTTCCCTTTTTTTCCAACTATAAAGACAAAACATAACTGAGAAAATAAGTTCAAATGTTTTAAGAAGGTGAAACCATCCCCAAATTACATAGCCAAGAGACAACCTCTTTATTTTCCAGATCTCTCTGCTTACATATATAACTTATTATACATATCTCATGATTTTGATTTCAAAAGTCAAATTATTTTAGCTATACTGCAGGCAACTTGCTTTTTTTTTTAACTGAACAACATGTTGTGAACATTTTTTCATGCCAGTTTATGCTCCTCTCTCTTGTTTTGAATGTCTGCTTAGTATTCTGGGTTTTTTCCCCTATATCATAATTTAATCAACTAGTACCATATTGAGAGACTTTTAAGTAATTTCAACTCACTCATTATTATAGACAATTCTGCAATGAAAATAATTGCGTAAATTATCTTTGTGTCCATGTGTAGGCATTGCAGTAGTGAGGCCAGGAAACGGATTCTCCTCTAGACCCTCCAGAAGTAAAATTGTAAGGAAAAAGAATAGGCAAAATTAAAGTTTTCAAACCTTTTACCAAACTACCCCCATAAAGATTGTACTAATTTATACAACCACTAAAAGCAAATTTGAGGGCTCCAGTATATTTTAAGCTTCCTGTGTATAGGTGCATTGTGCTAAGCCATTACAGATGGCATGATGCCATATCATGAGTACCTATGCCATATGGAGCTACAACCTGGCCCTGCAGAGTTCACAGGGCCACATGTGCAGCCCCACTGCTCCGGAGCACAATTCAGTCAGCTACTGCAAGGAAAGCAAACATTTCTATGGCTTGGCCTTCAAATCAATGAAGCCCTTCTTTGCAGTGGAGCTGAAGTTTGGGGCTCTGACTCAGAGCCCCTGGACCCATTTACAAGTTATCGGTGAAATACAAGCCTGAAACCTCAGAAAGCTGATGTTTCTAAAATGGAAGGGAGCCAGGATGGAGAGGGTTGTGGTTTACTTAAGCCAACCAGAAACTTACGTTCTACTCCTAATTTCATTGTTGAACCTTACTGAGGAGGAACAAAAAAGAAGTGTAGCTTTAATGGCTTTCAAACTTCAAATACTCTGAAATACACACACATACTCACCTACACACAAACATACACATACATATCCCCCAAAGAACACATACATACACACACACATACCCACAAACATATACAGATACATACAGAGCATAGAAAGTACATTTATTCATTCATTAATTCCCATTCACCCAACACTTACTAAGCTGCTATGTGCCAGGCATTGTACTAGATAAATAGAGAAGGAGGAACTGGTGGAGAACAAGGCTTGTGGCCAAACTGATGCTGTGAACCCATCTCTAGTGGCCACTAAATGTGTTAATTATTCAGAACCACTTTTCTCTACAGAGTAGAAATTTTTCTTGAGAGGGTAAAGGGCATGACTGTTGAGCAAGGCCTGGGAAAAAGAATGTGGGTCTTGGAGTTTCAAGCATAGTTGGGTGAAGAAGTGGGAGGGGCACTCTGCATGCAAGGAGACAAGTACACAGCAACAAGAAAGAACAAGTTAAGGAACAACTGTGGAGAAAGCAAGCAGGGAGGTTTAGGGCAGGCTAAGGAGCATCTCTAACATGGGGCCGTGGTGTTTGTACTTTTGTAGGGAAACAATGAAGGAGTTTGAGGAGGCCAGCAACATCATGTGCCATCTGTATTCCTACGTTCTCTGCAGAATTAATGTGCGTAGCTGCCAAGTGCCATTTAGCTTCTCCAGGGGCTGGCTGGTAAAGGACATGGACAATTCCTGATACAGAAAGACAGGTGCACCCTCGGGCTTTTTGGATGCACAGCTCATGTGTTTGGACCTGTTATTTTGGCATGCAGAGAGCTGACTTGCATGGTTTTCAGACTAGGGTGGCATAATGGGTTGGATAGAATGGTGAAGAAGTACTAGAGGAACACACAGTATAACATAATGAACACTGGACTGGACGTCAGGGGACTTGAGTTCTACACACAACTTCCCAGCAATGAGCTCTACCATGCAAACTTGAGCAAATTAATACCATATGTTTCTGGGACTCAGTTTTCCCACCTGTGAAATAAGGGTCTGAGGTGGGCCATGTTTGGCAGGGGTCGGGTAAGAGGTTCAACTGTGCTGATGACACCTGAAGCACTTTCACTGTGACTTTAGGCCTGGAAACCCTGGGTTTCTGGGCTAAGAACGATGCTTATAACAGACAACACTGTACAGCTCAAGTTTCTCTTTACCCACTCATCACTAAGTGATCACATGCCTTAGTTTATTTGTTTGCAAACAACAGGTCACTGAGCAAACCTTACTGGCTATTTGGTCCAACAGCACAAGCCAGGAGTTCAGAGCCAGGACTGATGGATACCATTGCTGAGTTGCTAGATGGGAGGCAGGGGGCACTGTTGGGTGGATGGTGTTCTTGAGAACATGGATCTTTGCTGAAGACTGAGTGGAAGAAAGCAGAAAGGGAGACCACAGAAAGAGGGGAATACAGCAACGTATGTTTGATCACCTATGCAGAGACACAGTAAATTAAGAAGCAAACAGCTTAAAATAAGCAGCTAAGTTTCTTACAGGTTATAAGAAAAACTGGGCTTCAAAAAATCAGAGTATTCCCCCAGAAATTCACATTTATGACAAACATTAATTTCCCGATTTCAAGGAGACTGACCATGTGAGTCATCCATTAAGCAAGGATTTCTGAAGCAGCCCTAGGCTAAGGGCTCTTCTAGCTGTGTAAATTGGAAATCAAGATTTCACAGGTAACCCAGGGTCAATGTTGAGACTTCAGTTTGTGTATTTTGTTGGAAAATACTAGAATACCAGGCTTTCTTCCTGAGACTGGATGTGGGGTGGGAATTTGGCAAGATATAGAGTTAATTCAAGTTCAGACACTGGCAGGAGAGCAACTTTGACACAGGAAAACCTTTTTGACGGCTAAATATACAGACAACACTGCCTTTCTTCCCTGGAAAACTTTGATGGTTGTGCCTCACTGAAGCTTTCCAGGGAGATTTAAGAGAACAATTTCTTGTGGTTCTGTCTAGCTTTTATGATTTGATGAATTAAATAGGTCTCCCTAGATGTCATTCTCAACCAAGGAGACTAAAGGAGAACCCGGGGTAATGCCAGGTCATGTTACAGTATAAGAATAAAAGCCACGGGAGACAACTCAGTAGAAAAATCATCATGTTTTAAACTTTGTTTTTTGCTGTTTTGATGCAAGAGAATCAGTGAATTAGAGAAATAAGCCTGGGCCAACTAAGCCTATTACTACAGGGCCTTTGGCTATTACTTGCTGACAGATTGCTTCTGACTCAAAAATTCAGAACTTGCTCACCATTAACTGCATACTTGATGCTTATGCCAATAATATTCTTTGTTCCAGAAAGTAAAATTCAGAAAACTCTGAGGGGACTTTGAAGTAAACTATGAAGCAAGTGGCACATCAACATCCTGGATGCTTTGTGTAATTTTCTCTGTCACCATTAACGAAAAGAATGAAGTACTGGCAACCTGCCAGAGAAATGTTCAACGACGGTTTGAGTGCTTCGCTTTGAGTGCATTTGAATGAAGTATTGGATGCCTCCAGAGGTATTTGGTAAGTCGAGTGTAGGAAGCACAACTTGTTGTCTCGTAACCATGCTCCTACATGCTGGGCCTAGAGGCAGGAGCTTCCTTCCTTTCCTGATTTTACCCCTGCAGTCCTTTCCATCCTCCCACTCCTGTGACCTCTATTAAAATCTTCTAGAGAGTTAGCATCTAGAAGACAGCCTAGGGTTTCCAGAAAGGCAGTCAGTTAAAGATGTTGCCACACTTTGCAGTGGGTTACGGAGAGTATCAGAGTAAGGAGGAAAGAGGCTGTTACCCTGACGTCGACGTCCATCATGTCATTGTATTTTTCAACACTTTAGGGCTGAAATATGAATGCATTTTAACATCTGTATGAACACCTGTTATGGGCTGAATTGTGCCCTCTACCCTCCCCCAAATTCATATGTTGAAGCCCTAGTCCCCAGTACTGTGGCTGTATCTGAAGATAAGGTTTTTAAAGAGGTGGTTATAACGCCATCAGGAGGGGCCCTAATCTCATATACCTGGAGTTCTTATGAAGACAAAGAGACACCAGACACCAGGGATGCACATGAACAAAGGAAAAGCCCTGTGTGAGGACACAGTGAGAAGACGGCCCTCTGCAAGCCAAAGGGAGAGGCCTCAGGTCAAGCCTGCCAGCACCTTGATCTTGAACCCCTGGGCCTCCAGAACTGTAAGAAAATAAGTGTCTGTTGTTTAAGCCACCCAGACTGTGATATTTGTTATGGTGGCCCTAGCAAGTTAATTCAACTTTAATGCCGGCAAACTCTCCCACTTTCTGGGTAATTTTTCCTTTTAATTCAAACAATGATGACAATAAACAAACATAATAATAGTCCGATTCTGTGCAATGTGGAGATGTGGTCATATAATATTCTTCTCTACCCTCCTTTACCTTACCACCTTTAAGTAAATTTTTGAGAATTCTCTTAGGAATGCTTTTATGTTCCATTAAGCTACTCAGTCATCTCTGGAATCCCCAGCCAGCTTTTTTGCTCTGGACTGGGATTTCTTTTCTTCCAGTCATTCATCTTTTACTATCTCATAACTTGCTTCCTCCTTAGGTATGGACATTAGATTCGCTCATATGGGCATTGGTAATTCCTTGAAGTACCAGCTAAGACCATGCAACAATGTTTACCAAAGGATTGTTGTAGTACTGGGCATAAGAGGAGACAATTAAAATGCAAAAAGAGAACATTAAAAACTAGCTTCTAGAGAGGATATCTCCTAGAAGCTCCTCCTAGGGTTTTTCACAGGCTGTCTCATTTCTTAGGCTTCCTGCATTTTGTCACGAAGGGCCCACCTAACCTGTATGCACTGAAGGACTGACCTTGTCTTGTAGCCATTACTGAGGCCTCCAAACTCATCTCAGTCCCAAGAAAAAAGAAATGTTTTCTTTTATAAAGATAGGATCAAGCTGATATGGCTTATTTTCTCCCCTAGATAGAAAGTTGACAGAGGAGATTTCTCCTCCCTTCAGAAGACATCCTCACATCCACTCACAGCGTGCGTACTTGCCCACAGCAAGGGAATCCCAGGATTCTGTGTTTCATTTTCAAAGTCTTGCCCACAGTTGTGTAACTAATGGAAATAGTAACACATGACAAGTCACTCAAAATAAGCTGTTCTATTACATTGGCTAATTAAAAATTAATTTTAACAAAATTGCAAAATGTCTTTGGCACATGAGAGATGACATTTCTTGACTTAGTAGAGAGCAAAAGAATCATATCTCAGCGTATCGCTTTCCCAAAGATTCTCTTATTGGTGGTTGAAAGTTGTAAACTAATAAAAAAAAAAATCCCCATGAAAGAAGAACATTTGGGGATAAGAAGACATGTTACTCAAGAGTACATACTTTTCTCACATTCTTTCCAACTTTAATCTTCTAATATCCTCACTGTAGTGATGACAACCACAACATAGATTTTCTGACCTATATTGGTAACAGCACTCTGCTGTAAAAATAATAGCAGCAGCAACAATAACAGTAATAATTTAGATACCATATATTCGGGTCATCAAATGTGAGAGGCACTATGTTACTGCTTTACAAATGTTATCTTAAGTAATCTTCATCATAACCTACTCTGAAGTAGGTAACATTACTCCTATTTTAGAGATTAATAAATTAGATGTAGAAAAGTGAAGTAATTTGCCCCTTAATCCCACTTCTCAGAAAGTTTTTGTGTTTACCGTTACTCTCTTTTCCTAAATTGATTCTAGGGATATTCTTCTGTGTAAGAGAACATGATGCTGACAATATTTTATTTAATTCAGTACTGGCATTCCTCTTAGCCAGAGTCATAATAATGTCAGATCTCCCCTCCCACCCCACCTCCCAGGAAAACCTAATATCCTGAATTGATCTTGGAAACATAAAATGGTCTTAAAGTTAGCTTCTTTCAGATTGGTAATTTAATTCAACTGGGCCAGGATTCAATGAGGGGCTAGAAAGGCCACAATGTATACTATGCTATGAGAATACAAGGTTGAGCAAGAGACTGTCCCTGCTTCACAGAGCTTGCATTAGTATTGTCACCAAAGCCTCCTCTTTAGGGACAGGTTACATGGTACATGCTTTCTGTAAATGCTTCAGGTACAATTCTATGAGGCGCTAAGCTTATCCTTTGCTCTCTGAGAATAGGAATCAAATTCAGCCACATGATCCATTTGAAACATCGTCTAGAAATAGTAAAGGACCAGTGACTCTTCATAAGTGATACTCCTGGCATTTGGTGGTCAAATGTTTGCAGATAAGAAAAACCTCTTCCTTTCTAATCACAAATGGAAATATAGTAATTGCTAGCTGGATTCCTGCCTAAAGAACCTTTAGGGGAAGGGCTGAGGTGAAAGGCTGCAGACTAGTCAGCTAATGAGAAAGCACAAGCCTGGGGCAGTCACTGGTCTGAGTAATACTCAACTTACTGGCAAAACATTGAGTAAAGAAATTAGCAGATTGGGCAATGATAAACCATGGGCAGGCAAAGGTTGTGAAGCTACTAAGATTTCTTGGGTTGGAAAACAATGTCAAGAAATTTAACATTGCAAAATAGCATCTTATTTCAATGGGAAAAAATATTCTGGTACTGCATTCAGAAAAACTAATAAATACTAATGGCTACTTCTAGGGAGTGATAGCCATCCAGTGAGCCCAAGGCTGGGATGTTTTTACTGATCCTAAACCTAAGAGGGGCAGTATTGGTCCTGTTTTTAAGATGAAGAAACAGACGATAGAGGTCTAGGGTTGGGTCATTCCAGCTCATGACAACCAATTGTTAAATTTTCAAATTTTCAAGAATTTTTTTTCTTTTTTCTTTTTTTTTTTTTGTTTTTGGAGATGGAGTCTTGCTCTGTCCCCCAGGCTGGAGTGCAATGGCGCAATCTCGGCTCACTGCAACCTCTGCCTCCTGGGTCCAAGTGATTCTCCTGCCTCAGCCTCTCGAGTAGCTGAGATTACAGGCAAATTTTCAAGCAGTTTGAAAGCTGATTATTAAACTGTTGGTAGTTTGAAATCAACCATGGTTGGAGTCTTTATACTGAGGAAAGAAGCAAACACTACAAATTAAGCCTGTTGTTTTCTTGTGGAGAGCTGGTTTTCCAGCCCACTGCTATTCAGAGAGTTTAGTTATTTGTTCAAAGTCACTCTATTCTATAGTCAATCCAAAACCTGAGTTTTAATGTGCTATGCTATATTGATTTATTTCCACTGTAAGAGGAGAGATATAGCTTAAGCTATCCAAATGCCTGATAATAGAAATTTAAAGCCAATCATTAGGTATCCTTCCATGTACCAGGAATTCGTAACATTTCACATTTTCCAACTTTGCCATAGTTTTCATACTCTTTCTCAATTTCTGTTTTTAAGTCTTCATCCGACTCTTCTGCATGAGCCATGTTCTTAGCGACACATTATAGTAAAGCACTTAAGAATTTCTGCAAATTAACTGGAAACAGATATTTTGGAGGCATCTATGTAGTGTTGCTAACATTGACCTTTCCTCCTGGCTTGCTAGTCTTACCTATGACAACTTGGAACTCCATCCTTGTTCTTGTTTCCCAAGGCTTGGCCCTCTCAAACACCATAGTTCTGTGTGTTTTTATGCATTACCATTTCACCCTTGTCATCAAAGGAGGAGTTTCCAGGCCACTAGAGATCTTCCCAGTGAGGAGGAAGGGCAGCTTTAGAAGATCATGAACGAGGTTTGAGTGTTCTTTATATGCAAACTCCTGTGTAACTCTTTTCCTTTCTCTGGGGTAGAGGTCAGTGGGGCAATGGCAGTTCTGACCCTCCTTCTTTCCTCCTTTCTTGCTCATAAATTTTCAACTTCATCAGCACTTGTATCCAGTGATCTTGAAAATCTGTAACTGCCTCTTTCATCTTTCTTCCTTTTTTTTAATGTCTTTCTAGAGCTTGATGTCTTTTTATTTCCTCCCTTTGGCATTTTTCTTCTTTCTCAAAATCATTCACAAAATATGGGATTATAGCCTTAACTAGTGCAATCAAAACTTCTTCTGAAATCTCACCATGTACAGGGTTATCTAGCGTGGGTGCCAGGTGGTGGGTGTAGCTACAAGCACCAGTCATCTGATGAGCTGCTCCCTTTTAGGCTCCTAGGTTACTGGGGTAAAGATTATACTTTGTTTTGTCCTCTGGCTTTTTGCTTAAGTGAGATAACTGCTTTCTTCACATGTTAATAAGAAGTGTAGTCAAATTGGTTGGGCGCGGTGGCTCATAAGTGTAATCTCAGCACTTTGGGAGGCCAAGGCAGGCAGATCATCTGAGGTCAGGGGTTCGAAACCAGCCTAACTGATGTGGAGAAGCCCCATCTATACTAAAAATACAAAAATTAAGCGGGTGTGGTGGCACACGCCTGTAATCCCAGCTACTCGGGAGGCCAAGGCAGGAGAATCGCTTGAACCCGGCGGGGCGGAGGTTGCGGTGAGCCAAGATCGCGCCATTGTACTTCAGCTTGGGCAACAAGAGCAAAACTCTATCCCAAAAAAAAAAAAGTGTTAAATTTATATAAATGGAAGAAATAGGAATATCACAAAAAAATAGGAATTCTCTAAAAGACAATAAATTCTTATCATGTAAGGTATATTTGGCTTAAAATATTTTAAAGGAAATGGAACCGCAGTTCAGAATGGAAGTCTCCTTCCAATCATTCTTCTTTCCTACCCGTTGGGCCAGAGATGACCCCAGCCAAGTCAGCAGACACTGAGTCAGGAGCTCTCCACCATTCCTGTAGCCAAACCAGCAAGAACCATAGTGGAAACAAAAAGCCAGAAACTGCAAACATTGCAGGATGAGAAAAGGAAATCTCATCTCTGTAGTGAGAAGTAGTATGTTCCTGGGAATGCAAGTGGTGAAGAATAAAGGATGGAGAGGAAGGTCATAGAGAAAGAAAGTAAAAGTAAACATAAATAAAGAGACCTAGGGAATCAGGAAAACTACAAAGGTCACACCCAAAGGCCTCACAGTGAGAACTTCCTCCCTGACGCTGTCAGGTGATGATACCAGATGACATGAGCAGGGGAAACATTCAGGACACAGCCAGTCCCATAGCAACTTCATTTCAGACTATGAAGCCACAAGGAACCTAGTGGAGACCTGGAGTCAGTGGCCCAGTCAGAGAGAGACTATGATGTCAGTATCTTGTAATGTACACCAAAGGAGAGAAGAGGCAGGGATCTAATGGGTAATTTTACCCATTAGATGTCACAGATCTAATGGGTAATTTTTATGTAGTGTATACACCTTAGCTCAGCTTCCAAAGAATGCCAGTTACACACCCAGTTTCAGGGTGTTAAAGGCATGTACAAGGCACTAAATAAAGACCATTGAAAACCTGGCTCCTTATATGTACCCAATTTCTGAATAAGGGCCCCACTGAGTATGATTGTTTTCTATGTGCCGATATCCAAATTAAAGGGATGAAATCATATCACACCACTTTGGGTAGAAAATATGAATTGCCAATCCAGTATCTATTACCCCTCCACTTTTTAAAACAGTTTTACTGAAGTATAAACAACATAAAATAAACTGCACATATTTAAAGTATACCATTTGATAAGTTTGGGTATTGAATTATACCCATGAAACCATCACCATAATCAGGAGAGTGAACATATCCATCATTCCCCAATTTATCCCCCTGCCCCTTTGTAATTCCTCCCTCCCACCCAACTCTCTCTGTAGGCAACCACTGACTTACTTTCAGTCATTAGGGATAAGTTTGCATTGTCTAGAGTTTTATATAAATGGGATCACAGGGCATGTAGTTTGAACTCTTTCTCTCAGCATAACTATTTTGAGATTTGTCTAGCTTTCTTATATATCAACGATTCACTCCTTTTCATTACAGAGTAGTATTTCATTGTTAGGATGAACCACATTTATTTATCAGTTCCCCAAAAGATGGACATTTGGGTTGTTTCCAGTTTTGATCTATCACAAATATAGCTATGAAAATTCACTTTATTTTAACCAAAAATAAAGCAAACAATCACATCCCTGACTTTGTTCTAAACATCGACATTACCAGTTGGGGCTGCATGATAACTCCATAGTTCTTAGGTGCTTTTGCCATCATGGGACCCTTCCTCTATTTAAATAATAAAATTAAAATTATATTTTACAACTGCACTGTTAAACACAATCCTGACAATTTATTATTGTACACTCATATTTACCGTATTCACTTTTTCTTCTGATTTTAAAAGAAATTAAATGAAAAACATTTTTTTAAGTCCCTAAAAGTATGGCAAGCTCTAGGTGCCTGCTATGCCTAATGGATAAGTTGACCCTGTGCCCAGCTAAAAGTACTTTTTTTTTTTGAAACGGAGTCTCACTCTGTTGCCAGGCTGGAGTGCAGTGGCGCGATCTCGGCTCACTGCAACCTCCATCTCCCAGGTTCAAGCGATTCTTCTGCCTCAGCCACCTGAGTAGCTGGGACTACAGGCACGTACCACCACGCCCAGCTAATTTTTGTATTTTTAGTAGAGACAAGGTTTCACAATGTTGGCCATGATGGTCTCGATCTCTTGACCTTGTGATCCACCTGCCTCGGCCTCCCAAAGTGCTGGGATAACAGGCCTGAGCCACCATGCCCGGCCCTAAAAGTGCTCTTTACCAGACTCTCTTGTGCAAAGGGTAGCCTGCAACATCATCTCAGAGTTCCTAAGAATTCTGGAAGGGATGATTCTTCACTCTTCTTTATTCTTTCTGCCTAGATTTAAGGATGTGAAATTCATAGATTCAGCAGCTATCTTGCAACCATGAAGTGATGATGTCTTCTTACTAAGGATGGTAGAGCAGAATAAAGAAAAAGATTTTTCCTAATGGTATTTTGGGCTGCAACATTACACAAGTATCTTGTTAGATGAGAAAAAAAAAAAATCCTACTTGTTTAAGCTAATGGGGGTTTGGTTTTCTGTTATGAGCAAGTAGCTTCTCTCCTAAGTCATTCATTGCTGCAGGACCTCAGCACTGTTTTGTGGGTTAGACACAACGTTAGCACATCATACAAATCAGTCCTAAACATCAGGGAGCAGCCTAAGGACCTGGAAACTTATGTAGTAACCACAGCACAGAGGGTGAGTGTAAGACTTAATAATTCTCCAAGAATAAATGCAGTGTGGAACTTCTGCTCAACCTCCCAGGTGTGTCTGTAAAGCAGGAGGACTGGCAGCAGCCACGCTGGCTGTCACAAGGACATGGAAGTGCTCACTCTATAATGAGACAGAACCTTGAGATCCAGGCGTTTGCTGCATACACTTGGCCAATCCTGCACTGTTTACAGCTGCTGGGAAATCCTGAGGGGAAGAGTATAATAAGAGAGAGAATTGACTCAATCTTTTCAGGGATATGTAGCTCCGGGATAGACCCTTCAAAGACGGGGTAACAGGCCACCTTCTATTGCTTCAGGTTTATGCAGGATGAACCCCCTGTGGAAGAGGGCTAGGGCACAAGCTTGAGATAGTCCCTAATCTTGCTGTACTGGAATTCTAGTGGGTGGCAGGCAGGTGTCCCTGGATCCCTGGGCTGTGCTGAATTCCTTACTAATCCTAGAGTAGCAAAAGAAAACTCAACCATGCAAAATAAAAACTGTAACAGAAAAGTTTCTTGATGGCACTTGTAGGGCAAAGATGAAAAGGTTGAATGTGTAAAGAACAGCAGTTTCTACAAGTCTAATATGAATAAGTCAGACAAGTTATTTTTGGTAAAAGGCTTTATGAGAGGCCGTACTCTACTGGGACTGATGATGAGGGTAATATCTTTTACATATTCATTTTCATTTTTGTTTATTTTTAATTTTTTACATATTCAGCAAACACCTATTAAGTACTAGGTTTGTAAAACACCATGAGAAAGTCAGTGACCTGGCAGCACAAATTAGACAAAACCAAAGACAAAATAGGCCAACAAACTAACAATAGCCATAATGAAAACATAATGAGGCATGGGAAGCACTGTGAGTATTTAGATTCCTAAACTTGTCTGCATATTGAAATCTCCTGAAAATCTTTTAAAAATTCAACCACAATCTCTGGGAGGGGACCAGCAGGTTTTGAAGCTCCCCAGGGGATTTTAGTGTGCAGACAGGTTTGGGAACCACTGATAGAGGAAGGGAGCTCTTGTTTATCCAAAAACAATTCAGAAATATTTTGAGCTGAGCCTTGAAATCATGCTACTCGAAGTGGGGTCCCTGGGAGCTTGTTAGAAAAGTAGAAACTTGGGATCCACCCCAAGCTACTCATTCAGGCCTGCATTTAAAACAAGATCCTCGGCTGATTGTGGATGCAGTAAAGTTTGAGAAGCACTGCAAAGGAAAACTCAGACAGGCTATGCTAGGAAAGCAGGTATTACCTGAGTATACAGTATATGTAGAGGAGAAGAGGGAGGAAAGATTGGGGAAGTACACCAAGGCCAGGCAGTTGAAGGCCTTGGATCCTCTTCCAAAATATACCTCTAAGATGATATGTATATTCTAGCAACGCTGCCAGAGACGAAATGCTTTAGACCTTTCTCTATATGTTTGACCTCAAAAAAAAAAAATAAGAAAATCCAATTCATTGCCCTTTATCAAAATGTTTTGGAACCCTATACGGGTTATTCACATTATCCAACTTAGTCATTCTCTTTATTCTTTGAATATACAACTGTTTTCAGACATTCAATTAACTCCTAAAGAATAAATATTTACTATAACTAGAGATATTCAGAGAAAGGTACTAAGGGCTCTATTGACAATCTGAAAAACATATTTTCAGCATTAGTGGAGTGTATAGCCTTGCTAGGTAACTATTGTAAAGAACACAACTATTGTAAAAAACACGGCCAGGCGCCGTGGCTGAAGTCTGTAATCCCAGCACTTTGGGAGGCTGAGGCGGGCGGATCACGAGGTCAGGAGATCAAGACCATTCTGGCTGACATGGTGAAACCCCGTCTCTACTAAAAATACAAAAAAATTAGCCGGGTGTGGTGGCCGGCACCTGTAGTCCCAGCTACTAGGGAGGCTGAGGCAGGAGAATGGCGTGAACCTGGGAGGCGGAGCTTGCAGTGAGCAGAGATCGCGCCACTGCACTCCAGCCTGGGCGACAGAGCAAGACTCCGTCTCAAAAAAAGTAATTAAAAAACAAAAAACAACAACAACAAAAAGATAGACCGGAAGCCGAGACCTTAGTTCTCTTTCCCATCTTGCAAGATGGTGGGTGAAAAAGTCGAAAAGCCAGATACTAAAGAGAAGAAACCCAAAGCCGAGAAGGCTGATGCTGGTGGCAAGGTGAAAAAGGGTAACCTCAAGGCTAAGAAGCCCAAGAAGGGGAAGCCCCATTGCAGCTGCAACCCTGTCCTTGTCAGAGGAATTGGCAGGTATTCCCGATCTGCCATGTATTCCAGAAAGGCCATGTACAAGAGGAAGCACTCAGCCGCTAAATCCAAGGTTGAAAAGAAAAAGGAGAAAGTTCTTGCAACTCTTACAAAACCAGTTGGCGGTGACAAGAACGGCGGTACCCAGGTGGTTAAACTTTGCAAAATGCCTAGATATTATCCTACTGAAGATGTGCCTCCAAGGTGTTGAGCCACGGCAAAAAACCCTTCAGTCCGCACGTGAGAAAACTGCGAGCCAGCATTCCCCCCGGGACCATTCTGATCATCCTCACTGGATGCCACAGGGGCAAGAGGGTGGTTTTCCTGAAGCAGCTGGCTAGTGGCTTGTTACTTGTGACTGGACCTCTGGTCTTCAATCGAGTTCCTCTACGAAGAACACACCAGAAATTTGTCGTTGCCACCTCAACCAAAATCGATATCAGCAATGTCAAAATCCCAAAACATCTTACTGATGCTTACTTCAAGCAGCAGCAGCTGCGGAAGCCCAGACATCAGGAAGGTGAGATCTTCGACACAGAAACAGAAATATGAGATTACAGAGCAGCGCAAGATTGATCAGAAAGCTGTGGACTCACAAATTCTACCAAAAATCAAAGCTGTTCCTCAGCTCCAGGGCTACCTGCAATCTGTGTTTGCCATGACAAATGGAATTTATCCTCACAAATTGGTGTTCTAAATGTCTTAAGAACCTCATTAAATAGCTAACTACAAAAAAAAAAAAAAAAAAAAAAAAAGAACACAACATTTATCTGTATGTCAAGGCTCGGGTGTGTATACAGTCATGCCCCCATATCCATGGGGAATTTCTTGCAGGACCCCTGTGAATACCAAATCGCAAGATGCTCAAGTCCTTGATATAAAATGGATTAATATTTGCATATAACATATGCACATCCTCCCATATACTTTAAATCATCTCTAGACTATTTATAATACACAATACAATGTAAATGCTAGGCATATAGTTGTTATATCATTTTTTATTCATATCATTTTTATTGTAGTGGTTTTTTTTTTTTCCAAATATTTCTAATTTGCACTTGCTTGAATCCACAGATATGGAACTCGTGGATATGGAGGGTTTATTGTACACAAAAGTCGGGTTCCTTAGTTAAGATAAATTTACTCTAGTACTTCCTGATTAAAGGATGTAATCCAATTCTATATGGTTAATTGTTCTGAAAGGCATTATTTTTAGAAGGGCTTTGGTCTATGTATAGTATGAAAATACATATGCAAACATAAATGTGTTTACGTGTGTGTATTTCAGTAATATGAAAATGTTAGTAGTTTTCTCTGGTACAAGATTAGATTATGGGTAATTTTTTACTAGAGTACATCTATGTTTTCTATAGTAGGCATGTGTAACTTGTATAATAAAATGTTATTTTCTTTCAAGAAGAAAATGGTATTAAAAGCAAATACAATAAACTTCCATTTTACATAAGAAAACAAAACCAACAGAGGTTCTGAGCAAGGAGCTCCCAGCACTGAAGAAGGCCTCCATGTCATCCCACCCTGCCCCAGGGCTTCCTTGTGCTCCAAGTCTATGACTGGCCTGTTGCTCTGAGATGCTTTAAGGCACTGCAGAGCATAGAGAAAAGATGAGCGAGTCTGGAATCAAATGGCATACACCCCTGTTCTCCCCCTTCCTAGCTTTGTTTCCTTAGACAGGAAACTATTTTGCTTCTTTGCCTTCACCTGTAAAATGGTAATACCTACAGCTCTCATAAGATTTTGTGAATCTTAAACCAGTGCCAGTCATCAAACATTATTCAAGTGGGAATTCCTATCATTAATTTTTAGCAGCAAAAACTAGAAGCAATAAATTATCAACTCATCACTATTTTTACATTCAAATGACTGGGACTGTAAGCTCCTGGAAGGCAGAGACCACACATTTATATAGCAGCTAGACAGACATCATATGCAGATATGTACTTAATTCAAGTTTAGATGATGATAAAGGAATAGTATTCTAATTTTTAAAAATTAGCTCAGGGCCGGGCACTGTGGCTCATGCCTGTAATCCCATCACTTTGGGAGGCCAAAGTGGCAGGATCACCAGAAGCCAGGAGTTCAAGACCAGCCTGGGCAACATAGGAAGAGCCCATCTCTAAGAAAAAATTTAAAAAGTAGCTGGGCATGGTGGTGCATGCCTGTAGTTCCAGCTACTCAGGAGACTGAGCTAGGAGGACTGCCTGAGCCTGGGAGGTCAAAGCTGCAGTGGGCTATGATAGTGCCACTGCACTCCAACCCAGGCAACAGAGTGAGACCATGCCTCAAAACAACAACAACAACAACAAAAAAAGCTCAAAATGTTCTCATTTGTTGCATATTAAATATATCTTCCAGAAATAGGGTTGCCAGATAAAATACAGGATGCCTGGTTAAATTTGAATTTCAGATCAACAATGGATACTTTTTTTGGTATAAGTATGTCCCATGCAAATCATGTGTTGTTTATCTGAAATTCAAATTTAACTCGACATTCTGTAGTTTTATTTGTTAAACCTGACAATGTTATGCAGAAAAGGAGTTGATAAAATTTTGTTTTAGAATTGAACACTAACATTTTCTTGGATGACGAATGTTTAACATATACCATGTGGAAATATCATATTTAGGAATTCTAATGGTTAATATAATTGGCATTAAAAATGATTTACTTAAAAAGCTGATGGCCCTAAATATGTGTGTTAACCTTACTAGTTTCATGTGTAAAATAAGGATAATAGTATTTAATATGGGAGGGGAGGTTGAGATTTACCTGAGATTACATGTGAGAATGTTCTTTGTAAATAGATCCAAAAAAGAATCTCAGTGGAGCATGGGCTCTACTGTCTGACACACCTGCATTTGCATTCCGGTGTTGCCATTTACTAGTGGAATGACTTTGGAAAGGCTGCTTAACCTCTCTATACCTAATTATCTCATCCATAATGAAGAAGTAGTAATGCAGCTGATAACACACAATTTTTATGAGGAGCAGAAAAGAAAATACACATATAGTGCATAGTGCACAATAAAGCATTTCCTAAATGTTAGATTGCATTAAAAATCTAGAAAAAAAGTCCCTTTCTAGAAAATCACTAACATATGGTAACAGGAAATTATGGCCCTAACTGCAAATATAATAAACTCTTCCTTTGTCTAAGTGTTTCTTACAATAGGGGATGTTTTACACCTGTGCTGTTAGATGCTCACAAGATGTTGTTGAAGGAATGAATTACTGCAAGAGTGAATCTCTTACTCCATACCAAAAATGGTCACTGTCTTTGTATCCTGAACATGTCGTTACAGACTTTCATGTAAAAGGAGAAATTCTCTGAATGTTTAAATCAGTTGAGATCCTTCTTGTTTTAATTTCATGGAGAACATTAATATTGTCATTAGAAAAATTATGGATGCTTTCATTTTAGAAATCAGCCTGGCAGGGCAATACTGGTAGATATGTAGCCACAATCCCTACTAATACAGAGCCCTCTGTGTATTCCTTCTACTGAAAGAAACCTAAAAAAATTATTAAGCATGAGTGATTCAACTGTTAGGTCAGGATTTCAGACCCATGGGCTGAGCTCATTGAGATGTTAGGAACTGTAATGGGCTTGTTCATCTCTGAAGGGGATTCACGGGTCAGGTTCAAAAGCAAAGATTATCTACTGAAAGGCCACACGCCCTTGTTTATTTCCAGTGAATCAGAACAGCCCACTGTCATTGCTCTTACTATACTGGAAGGTTCTACGTTCATCAGTGGCTGATGAGTATGTATGTTAAAGGCAACATAAGGAGAGTCAAACAGCCTGGGCAAGATCAGGAGACCCTGTCTTTACAAAAAAAATTTTAAAAATTAGCTGAGAGTAGTGGCACAGGCCTGTAGTCCCAGGTACATAGGAGACTGAGGCAGGAGGATGACTTGAGCCCAGGAGTTTGAGGTTACAATGAGCACCATAGCACTCCATCCAGCCTGGGCGACAGATTGAGACCTCATCTCAGGAAACATAATAAATAAATAAATAAATAAATAAATAAAGACAACACCCATGAATATATGCACTCAAATTTCTTCCTTGGAATTATCCAGGTTTTTCTGTTGCTTTATGTAGACAAGGAGTGTCTTAGATCACAGGCCACCTATTTTTCTCCCAAGGTTCAAATTTATTTGATTAAGAAGGCAATCAGTGGCCATTTGTTCCAGTAATTGTGTTGCCACTTCTTAACCCTATCATCTTAAATCTCGTTTTTTACAAAGTAAATTTCACCAGTTAGATATAGAGTCGTGCTTTACTAAAATTGCCAAGTCTTGGGTTTTTTTTTTTTTTTTTTTTTTGGAGCTTTTTAGTTCAGATGGAAGAGAGAGTTATGGTCTCTAACTCCCTGTCTATGGCCAGCTCTGCCATGGATGGCACTATGCCCTCTTAAATTCCCATTTTCTCCATCCACTCACGTGTTGCTGAACAGCTTTGCCAGGATTTCATACAGGGAAGCCTTTATGCCATACATACAGCCTTTTCAGATGTCACCTCGAAATCATCTTCATCAGCCTTGAATACTTGGATCCCTAGAGGGGTTCCTGGCACCCCAAACAGCAGAGGCCCTGTGTGTGAGCTTGAGGCATGAAGCCACAGAGGCAACAGTACCCTCTGGTTGAAATGGGTTTTCAATAACGCGTGTGTCACTGAGCTGCTGCTTCTCCACTCCGTTCAGTGAAGGGAAACTTCAAAATATTTGGGGCATACAGGATTCAAAATGCATGTTGAACAGAGGGACTCATGCATCATTTAGAGTTTTCCTGTGCTTAAGGAGACATATGGCGGTCGTGTTTTCTAATGTAAATATCAGAACCCTTGGCTACATTTGTCGAAGCACAAGGACATAATATTTGAAATCAGAATGATCTTAGAAAAGCCTGTGTATATGGTACGCACATCTCTCAGGAGTTTCCAGACCAGCAATCTTTCTTTGCTTCGGGATCCCCTTGGAAGTCAGTTCTATCTGCCCTTTTTCCCAAAACACTCTCAGTGTTTCTAGTCTCTTTTCAGTGTTTGATGTTGACAGAAGTTATTTCTTTACTGAATTATTTGCCTATTACCCAGGTCACAGGCAAAACCATCAAAACATTACTTTCTTTCATGCCCCCGGAAACCTCACTAGTTGAAGACCTTGTATGGTTCCTAAACATAAATGTGGCTAAAGTGCCATCTAACTCTAGAATTAGCTGTCTGCCCCTCACTCAGTGCTGACTCTCTACTTCCACCCCAAACTTATTTCTGCTGAAGAATGGTAATAGCAATGACAATAACGATAACTGACATTTAGCCAGGACTTCCTAAATCTCAAGGCCTTATTACTCATTTACATACCCACATAACTTCCTTTAACCCTCACCTGGGAATTTTGAGAGCTTCCCTGAGGATAACATTTAAAAGTTAAAATGAAACCTTGTTTTAATATTAAAAGCAATACTTAGGATTATATCAGACCACTAACATCAGAAAACATGGATAGCCAAAACGAAAGAAAGAGATAAAAGCACCCACGGTACGATCACAAGACAGCCTGGGTGTTCTTGAAAATTCTGCCGTTTAACAGGATTTCAACAACAACAGGCACAGCGTTATGAGGCAGGATCTTGCACCCCAGCGAAGGTCCAAGGGAAGTGGGACCTTTGTTCCTCCAGGACAGAGTTGTGAGGAGGTGCCTTCCCATGCAGGGTGAGTTTGAGGCACCAGTCAGTCTTCCACTGCCCAGCCTTCCTCACTGAAACCAAACATTCTAGCCCTTTGCCTCAGCCCTCCATCCCCTGCCCTCTTTCCTGCCCCCCATAAATACCTGGGAAGTTGGGGAGAAGGAGTGGCTCCCAAATAGCTACTTAAGAGGGATCTAGGTTTGGCAGACAAACGCAGCTCTGGTTGCTGGGGGACATGTCTGGAAACCACATTCACATAGAAAGCATACTGCTTTTACTTAGAGAGAGTATGTTTAAATAAACATACACAGCAGATGTTGGATGCTGATGGAGACTGCGGTGGGGCAAAAATCCTCCTAAGATAACCCTTGACATTGGACTGTGGTTGATCTTACCAAGGAGAGACACTTTGTATCAGATTGTGCCCCAATAGAGTGCGCCTGCCTAGAAAGAAAGGGCAGCCTTGGGTGGGCAGCGGGCTGGAGACAGAAGGGGCAGAACAAGGGGCCCCTGACAATGGCTCTAGGTTATCCATTTGCCTGGGCTGGTTCCCTCAGGACCCAGGCTGCAGCAAACAGCTTGCTTTCTTTGTCCTCATTGAATCAGAAGGAAGTCAAGGAAGCCTGCATGACTGTAAGTCAGGGAAATGTGAGCCACTTTTAAAAGCTTGCAACATCGAACTTTCCCATTGGAATAGAGCCAAGCCAGGGCAGATGTGTCAAAGTCTGCTTTTGGCTCCCTTGCTTGCTCACTCCAGGAAGGGGGAGGATGAAAGCAGAGACGGGAGAGCAGAAAGGTGTACATATAGTCAGTAAAGCTGCATTTGGTCCTAGGAAGGGAGAAGTACAGGTCAAAGGTCCCACTTATTGGCCATCACAGTCTGTGAAAACAAAAAGCAAAAACTGAAAAGCAAACAGCTCTCTGCACAGGAATAAAAGAGGAGGGAGGAGGACTTAGTGGAAAGTCAGGGCTGCCTAGAGGCATAACAAATAATCACAGGCTGGAAAAGTACAGTGGAGGGGAAAAGGAGGGCTAGGCAGATTCCTCAGCAGGGCTTTGGGCTATTTTCTTTGGCACCCTATCAATTATGTTACTGTGGCCTCTTTGAATTTGGTCATCTAATGCTCTAAATAAATACACTGTCCACAGTTTTACAGTCTTGGATTGGGGAGAATGTTCTAAGTCTAACAGGAGGCCCAGAGTCCATAAAGGAAAGGTTGACAGATTGGAATGATTAAAAAGTCAAAACTTCTTTTTGGCAAAAACCAGCTCACAAGAACAAATTTAAAAGTCAAATGAGGACTGTGGGAAAATATTTGCAACACTGATAAAAGACAAAGAGTTAACATCCATTATACCTAAAATACTCCTATAAAACAATATCAAAAGACCAAAGTCAGAAGGAGGGAGATTAAAATGAACAAATATGAAGAGGCATTTTAGAGAGAAAATTACAAATGATCAATAATATTTGAAAAATGCTCAAACTAACAATTATGTAATCCATAATACAGAAAAGTTTTTTTATTAAATTGGCAAAATTTAATAAAATCTTGATGACATACAGTGTTTTTAAGTGGATAAGGAGGTAAACCCCTTCATATTTTGTTAATGTGTAATTTCTGTAATGTGTAAATTGGTATGACATTTTTGAAAGACAGTTTGGCAGAATTTTTCAAATTTAAAATAAAAACATTCTACAGCCCAGAAGTACTACTTACAGAATTTATTTTAGAAAAGTACTGGGTCTACTGGGAAAGGGACATATGTATGTGTGTGTGTGTGTGTGTGTGTGTGTGTGTACACTGTAACACTGTTATAACAGCAAAAAATTGGAGACAATGCAAATACCATCAACAGGAAAATGGATCAATAATTTATGTAACATCCATACCAGGGACTAAAACAAAATGACCAAAAAATGAGATGTATCTACATACACTGATGTGGTGCTATGTTAAATGAATAAAAAGCTGTAACACCCCTTGGGGCTCTGCGGTTGCTGGCATCTCTGAGTTTTTGGGCACTGCCACATCCCCCCTTGTCCAGATGCCAGTGCCCAAGAAGGAAGCCTGTCACGGCATGCCCGGACCAGCTACTGAGTGCAGAGCATGGTAGGCACAGGATCTGGGCCAGTAGTGTGAGCTGAGAGCAGCCTGCTGGGTTGAGTGAGCGGAGTGAGCCCAGTGGGCCTGAGTGAAGTCCGGGCAGAGGCGCTGATGGCTACGAAGATTTCTGGCTGGCTAAGTGGCACCAAAAGGATCCTGTGCCACATAGGTACATATAGCATATATATGCATATAGGTAAGCATGTATAGCATATCCTATTTTTACAAAAATTAAAACAAATATCTATATATGTACACTTGTATCTACACTGAGAAAAGTATATACAAAGAAAACCTACACACACACTCAAACTGTTTGACGTGGTTAAATGTAAGGGGATGAGGCAACTGACTAACCAAAAATCATTTTTCATTTGTTATATTTCTTTCTTGTTTGAATTTGTTATAGCGTATATCACTCTTACAGTTAAAAAGCACAATAAAAAGACGTAAACCGACATGAATACATTCATATTATTCTCCTACTGTAAGCAGCAAAGAAATTGTAGCATAAGAGTGTGGTGCACCGAACAACACCCTTTCCTACTCCTTCAAGATTACTGACTGGTGATCACGTAATTTTGGAGACAGCTCTAAACTGACAGCCAAAGGACTTGGACTGTAATACTCTCGGGGCTGTAATACTGAGTATTTCAGTAGAATCTATGAAGCAATATTCACCATTCTCCTACCTCAGTATTTATAAAACAAAAGAGTCACTTTCTTTAGAATTCCTACTCATTAGAGTCATTATGAGGATTAAATGAGTTATCCTTAGAGTGTTTGTAAAGTAGTTGGCACACAGCAAGTGCTATGTTGGTTTTATTATTATTAAAGTAGTAAGTGTCCCTTTCTCTCCCACCTCTATTGTGAGAGGAGGTAAAAGTCAACTGATTTCCTGACTTTCCAAAGGCGGAGGTCTTTAAGGACTTCTCTAGTGAAATGTGGGCACATGGCAGATGGTACAAAGGGAAGACTGGCATCTCCTTCCTCCTGGGGGGTTGCAGGGGCCTGTGGCCCCACCATGGGGTTCCTGGAGCAGAGAGAAGGGTCTGGGGGAAAGTCAAGGAAGGGTATTGAATGTCCAAAGGGCATGGATCACTCTCCTGGTTTCTCATGGAATCAAGTCAAGGGTGGCAGAGACTCTTGGGATTCCCATGAACCTAGACCTGACTGTAGAAGGAAAAAACACAGGGGCCTGCTGGCCATTCCATGGGATTGCCAACTGAAACAACAAATAGTTGGGCAGGAAGGTACAAGGGAAGAAGTAAACAATGGCACTGACCACTGGGCTTCCGAAAATGGTGAGCACAAGCTGGACATCTGTCCATGATGGAGTTACCTCTGGCTACCCTGTGTGAGAGCCTGGCAGATGATGACATGAGCTGCGGGAGACCCTGGTTTAACCAAGGGATCATCATTCTAATAAGCTTCTTTCCAAGCTCTGCAGGAAAGGGTTAAAACTAGAGGGTGGAGAATAGGGAAAGATCCTTGAGATAAGGACACTCTGGGGTTAAAATGATAAACTAGAGTTTATAAAAACTCAATTGAACTAAAAATATCACTGTCCTAGACTAAGTTTATACTGGAATGAGAAAGAAGATAAGGTATCTGTTCCAGAAAGATTTTGTAGTGTGTGTATGTGTGTGATAGGAAAAAGGCATGAAGAAGAAGAGGGAAAAGATCAGGAAAGGTTATGTAGTATGAAAATAATGCAGGCTCTATGCTTGCACAGATTTCCCATCTGCTGTACATCTTCTTTCCTCTCTTTGTTCCTGAGGAAACTTTCCTGTCCCCTTTCATGGAGTTATAATGATGGAAGAGGTTCAGGAGAAAGCAATCAGCTCCTTGCAAGGTAAAAAGAGTTAAGAGGGTTTTTTGTTGTTGTCACTGTTTGCTTTTAAATACTTTAATTTTAAAACAATATACTGGGAAGAACATTGCAAATGGAATTCAGGAGATCAAAGAAACCTGGGATAAATATCGCAAATTCTCTCAGGCTCAATTTCGTACTCTATAAAGTCTGGTATTTGGTAGCATTAGATGACCTCTAAGATTTCCTCCATTTTACTTACATTGTAATTTCTGCTCTACTTAATGAACTGGAAGGTACCTTAGGATCCGTCGAAACCCTGAATCAATATAAGAACATTCTCTGGGACAATTCACAAAGTGTGTTACATTTTATGAATAAATGTTTTTAATGCCTTAGTATAAATTGGTACTTTTTTTAATATAAAGGAATTGTGGACCAAAAGAGTGGTTTTCTTTGGCATGTTACTAAAATTGAGTTCCATCAGTTTTGTGTGCGAGTACATTATTTATCCACCGAAAAACTCCAAACTGGGGCCACAAGCAGAGTTTCTCAGAAGTTCCTTGTAGAGAAATGTAAGGGCTAAGCCATTGCTACACCTTTGCCAGGTGATGTTCAAGGATAAACCAGGAATGTTCAAGGATAAATGCTATTAGGGTTGGGGGGTTATGCTAGTGGCAACAATAGAGACACCCTTAAACTGCAGGGGCTCAATAACTGCAAAATTTTGCTTCTTGCTCATGTGAAGTCATGTGGGTCAGCAGAGCTCTCTACTATCCAGTGACTCAGGGGTCAAGGCTCTCTCCATCTTGTCTGCCAGCACCTCAACATGTGACTTCAAGTTCTTCTGATCAGGAGGAAGAAGGATAAGGGAGACACAACAACAGTTAGGAACCTAGGACCAGAAGTGCCATATCACTTCTGCTCTCATTCCTATCTGCCAGAACTCTGTCACATGGTCCCAACCCAGCTGAAAGGACCTGGACAATGCAGGAAAGCACATGTCTATTCAGTGGGCATGAGTTGTCTCTGGATGAATTGATGCAATCAGGGACATAAAGCCACCAAGTGAGAGCAATTCTCTACCTTGGGTGTTTGGAATAAATGACCAAAAGCCTTGGTTTTTAATCTGTGGCTTCTTTAAACTCTTTTCATTCTAAAAAACATTTATTTTTGAAAAACTGAGGGAACTTTGCTAGGAAGTGGGTCTTCTAAACTCTTCTTCATCACATCTGGAGAGGGGGTTGCCTTTAAATGGCTGCATCACACTGTTGATTCATCATAAACTTTAAGCCAACAAAAATCCTGATTTAATTGTTGGGAGAAATTCCTGCCAAGCCAGGCCTTCAGATCCTGTAACTGCACCATTCATTTTGTTTTAAACCTAAATGCAAGACTTTATATTTATTCTAAGTGTCATCCTGTTATTTTCAGACAATTGCTTCAGCCTTCTGAATTTTTAATTCTGTCATCTATTGTAATATTTGTTTCTTCAATATTTGCATCATACACCAATTTGATGAGCATATCTTCTGTGTCTACATCCAAGTTCTTGAAAAAATAGGCCAAGGGCAGAGCCCTCCAGTAGAACCCAGAGACCTCCCTTGAGAGGCATCACAATTCATTAATAAACACAGTGGGTTTATTTGTTCCACTAGCTTCAAATCCTCCTTACCTTATTATCAACCAGTTCACATTTCTCCAATTTCTCAAGGACTTTTAAGATTTCATAGCACATCTAGACGAAACCGAACTTGTTATCTCCCTTCCTAAGCCCCCTCCTTCTCCTGAATTATCTACCCGTTAATGGCACCACCATTCAGTCTACTGTGCCAGCAATCTGGGAGCAATCGCACAATCTCTCTCCTTTCTCTCCCTGAGAAGTGAACTTGAGTCAGTCCTGACACTTCTCAACTGGGGCTGCCATCCCCTCAAGTCTGTACCACTGCTTCCAAGCTTTTCTATGGGTCTCTGGGCATTCCTCCTCCAGTCTATCCTCTTAATCTTCACTCAGTGATCTTTCAAAACACAAGTCATATCATATTACACCCCCTGATGAAAACCCATCGAAACTCTACAGTGTAAGGAAAATGTTAAAAATATTAACATGTAGTTTGGCATAGGCAATGACCAAACAGAAGGCCAGCAGGGCTACTCCAGATGGAAAGCAGGGCATCTTCTATTCTCAGATCCTAAATGTTTCTAGGTGGCACCCTTCCATCTCCTCAGCTTCCACGCAGAGGTTTCAGCAGACCCCACATTTGCATCTCAACACTTTAGCTCTGCTTTCTCAATTTTCTCAAAGCTCCTCCCTCAATGCAGAAAGGCTCTTTCTCCTCTGAGGCAGGAAAGCATTTTATACATTCAACCCCCTGCCCTGGTTTTTGGTAGAAACTGGTCAGTCTTTCGGGGTTTATTCTATTGAGGCAGAGTCAAGGTTTTAGAATTTGAAAATAAATGAAATAAATAAATAAAATAAATGAAATGAAGTAAAATAAATAAAACAAAAGATAAGCTCCACTCCCTCTCCCCCAAAGGCCAGGTGCTTAGAAAGTAAAGCTTTCCAGGCTTTCTTTTTATATTCTCAGCCAGTAATTTGACTCTGTTCTGGCTGGATTCTTTCATGTCTTTTCTTCTCTGAGGCAATCAGCCTAAGTTTCTCTGCCTGGTTAAATGGTGAAAAGACCACAAAGTAAAAAGATTTTCCGAGAAAGAAGGGGACTTCTCATAGTATTTCAAAATATCATCTCAATTCTTTGTTATTCCATGCACCTACACTACAAAATTCAGCTCATGTAGGCAGGGACCACTATTTAATCTCTGTGTTTCCAGTGCCTGGGACATATTAGATGCTCATGAAATATTTCTGACCGAATGACTAAACCAATGAACAAGCAGAGACTGTATCGACAGCAGGTTGCTAATCTACCAGTATGCTAATATCATAAAGAAGGGAATGGAGTGATTGGGCTTAGTTCATCTGTTGATGGTTGGCTCACATTGCAGGAGTAGAAAAATATATTGCTTCTTTTGAACGCTGCGGAGATTTTAAGACCACATCTGTGACAGTTTTTGTAAGAAAAAAAGGGTGGATGCACAAAAAGAAAATTTAGTAACATATTTGCAGATAATGGATAATCCCTGTGTACTAAGGATACTTAATTCTTCAAATAGAAAAGATTCACTTTGCTGCCTTCTAACCTTATACATGTTTTCTCTCATTATAATGGTAATTAATACAATTTTATAAAACTAAATCAGTGGTTTTGTCTGGATTCATCTTTTCAAAGCCTGTTCAACTTATTGGACTTCCCAGTGCATAACTGGCTTTAATAATGAGTATATTAACATAACAAATGTAAACTCATGTTTTCCAGGTGCTAAGTATTAGCCCTTCTTAATTATTTCTAAAAGGACCTTTTTTTTTTTTCTCCTTCACATGATTCCTTCTTCCTTTATGTGACACTTCAAAATAAATTATCATTGACCTTGCATGGTCCTTAACAGATTTCAGTGGCTTTGTGACATTGATCTCTTCCCACAGCTGGTGCCCCCTCTGTGGAATGCAGGTGAAAGCCAATATTGCTGTGCTCTTAGAAGCAGCATTATAAAGAGGAAGTAAGTGCGTGGGTTCTGAACCCAGAGAACCTGGTTTGAATTACTCTACTAGTCACTCTGGGGAATTGCTTATTGCTCAGAATATGTACAATGAGCCTAACATGCGCGATTATAATAGTTAAATAAGACACATTACATAAGGGGACTGGTATAATTTATAACAATTAATATTACACCAAATCTATGGATTAAGCAAGTGACTTGCTACCTGGATCCCGTTGATCTCACTGGAAATGAGAGTCAGGTCAGAAAGTGGGTGTGAAAATGGCCTACTACACTAGCTGCCCAGATTGCCAAGGCTGACTCAGCTAACCTGGCCAGCTGGGACAGTGTCCTTCTCCCTTCTCTGCTCTGAGTGCTTTGCTCAATAAGTAACAGCGTGGCCGGGCGCGGGGGCTCATGCCTGTAATCCCAGCACTTTGGGAGGCCGAGGTGGGCGGGTCACAAGATCAGGAGATCGAGACCATCCTGGCTAACACAGTGAAACCTTGTCTCTACTAAAAATACAAAAAAATTAGCCGGGCGTGGTGGCGGGCGCCTGTAGTTCCAGCTACTCGGGCGGCTGAGGCAGGAGAATGGCGTGAACCCGGGAGGTGGAGCTTGCAGCGAGCCGAGATGCGGCCACTGCACTCCAGCCTGGGAGACAGAGGGCGAGACCCAGAATCAAAAAAAAAAAAAAAAAAAAAAGTCACAGAGTTTGCAGACAGAAGAGGCCACACTGCCTACCCCAACCCCCAGCAGTTTTGCTTTCCAGTAAAATGGGTCCACAGGCTCTTAAGTTCTATTAGCGGGTCAGGAAGCCTCTTGCTCCCCCCATCTCCAAGCACTGGGTCATCACACAACCAGACAACTTATTAAAAGTACAGGAGGACAATATTTTCTTAATGTATTGCATGGCTACTGTATCAGCGTGCACGCTCTCCCTCCCTCTCTCTCTCTCTCTCTGTGTGTGTGTGAACAACTAAATATAGTGAGTTTTCTTTATCTCTTGGTTTCATTTTTATATCCAGTTCTTGAAAAGGCACTTTACTCATTTTTAGTTCAAAAAAAATTAGGCCCACTTTTCCAAGCTGTTTTCAATTATGTTACTCCACCCACTCTCCATGTTTTTTCCTGGGCCCTCATTTACCCCCTGAAGGATTTACAGGGCAGCCCTCTGCTCTTTCTAAGCCACTGTGGTCATGCTGCCACCACACACCTGATCTCATCTCCAGGGAGCCTGCTGGTTCAGATTCAGAGACTGTGCCAATTAGAATAGGAAAGTTCCTCTTCCTTCCCAGCCCTTATTCCCAAATATTTGTTGATATATGAATATCAGCCAACAGATGCTATTTTTCAAGAATCACTATGTTTCTTCAGAGATTTAAATCAATTGAAATCTGCCCTGGCTCCTCCTCCATCAAGACTGGTGGAAAATATAATTTCAGTCCTCACTGGGACTCCACACCTCCAAGAACTGTGCAGAAAACTTATGTATTGTCAGAACATCAGGTTGGTTCCCCTGGTCATGCGTTATGGTCCTACTGAGATGCCTCTTGCTATAGTCCAGTCGGGGCCATCAGCCCCAGCAGCCAACCTGAGGGCACTGGATTCTAGGACCAGCCTTAGGTGCCCTCTGCAACCATCCTTAGGGTCTCTTCCCTTTGTCAGGGTTGGCCACGGAGCAGTATGTGGATCCCTAATATTAGAGAAACGCTCTCACGTTCATCTCCTTACACGGTCTCTGGAAATCTCTGCCTTCTTTTTCTGCTGGACTTGAAAGTCATTATCTTTTCTTCCTTTCCACTCTGGGGTACCTGACACAATTTCTTTAAAGGGTTTACACCTTGGCAAAAGATAAAAAAGGTCATTGATACCAAGTTTTCCGTCAGGTATTAGGATGTTTGAAATAAGAGGAAGGAAAAAGACAAAGAGTAAATTATTTGCTCAAATATTATCCTGTTTGCTCTTTCTAGAATGAGTAAACTCTACTTAGGAGAAGCACCCCAGGGGATCCCTGGCAGCAGGGAGAAATGTAGTGTGGCACAAAGACATCTGTGGAGCAGCTGGGGGTGGCGGGGGCTGCAAGGGACCTGAGGATGGTGAGAGTCTTTGCTATAGCATGTGTGTGATTTCCCAGGTCTCCCAGGGTGGTGCCCCAGTGAGGCATTTGGATTCTAATTTTACATTGCTACACTAGTATTTCTTCATTTGTACCTTTCTTGTTTCGTGCCTCTTTTTCACTTATTGTACTTTTCTTCTTTGTCTTTTCCCAACATAATTTCAGGCTGTGCTCGTGGAAATTATAGCTACTGTAAAGTTAGATATTGTTTGTCAAGGTACCAGATGCTATGAAGGCCTGATTACTGGGTGATTAGTCACTGGGCTAACTTAATAAGGAGAGTAGCCCACAGCTCAGTCATTGTAATATTCAGATGACTATATCAGATCAAATGTGATTTGAAGTTTGAGCAATCGCTCTGCAAGTCTCTGAGCTGGTGTAATGCATGTCTCTTTAATTATGGAGTCAGAAGGAACATTAGTTCTTTGCTACAACTTCAGTTTCTCATGCTTTTTGCATGATTTCCACCTTCCTGTCTTCTTTCAACTGGTAGCAAATATGAATTTATGGGCTGCTCTTTTCCATTTCACTTATTTTATATATTTATGCCCATGTTTATAAACATGTAAGCTTATGAATGCTGTTTATTGTATTTCTATTATCCACTTTCGTTGTAGAGCATCTGCTTTCTTTCATATGCTCAATATAAAAAAAGTTTTGGGGCTAAACAAATACGTTATAAGCTTATACAATTTTACAGTACATGACTTGCTGTGTCCTTTTTCCATTACAAATTGCATCTCACTTATTTTCTCCACTTTTTAAAATTCTATACAACAAAGGTCAGCACATCACCGCCCATGGGTCAACTCTCAGCCTCGGCCTAGTTTTGTAAATAATGTTTTGATGCAATACAGCCATGCCCATTCTTTCAAGTACTGTCTGTGGCTGCTTTCACACTACAATATCAGAATTGAGTAGTAATGCCAGAGACTGTAGATCTTTACAGGAAAAAGTTTGCTGACTCCTACTATGGAACAATCATAAAAAATTATTTTCATCACAGAATCCTAGATCTTCAGAGCTAAAAAAAAAAAAAAAAAAAAAAAAAGATAGTAGTCCAAGAACTTCATTTTAGAGAAAACAGGCCCATACAAGCATCAGACTTTACCAGGTGTTCACTATGTGCCAAGCACTGTACCTTAGCAAATATTATCTCATTTACTACCCACAACCAATATTTTTTTTCTATCATACAGATAAATAAATCAGGATACATGAGCTTGAATAACACTCCCTGGTCATGTAGTTACTATAATCAATGGAGATGGTAGGATTGGACCCACAGCATGGGGCTTCACAGTTCAAAAACAAAACCCTTGCACCATTCAGCCTCTAGGTGAAAGAATTTCCTCTACGTTCCACAGAAGGTATCAGAACAAGGACTAGTGCCCGGTTTCCTCTTCTCCCATGCCATTTATTTAAAGTAAAGATTTTTATACACTTCTGTGTTCTGTGACCAAGAAAAGAGGAGGACCTTTTTTTCTGTGATTTCCCTGAGTCTTGACTAAAAGTATACTGACTGTACGCTCTGGGGTAGGACATCTGTCCCAGCGTGCCTGGAACTAGTGCTTTCCCAAGTGAGTCACATAGCTATGGCTGTTTCCTAGACATTCACTTGAGGGCTGACTTAATCCCTTAAGGTCTGTCTAAAGGGGCAGTGAACCATCTATTAGAGGCCCTTCAGTTCCCTGGAGGAAATGGGACTCTTCCTCCTCAAGTCAACCTGTTACGCTTAGCCTTCCCTGTGCTCAAAAAGTAGAAATCACTATTTGGATCATAAAATTTATGACTAATATTTACACTTGGAACAAGCTTAGGGTTACATGCTGCAAAAATTATGGACTCGGCATAAAATTAAACAGCCTTTTTATGCTGTACAGCTTTTGTCAGTTACATTAATGACTGCAGCTTCATGACTGTTGCATTTCCACATGGTCAGCACTCCAGGGGCCTTGACACCTATGCCCCACTGCCTTAGAAGTGTCTACATGACTCTTTAATCAGCCTATCGCTAGGGTTTGGATGTCTGTGTCCTTTCAAAATTCATGTTGAAACTTAATCCCCGTTGTGGTGGTATTAAGAGGTGGGCTTTTTAGGAAGTGATTAAGTCGTGAGGGCCACTCATGAATGGAACGAATGCCCTCATAAAAGAGGCTTCGGGGCCAGGTGCAGTGGCTCATGCCTATAATCCCAGCACTTTGGGAGGCCGAGGCAGGTGAATCATGAGGTCAGGAGACGAGATCGGCCTAATCAACATGGTGAAATCCCTTCTCTACTAAAAATACAAAAACTTAGCTGGGCGTGGTGGCAGGTGCCTGTAATCCCAGCTACTCATGAGGCTGAGGCAGGAGAATCGATTGAATCCAGGAGGTAGAGGTTGCAACGAGCACTCCAGCCCAGGCAACCGTGTGAGACTAGTTCTCAAAAAAAAAAAAAAAAAAAAGGCTTCAGAAGGTGAACTGGCCCTTTGACCCTTTTGCCATGTGAGGATGCAGTAAGAAGGTGTCATCTTGGAAGCACAGAGCAAGGCCTTACCAGACGCTGAATCTGCTGGCACCTTGATCTTAGACTTCCCAGGCTTCAGAACAGTGAGAAATAAAATTTCTACTATTTATAAGTTACTCAATTTAAGGTAGTTTGTTATAACAGCAGGAATAAACTAAGACATTTACCTTCATGTCTTAACTCCTTAGTCTTTTGTAATTTGGTTCTCTCCTCAGGCTTCTGATATTGTCCTTCCTGAAATGAAGAGCTCCTCTACCTTAACCCAGGCTGCTAAGACTGCTACAGCAAGACTGACAGCTGGTCAGATTGCTGTCCTCATAAAAGCATGATCATCACCTTCAGCTGGGCTCTCAAATGGAACAGCCTGGCAATCTTTGTTTCCCTGGTCAGTTTGTCTTCCCATTTCCATGTCAACGTTCCTGTCAAACTTCCGATTCTCTCACCTATCTCAGCAAATGGGAACTCTCCACATCTCTACACCTACCTGTTCTCATGCTCCTGTCCTGCTTCGCTCCTCACATTTGACAAGGAGCTCCTCCTCCTAGGAAAGGCCACTTGTCCCACAGCTTTCCTCCATCCCGTTGTGTCCCAGCATCTCAGGGATCTTGCACTGATCATTTTCCCATCTTCAGAGCTGGTCCAAGAGGCAGATCACCTGAGCAGCAGCCTGGCATGCCGATTTGTAAGAAGTGAAGAGCATCCTTGAAATAAATTATTAGAGAAAAACATCAACAGTTAATTTAGGTTTTCTTATATAAGCAAAGCATAATTTGGCCTGTTTCTTACCGAATAGAAATGTAAACCAAGCAAAATGAAACAAACAAAGAAGCATATTCCTCTGACTCTGGTCCATCACAAATGAGTTTTTGTGATCTTTCCCATTGCAGGATGCAAGGATATATAAGTAGAATCACAGTGTTTCCACCAACAATGAAGTTGGCCAGCTGACAACTATTTGGAGGTAAATGAAATCCTCAAGCCTAACACAGTGGAAAAACATCAAACGTGTATTTGATTATATAAAATCAATTATATATGAACCACTAAAGAGAGAGTAAGAATAAAAGTGAGAGCTGAGCAAAATAACAATTTAAATATTATGAGCAATTCTGCCTGCGGGTCCCCTCACTGCTCATATGACCCAAAATAGTGCTGTCAGGGAGGAGAAAAACTAATCCGTGGAGTGTGTACAAGGCCCATCTTCATTATCTCATTCCTCATCATACAGACACTGGAGTAATCATTACTGTCAGCATCAGTCACTGTGGTGAATCACCATTATTATCCTCAGAGCCACACAAAGATATTCAGAATGTATAGGGTTTATTTAGCATTATTGTTTTTCTTTTTAAAAAATGATTTCATTCTCTTTATCTTGTTACCCCATAATTAAAAATACTCTAGAATTATATTTTGCATATACAGGCTATTATATCCTTGACATTACTGTCTAGTTTACACATGTATACATGCATATTATGATAGAGCAGTGTATATACCAAACCATGGACATTTCACTTTATATTTAATGTAAGGGATACCCAAGGATTAATTTGAGAAAACATTATTATCACTAAGAACTTTGACTTTACAACTACCCCCTACATAAGCTGCCATCCTTATAATGCAGAGTACATTGTAACATAAAGAATAATACTGTTTTCCAGGAGAGAGTGACTTATCTAATAAATGCGCCCAAAATATTACCTGATTTTGAAAATTATAATAGAAAGAACTACAGAAAAACTGGAAAACTTCTTGCCAACATGAATCTAGGAAAAAAGGACTTTAAAATATTTCGAATAAAACCTGTAGCTAACATGCTTAAGTTACTTCTATCCATAGAGATTTGGAATGAGTAAATATCCAGTTTTGAGTAAAAAATATCTCTGAAATATAAGACAATTCCAAATAAATTAAATGTTGTATAATGTTTAGTGCTTAAAGAGATCTATTTGAATCAGAATTTTAAATAAGGTATGCCATTTCTTTTATATTAAAAGTCAGTTTCCTATTCCCATTAAATATTAGCCAAATATTTTTTAAAAATCACCTTGTTGAGGATTCAAATTAATAGCCTGCATCAATTTTGGTTTGCTATATTTCATATATCTTCAGACATTTATTCTGAACTAGCTCTTTCCTGTGTTAAAACCGAACTAAAACTCCAACAAAAAAACTCCTTTGACCCAATGTCCTCTTCAGTCACTGTTATATTATCTCACCTTCCCAGCCAAACTTTGTTTGAGACAAGATGTCACTCTGTTGCTCAGGTTGGAGTGGCAGTGGTGCAAACACAGCTCACTGCAACTTCGACCTCCCAGCTCAAGTGACCCTCCCACCTCAGCCTCCCGGGTAGCTGGGACTACAGGCGTGGGCCACCATGCCTGCCCAATTTTTTGTATTTTTTGTAGAGAAAGGGTTTCACCATGTTACCCAGGCTTGTCTTGAACTCCTGGGCCCAAGGATCCTCCCACCTCGGCCTCCCCAAGTCTTAGGATTACAAGCATGAGCCATCGCACCTGGCCCTAGTCAAACTTTTTAAATTAGCTAAGGTTGTTTGCAATTCTGAAACTTGACTTATTCAGTCTTTTAAGTGGTCTCCTCAATTTAATTTCTGTTTCAATTCGTTCTCCAAACCGAAAGTTGAGTAACTTCTAAAACACAGATTTCATCATGACACTCTCAATCTTGAAATCATTCTATTGCTCTCTATTCCTATAAGGATACAGTATTAATTCCATTACATCATTTATGAGGTTCTCCACCACCTGGTGCCTACTACTTCACCAGCTCAGCTCTTGCTGCTCACATATACTTGGAGTTCTAGCCCATCAATCTTTCCCTGTTCAGTTTCTCAACTGTGTCATGCTCACTCTCACCTAGAAAGTTACCCAGACTGTTTCCTCTGTCTGGGACTTCTTTTGACAGATTTTCAGGGCTGACTCTTACCCTACACCCCTCAGCTTAAATGTGTCTTCTCCATCATGGTCTTTGTTAGGGTTCCCTGCCACATGTTGTCCTTGTGAGACAGTCAGGTGGGAGGGGGTCCCTGGAGAAACTCCAACGAGCCTGCCCACTGAGTAGGAGCCTGGGAAGTTCACTGTGTTTGCAGCAGGGAGGAACCTGGCCCCTCCTCTTCCTGTGTGGAACCTGGGATTCTTCAAATTGCCAGGCTGGAAGTGCTCCAGCAGAGGGAGTTTCCCCCGTTTTTCCTTTCTCACTCAATGAAACCCTGCTTTACTCACCCTTTAAGCCATCAGGCAGCCTAAATTTTCATGGCCGTGGAAGGGACAAGAACCCCATCTTTAGCTGAAATAAGGAAAAGTCCTGCAACATTTTTGACATGCAACGTGGAGGCTTGAGAAGCGGTGAGTGAAATGGGGACTCAAAACTTCTCACTGTTGCTCCTACGCATTTTCATCCTCTGACTTCTGAGGGTGGGGGAAACGTGCCCCCAAACCTGGTGGCTCCCGGGGGCAGGGGTTGGAGAAAGGCCCTTTCCTTCCTTTTTTGGGAAGGACAGGTTAGCAGGGACTCCTCTCTCCCCTTCCCCTTTCTGCAGGGGCTGGGACTCATGGCCCAAGAGTTCTGCACAGCTGGCTGGCTGGAAGGGGTTCAGCTTTGAACTTCAGTTTTGAGTAAGATAGGAAAAGCTGAAGAAGTGGCAGAAGAATTGTGGAAATTAATCTTGCAGAAGAGGTTCTCTGTGTGAACATACTAACTAAATTTAAAGGGGTTATAAAAGGTTCTTGCTCCTTTAAATTTCTAAGTCATCATTTTGGCAAAATCACTTATGATAATCTGGAACTCTCTTTCATAATACCAAGTGTTTTAAACCTTGAACATTTAACAGCCTTCCCAAAATCAAACTTCAGTTTCAAAATTATCTTCCCTGGCACCTGGCTTTTTGAATACTTAATAGGGCCCCTGAAGTGTCCAGAAAAGAGAGGTAAACAGGATTATTTGGCATATTTAGGTACATGGGATTGCCAAAATGATGCTCAGTCTTCTTTAGGTTATATCTTGGTGAATAATGCTAATACATGTTCCAAAATTGTATGGGGTTTCTAAAATTCTAATGTCTGAGTGTATGCTCTCAATCATAATTAAGGTTTTTGTGTCAAGTTATTGTAAACCACGGGGATAACCAAACTTCTTTGTCAATGGTATTTCTAATTTTAACTACCCTGGACATTTTGCTATTCACAGACAATTGTTGTCTTTGTTTTAATCCTTTTCAAAAGACAGTTTATAATACACTATTAAGACTCTGACAGGTGCTCTCAGATCCAATTTCTGATTGTATTTAAGACAATCAGGTTTCTGATAACTTTGGAGATTGTGACATTGGAATAAAGGAAAATGTCTAAGACTCATGAAGAGCTGAAATGTTCACGAATATCAAGCAAAACCAGAGTTAACTAAATGGACCGAACTCAAAGCTGAAGAAAACTTTGTACTTTTGCTTGGAATATTGGTGATCCTTGTTTAGTTTTTCAGAGCCAAGGAAACTTATTTTGAGCTATTTATGGCCTTTAATAATTAAGTAAGGTATACACTCGTTGATCAAGATTTGGAGCATGTTTGTTTCTCTCTGCCTGGTTTCTCTAGAATTTGGAAACTATCTGTGAGTATTCTTATGGCAATATAGTTGTTTGCATCAGCGCAGTAAGAATCTATTTTTCTTTTGCAATAGGACACACTTGGAAAAACTGGTAATTTTACCAAGGCTTTGACTGGAAGGGTATGCTTCCCTTTCAGGAGTCAATCTAGACTTGCAGAGTCAATAAAAGCCCAGTGGGGAAACTAGCCTCATACTATGGTCTACACAGTCCCTGTACAGAATGTCATTTTCTAACAAGTCTAGGAGCTCCAAGTTTATCTTGGGACCTTAAAAGGAGAGGATCACCCAACTCATAGGTATTTTAGGATACAAACCCATGGTTGGGCTTGGCTTTAAAAGGTCTTATCTGAGATTCCTTGTGGAACAGAATTCCATCGACAATCAATTCCATTTGACTGCATGCTAAGCACCATGCAGTCAAATACTAGCAAGTATATCTATAGCCACCAGTTATCTGGATGTGTCACAAGACATCCTTTCCTCCCCCTTGTTGGAGGACTCAGTTCCACAGTTTCACCTTAGCATTTGGCTTATGATAAGGAATCCATACAAACACGTCCCTCCAACCCCCCAACTTCCCAGACACATTTTTGTCCCAGACTCAATTCCAAGCTTCAGGTCAAAGCCCTAGGAAAGAAAACTGGATCTAAGGGATCCAGAGGCAAATGGCAACAGAAGTTAAAATGCACAGCGCAGGTGAGCATGGCTGATTCCTGCCCATTAAGCCAACCCCAAGCTTCCTATCTCATGGATAAAGGCCATGTTAGTATCCGTGGCATAAATGAGGCCTAGGGAATCCAAGGCCACTGACAGCAGGGGAAATAGGGCATATGTGGGTAAGAGCAGATTATTCCCATCCCTAGGCCCCTCTGCTTCATGGGTGCAAGCTGCTTTGGCACTCATGGCGGGACCGCACAAGGTCACCGGGACTCGGGGATGCAAGGATGGAAGAGGGAAAGAGGATGCTCTTCCTTCTTTCCCTCATGTACCCTGGGTATCTGCTAGGAAGAGAAGGGAACCAAGGATGCCTGCTCCCCTCTTTCTAGATGGGTAGGCATTCATCTTCAGTCTGTACCCCTTTAGAATGCATCCTGAATCCCTGGGACTTCTTTGAAAAATACACCTTATTTTCATTCCTTTCTCCTGCTTTGTTCTCTCTTCACTACTAAGTAATCATGTCTCCATATTACAAGACACTCCCCTCAGATGCATCCTCCAAACTGGAAAGAGTTCCTTAAACTGGTTGGCTTAGGACTGGGGCCCAGGGGAAGGCAACCCAGAAGCCTAACATGTAGCAAAAGGGTAAACGTTTTTTTGCCAGTTGGGCTTTTGGCCTTCCTCTCCCTGAGCAAACTGTTAAAAGGCCTCAGAATTTTTGAGCTGTCTTTACCCCTCCCCTTGTTTTGTTTTGATATGTGCTTTCTAATAAGCTGGTTTGTCGGTTCTTGCCTTCAGGCCATCAAACTCCAAACAGTCATGCAACTGGAGCCTCTGACAATGGCCCCTTCTGCTGGGGTCCCTTAGATCAGCCTCTGAGAGAGCTCTGACTGCTGTTTCCCCAAAACAACACCCCCTGTCAGCAGGAAGCGTTTAAGATCGGTCTTTGTCCTTATCCTTAATCCAATGGCAGTTAGATGTACTTCTTTAGAGGGGAGAATGAGACAGCCAGGTGGGAGGGAGTCCCTGGAGAAACTCCAAACAGCCTGCCCACTGAGGTGGAGCCTCAGGAAGTTCACAAAGTTTGCAGCAGGAGAGGGGTTGGGGAGGAACCTGGTCCCTTCCCTTCCTGTGTGGAACCTGGGATTCAAACTGCCAGGAGGGAAGCACTCTAGAAGAGGGACTCTGGCCTTGCAGGAGTCCCTGTTTCCTCAAGTCCCTTTTAACCCAATAAAACCCTGCTTTACTCACCCTTCAAGCCATCTGCCAGCCCAAATTTTCCTGGCCATGGGACAGACAAGAACCCCGTCTTTAGCTGAACTAAAGAAAAGTCCTGCAACTCTTGTCTACCCCCCCATATTATTCACCACACTTACAATACCTGGTTTAATGCCCGTACAAAGATCCCATGAAGGTGTCTGTGTTCTTTAGCCTTTTACACTTCAGAACCTGGTATGGTCCTTGGCAGATAGAATGCTTCTAATAAATATTCGTGAAATATAATCTAATCTAAGCATTCCCTTCTGGAGTCTTATAAACATTTTAATTTATCACTGCTTTGCTCCGGAATTACTTCAATTATCCTTATTTTTTTCTAGAAAAAAAACGTTTTATAATCTGAGAATATGGAATGCTTAACAAAATTGGATTGTACCTTGAGTAGATAATGTACTTCAAAAATGTACTCAATGGTCAGTCAACCAAAAGAAATCAATGTTACTTCTAATTTGAAAAATGGAGATATAGAAAAAGAAGATCTGAGAATCATTCTCTTATGTATTTTCCCCAATAATATTCAGTCAAAAAGTAATATTAAGTAAAAAATAAAGTACTAAGAATCTTAGAAAAACATTTAAGAGATTTTAGATATTACATAGGTCCTGGAGACACACTTATACTCTATTAAATCTAAAAGCCATAAAAGAAAAAAAACAGACATATTTGATTATGTAAAAATTTTAAATTCTGTATGGGAAAAGATGTTGATATGATTTGGCTATGGCCCCACCCAAATCTCAACTTGATTTGTGGCTCACATAATCCCCACAAGTCATGGGAGGGACCCAGTGGGAGGTCATGGAATCATCAGGACAGGTTTTTTCCATGCTGTTCTCATGATAGTGAATAAATCTCATGAGATCTGATGGTGTTATAAAGGGCAGTTCCCCTGCACATGCTCTCTTGTCTGCCACTATGTAAGATGTGCCTTTGCTTTTCCTTTGTCTTCCACCATGATTGTGAGGCCTCCCCAGCCACGTGGAACTATGAGTCCATTAAATCTCTTTTTCTTTATAAATTACCCAGTCTTGAGTATTTATTGGTAGCAGTATGAAAATAGACTAATACAGTAAATTGGTACTCATAGAGTGGGGTACAGTTATTAAGATACCCAAAAATGTGGAAGTGACTTTGGAACTGGGTAAAAAGCAGAGATTGGAACAGTTTGCAGGGCTCAGAAGAAGACAGGAAAATGTGGGAAAGTTTGAAACTTCCCAGAGACTTGTTGAATGGCTTTGACCAAAATGCCGTTAGTGATATGGACAATAAAGTCCAGGCTAGGTGGTCTCAGATGGAAATGAGGAACTCATTGGAAACAGGAATGAAGATGACTCTTGTTATGTTTTAGCAAAGAGATTGGTGACATTTTTCTCCTGCCTCAGAGATCTGTGGAACTCTGAACTTGAGAGGAAGATTTAGAGTATCTGGCAGAAGACATTTCTAAGCATCAAAGCATTGAAGAGGAAGCAGAGCATAAAAATTTGGAAAATTTATAGCCTGACAATGCAATGGAAAAGTAAAACCCATTTTCTGAGGAGAAATTCAAGTCAGCTACAGAAATTTCTGTAAGTAGCGAGGAGCCTAATGTTACTCACCAAGACAATAGGGAAAATGTCTCCAGGACATGTCAGAAACCTTCACAGCAGCCCCTCCCATCACAGGCCCAGAGGCCTAGGAGGGAAAAATGGTTTTCTGGGCCAGGACCAGGACCCCCTGCTGTATGCAGCCTAGGGACTTGGTGCCCTGCATCCCAGTACATCCAGCCATGGCTAAAAGGGGCCAAGGTGCTTCAGAGGGTTCAAGCCCCAAGCCTTGGCAGCTTCCATGTGGTGTAGGTCCTGCAGGTGCACAGAAGACAATAATTGAGATTTGGGAACCTCCACCTAGATTTCAGAGGATGTATGGAAATACCTGAATGTACAGGCAGAAGTTTGCTGCCAAAGTGGAGCCCTCATGGAGAACCTCTACTAGGGCAATGTGGAAGGGAAATGTGGGGTTGAAGCCTCCCTCACACAGAGTCCCCATTGGGACACTGCCTAGTAGAACTGTGAGAAGAGGGCCACTATCCTCCAGACCCCAGAATGGTAGATCCACCAACAGCTTGAACTGCATGCCTGGAAAGGCAGCAGACATTTGGTGCCAGCCTGTTGAAGCAGCTTAGAGGGGGACTGTACCCTGCAAAGCCACAGGGGTAGAGCTGCCCAGTGCCATGGGAACCCACCTCTTGCATCAGCATGAGCTGGATTTGAGACACACAGTCAAAGGAGATCATTTTGGAACTTTAAGGTTTAATGACTGCCCTATTGAATTTCCAGCTTTCATGGGGCCTGTGGCCCCTTTGTTTTGGTCAATTTATTCCCTTTGGAGTGTATATATTTGTGCAATACCTGTACCCCCATTGTATCCAGGAAATAACTAACTTGCTTTTGATTTTACAGGCTCCTAGGCAGAAGGGACTTGCCCTGTCTCAGATGAGACTTTGGACTTGTACTTTTGAGTTAACATTGGACTAAGTTAAGACTTTGGGGGACTGTTGGGAATGCATGATTGTGTTTTGAAATGTGAGGACATGAGATCTGCGAGGGCCGGGGTGGAATGATATGGTTTGGCTGTGTCTGTACCCATATTTCACTTTTTTTTTTTTTTTTTTTTTTTGAGAAATAATGCTCTGTCACCCAGACTGAAGTACAGTGGTGTGATCTGAGCTCACTGCAGCCTTTGCCTCCCAGGTTCAAGTGATTCTCTTGTCTTAGCCTCCCCAGTAGCTGGGATCACAGATGCCCACTACCATGCTTGGCTAATCTTTTTGTATTTTTAGTGGAGAAGGGGTTTCACCATGTTTGCCAGGCTGGTTTTGAACTCCTGACCCCAAATAATCTGCCCACCTCAGCCTCCCAAAGTGTTAGGATTACATGAGGCACCATGCCCTGTCCAAATTTCATCTTGAATTGGAGTTCCCGTAGTCCCCACATGTCATGGGAGGGACTTGGTGGAAGGTAACTGAATCATGGGGCCAGGTTTTCATACTATTCTCATGATAGTGAATAAGTCTCATGAGATCTGATGGTTCCATAAAGGGCAGTTCCCCTGCACATGCTCCCTTGCCTGCCACCATCTAAGATATGCCTGTGCTTCTCCTTCACCTTCTACCATGATTGTGAGGCCTGCCCAGCCTGTGGAACTGTGAGTCCATTAAACCTCTTTTTCATCATAAATTACCTAGTCTCAGGTGTTTCTTCCTAGCAGTATGAAAATGGACTAATACAGGTGTCATAAACAAAGTTGAATAAATGAAAGATCAGGGAAAATATTTGCAATGTATTTTCCAGATAAAAATCTAACACATGTAATTTTATTGATTATCTAATGCTATAAAATAAATAACCCCAAAGTTAGCAGCTTAAAACCACATACATTTTTATCTCAAAGTTTCTGTGGGTCAAAAATCCAGGCCACATTATTGAATTTTCTGCTTCAGAGTCTTTCATAATGCAGCAATCAAGATGCCAACTAGGCTATAGTCTCATCTAATGGCTTGACTGAGGAAGAATCTGCTTCCAAGCTCATGTGGATGATCAAAGGATTCATTTCCTTGAGGATTGTTGGGATAAGGGCCTAAGTTTCTTACAGGCTATTGGCTAGGGGTCATCTCACTTCCTCACCAAGTGGCCCTCTCCGTCAGACAAGCATAAAAAAGAGCCACAGAGAGAAAACTGACAAATGGAAGTCATAGTCTTTTGTAACCTAATCACAGAAGTGATATCCCACCACTTTTGCCGTATACTAATCTTCAGAAGCAAACTACATCCAGCCCACACTCATAAGGAGGGGGTTATAAAACAGCATGAATATCAGGATGTGGGGTCATAGAGAACCATTTTAGAAGACTGTCTACCACAGAAGTATACAAATTGCTTTAACTAGAAAAAGACAACCCTACCTGAATGTGAGGATAAGAATAGGCAATTTATACAAAAAGATAGGAACAGGTAATTCACACAAGAGCAAATCTAAATGATCATTTTACATATGAAGAGACTTTCCTCTTTTCCAGTAGTCATGGAAATGCAAATGAACAGGTCAATGAGAGGATCATATTAACTCTCACATAAGACTCAGATTAATTTATAAAGATGAGATAGCATTCCCATACATGCATTGTTAATGGAAATATGAATACTACAGCCTTTTTGGAAAGCAGTTTAATATCAATTAAAAATAGAACTATACATTCCTTTTGACTTAAACATATAATCAAAAAAATTAAATCAAGAGCATACACATAGACACACACACAGACACACACACACACACACACACAGTGAAAAACTATGAAACAATACTAGAGTTTCGGTATAAAAAACTAGAAACAAAATGGATAGCCATCAACAGGGAAATAATAAAGTGTGGTATGTGAATATGTAATATTATGTAGCCATTAAAAGGAATCTATTAGAGGAAGAGGATGCCATGCCAGAGAGACAGAGACAGAGATAGAGATGTAGACAGAGACATAAGAAAAAAGAAAAAGAAAAAGATGGCAACAAATACAACTATGAGACAAGTATGCATTTTTATAAATTTTGCATTTATTTGTGGTGATATATACAAATAAATAGATTTTTTAAATTTTAATGAATTAACTCTATAGTAAGTAAATTGGAGCAGTTTCCATATTTACGGGTCTCATATTTAGATTTTGAGTCTACTCTGAAAGTCAACCAGTAACATAGAGTACATCGGATTATAACGGCATAAAGAAGGGTATGAGAAAAGAAGCAGCAACTTTTTAATATTGCTTACTTGTGGCGAGTTTGTCAGAGGGAATGGTATTTGAACAGCATGAGAAAGGAGCTATGCAGTAAACAAAACAAAACCCCAAATTTTATTTTTATATAAAACTGAATGTGATTTTAAAAGATAGGTATGATTTTATACCACTTATGTAACAGGATAAATATATATCTTTATGTATTTATACATAAAGAAATACAAGAAAGGAGAGTCACAAAAATGTTCATGGTGATTATCTGAAGTTGGAATTCCAAGTAATTTTTATTTTCTTCTTTCTAGTTTTATGTATTAATTTTTTAAAAGAGCCTGTATTATTTATATAATTAAATGAAATTACACATGCATATACATACACATACATGCATATTTGATATACATATGTACCTATATCATAAACTACTATATACTATGGATATGAAATGAACCTGGAAATGGTAGGCAAGATTTCTATAATCAAGAGGGTAAGAAGAGGGTATTTTGTGTAAAAGGCATAGCATAAAGGGAGACGCTATCTATCTGAGATGCTAACTCACAAAAGCCAGAAGTCACGTGGAAAGAAAACAAGAGGTGTGATTTGATTGGACCATAGGGAGTGGGAAAGAGAACAGTAAGATTCTAAATGTAGGCTGCAGCCAGACTATGAAGGGCTTCAAAGGCAGTTCAGACTTTATCCAGTAAGCAGTGAGGAGCAACACTGGAGTGTGAAATGACATAAGAATCTGATCCTGCGGCTGGGTGTGGTGGCTCATGCCTATAATCTCAGCACTTTGAGAGGCCCAGGTGGGCTGATCACTTGAGACCAGAAGTTCAAGACCAGCCTGGCCAACATGGTAAAAACCTGTCTCTACTAAAAATACAAAAAACTAGCCAGGTGTGGTGGTGCACACCTGTAACCCAGTTACTCAGGAGTCTGATGCAGGAGAATCGCTTGAACCCAGAAGATGGAGGTTGCAATGAGCCGAGATCGTGCCACTGTACTTTAGCCTGGGTGACAGAGCAAGACTCTGTCTCAAAAAAAAAAAAAAAAAAAAAGAATCTGATCCTAGTGTTTGGGACAGAATGGTCAAGAGGGTCCTGGGGACAGAGAGTGCATTAATGAGGTTAATTATACAGGCCAGACATGAGGCAGCCAGAGTCTGAAGTGGGTTGTGTTGGGGGATGAGAGGGACACAGTGATGGGGTACCTGGTCTGGAGATTTTGAGGAACAAAGCATCTACAGACAGCAGTCACACGGGCACACTGTCTCTCCCCCTATGCTTGTGTAATAGAAGATGTGCTGACATTTCTAAAATAACTAAGAACAGTAATTTGTGTATATATAAACATTTACCATTCAGAAGGAGTATGTAAGTTTATTGTCTAACTCTTATCTTTACAGCAGTTTAGTAAAAGGTGGAAAGAAGCAGTGACTGCTTTCTCAGATAAAGTAAAGATTAGAAAGGTTAAGCAACCTGCCTGCCCTTATATAGCTTAGTGTCAGCCTAAAGATTTGACCAAACTCTGTTATTTGAGTTGGACTTCATCCCTAGCCTTTGAAAGGCTGGATAGTCTTCAAGGCTTTTAGCATTTCTGGACATGTTTATGATCAATGGTAATACTAATCACCAGATAAAATCAAATCTAACCAGCACAATGAAAATAAAACAAACAGGATATACTATCTGAATTTATCACTAATCACTGAATATTCACTTTCATATGTAGGGTAGATTCCAGGCATAAAGTCAAAATCTACTTATGTGCTTTACATATTGAAATTCTAGCAGTTAGTAAAATTCTGCAATAGCTTATGATTACTGTGAAAAATGTTAAATTTTATATAGAAAAATTTTAAGTTGGCTTCTAAAAATATTCAGAAAGCATGTTATTAAAGCAGTGAACAAAGCTTCCATTTGTAGCATTGTTTCAATAAAATTCATTTAGTAGGTGATAAGAGAAGATAAGGCTTTATCTTATTAAATTACCACTAGGAAGAAAGGAACACTTAATGTCTGGGTGCCAACACCATTATTAACAGTACCTAAGACTAGCAGAATTGCCCCAAAAATATGTTGTTCCTGAACTACCTTCATTGGAAAATGAGTGACTATTTGGTATTGCAGATTTACAGTGTAATCATAGGAGAAATCTACTACCTGACAGTACTCATAAATTCTTGTTCCTGCAACAGGTCAAAGTTTTTAAAATTGTCAATTAAAAAATTAATAAAATTGTCATAATTAAATTATTGTTGGACTAGAAATATATTTTATGATGAAATGATATTTAAATTGAACTTGGATTTATTGAAATTTGATATGAAGACTTGGCCATTGAACACTTTGTCTCCCACTAAACTGTCTGATGTAACTAGCTAGGGAATATGAAAGCCCAGGTTCAAACTTAGTCACTGGCTTCATTCTTTGTCCTCTTCCCTTCCTACCATACTTACTTCCACCAGCCAGGAAAAAAGATAGACAAACAGAAACTCTTAGCTTTTCAAGTTATTTAGATAGTATTGTTCTCTTATCAACCAGAGTTCCCTCAAAGCCTCAGTATTTGTAGTGAGGTCATGACCAATTCGAGTCACCCAGAAACATAGTTTGTGTTTCCTCCTAGAACCTTCAGTTGCCTCATTCCGAGAGCAAAAAGGTCCATGTGTTAAAGTCAGCATTAACTGCCTTGAGTCTGGAAGGGGAGTTGATGCTGACTTAGAGTCTTATGCAACAATAAACACAGTACTATCCAGAATAAACTCTGAATGACCCAAACTAATTTCTTGGAAAGTGTTCTAGGTATTTTCCAAAAGAGACTAGAGAAATATAGGAAGTTAGCCAGTTTGGCATTTTTTTTTTGAAAAACTTGCCAAAAGTCTGGCCCCATTTGCCAGTGTCAACACTCTAGAGTGCAAACATATTCTTGTGCAAGGGACATTATGTAAGCTAGAAATTTATCTTAATTAGTCACTCTTTGTTCAAGAGTGGATGCTACAGAAGAAAGCCCCAGTCAGAATACATGTACTTCAAAGTCTCTGGTGAAGCTATTCTTCACTGCCTTTTTATGCAACAAGAGAGGAAGGCCCTTGGATAGCTTGCTTGAAGCAGTGTTCAAGGCCAGTGGTGTTGGGGATTGTTGGTGGAACCTAGTGGGATCCCATTGCTTGCTTTATCTCTCTGTTCAAAGCATTAGAATGAAGAATGTGATGAAAACCTTTTGCATCCATCCATGATGGGTTTTATTTCATTATCCTTGTTTCCATTTCAGCAGCAATAACCAGATTGGAAGCATATCTGAAAAGGTTAGTCCTAGCTGAGCCTTGCTAACAGGAAGAACTTCTCAATCCCTAGGACCTTCAACTGAGAAGAGTTCTGAGGTTCACAACAGATAGCAATATGGATAGGAGGAGAATACAGTTACATGCTGCATAATGACAGTTTGGTCAACAACAGATGACATATACAATGGTGGTCCCACAACATTATAATATGTAATTTTACTGTATTTAAATTTATAATAAATCTACTGTATTTACTTTTCTATGTTTAGATACATACATACTTACTGATATGGTTTGGCTGTGTCCCCATTCAAATCTCAACTTGAATTGTATCTCCCAGAATTCCCACATGTTGTGGGAGGCACCCAGGGGAAGGTGGTTGAACCATGGGGGCTGGTCTTTCCCATGATATTCTCATGATAGTGAACAACTCACATGAGATCTGATGGGTTTATCAGGGATTTCTGATTTTGCTTCCTTCTCATTCTTTCATGCCACCACCATGTAAGAAGTGCCTTTCTCCCTCCACCATGATTGTGAGACCTTCCCTAACCATGCGGAACTGTAAGTCCAGGTAAACCTCTTTCTTTTGTAAATTGCCCAGTCTTTGGTATGTCTTTATCATCAGTGTGAAAATGGACTAATGCAGTAAGTTGGTAGCAGTAGAGTGGGGCATTGCTGAAAAAATACCTGAAAATGTGGAAGCAACTTTGGAACTGGGTAACAGGTAGAGGTTGGACCAGTTTGGAGGGCTCAGAAGACAGGAAAAAGTGGGAAAGTTTGGAACCTCCTAGAGACTTGTTAAATGCTTTGCCCATAATGGTGATACTGATATGTACATTAAGGTCTGGGCTGAGGTGGTCTCAGATGGAGATGAGGAACTTGTTGAGAAAGGGAGCAAAGGTGACTCTTGTTATGTTTTAGTAAAGAGACTGGTGGCATTTTGCCCCTGCCATAGAGACTTGTGGAACTTTGAACTTGAGAGAGACGATTTAGGGAATCTGGTAGAAGAAATTTCTAAGCAGCAAAGCATTCAAGAGGTGACGTGGGTACTGTTAAAGGCATTCAGTTTTATAAAAGAAGCAGAGCATAAAAGTTCAGAAAATTTGCAGCCTGACAATGTGATAAAAAAGAAAAACCCATTTTCTGGGGGAAGAATTCAAGCTGGCTGCAGAAATTTACATAAGTAGCAAGGAACCTAAGTTAATCCTCAAGACCATGGGGAAAATGTCTCCAGACCATGTAAGAGACCTTCACAACAGCCCCTCCCATCACAGGCCTGGAGGCCCAGGAGGAAAATGTGGTTTCATGGGCTAGGGACTTGGTGCCCTGTGTCTCAGCTGCTTCAGCTATGGTTGAAAGGGGCCAACATACAGCTTGGGCTATGGCTTCGAGGGCAGAAGCCCCAAGCCTTGACAGCTTCCATGTGGTATTGAGTCTGCGCATGCACAGAAGTCAAGAATTGAGGTTTGGGAACCTCCACCTAGATTTCAGAAGATGTATGGAAATGCCTGGATGCCTAGGGAGAAGTTTGCTGCAGGGATGGGGCTCTCATGCAGAACCTCTGCCAGGGCAGTGCCAAAGGGAAATGTGGGGTAGGAGCCCCCACATAGAGTCCCTACTGGGGCATTGCCTAGTGGAACTGTGAGAAGTGGGCCACAATCCTCCAGACCCCAAAATGATAGATCCACTGACAGATTGCACTGTGCACCTGGAAAAGCCACAGACACTCAATGCTAGCCTGTGAAAGCAGCTGGGGGGAGGCTGTACCCTGAGAAGCCACAGAGGCAGAGCTGCCCAACACTATGAGAACCTACCTCTTGCATCACCATGACCTGGATGTGAGACATGGAGTCAAAGGAGATCATTTTGCAACTTTAAAATTTTGACTGCCCTGCTGGATTTCGGACTTCCATGAGCCCTGTAACCTCTTTGTTTTGGCCAATTTCTCCCATTTGGAATGGCTGTGTTTACTGAATATATGTACCCCCATTGTATCTAGGAGGAAACTAGCTTGCTTTTGATTTTACAGGCTCCTAGGGAGAAGAGACTTGCCTTGTCTAAGAGGAGACTTTGAACTGCAGACTTTTGGGTTAATGCTGAAATGAGTTAAGAATTTGGGGGACTGTTGGGAAGGCATGACTAGTTTTGAAACGTGAGGACATGAGATTTGGAGGGGCTAGGGGTGGAATGATATGGTTTGGCTGTGTCCCCATTCAAATCTCAACTTGAATTGTGTCTCCTAGAATTCCCATGTGTTGTGGGAGGGACCCAGATGGAGGTGGTTGAATCATGAGGGCTAGTCTTTCCTGTGCTATTCTCACAATAGTGAATAAGTCTCATGAGATCCTTTGGGTTTATCAGGGGCTTCTACTTTTGCTTCCTTCTCATTCTGTCATGGCACCACCATGTAAGAAGTGCCTTTCACCCTCTGCCATGATGGTGAGACTTCCCCCAGCCATGTGGAACTGTAAGTCCAATTAAACCTCTTTCTTTTGTAAATTGCCCAGTCTTGGGTATGTCTTTATCAGCAGCATGAAAACAGACTAATACACCTACTATTGTATTGCAGTTGCCTACAGTATTTGGTATAGCAACATGCTGTGTAAGTTTACAGCCTAGAAGCAATAGGCTGTACCATATAGCCTAGGTGTGTAGTAGGCTATACCATCTAGGTTTGTATAAGTACATTCTATGATGTTTGCACAATGACAAAATCACCCTACGATGCATTTCTCAGAACATATTCCCATTGTTAAGCAATGCATGATTGTTCTATACTATCATGTTAAGACTTATAATGATGTTAATCTTGACACATCAAGATGTTAATGTGGCATGTTTTAGGGCCAATAATTTCTCAGTAGTTTAGATCACTAATCAGTAAAACTGAATCTCCTGTTTTTGTAGAACTTTGGGCAAGTCACTCTGGGCTCAACCTACTTACCATCAAGTTGAGAGGTTTCTTGGTGTGGGGCTGGTCACAAACCCTAAAATTTCGTGTGAACCATTGGACAGGAGTTCAGCTTACTGTGATATTGTGAAATATATATTTGGTCTTTCTCCAATTTCCTGGTATATGACTCTTAAAATCCTACTATTCTTCAAAGCAATGTGTCTTCTTTTTTTTTTTAAGATAGGGTCTTGCTCTGTCACCCAGACTGGAGTGCAGTGGCATGATCTCAGCTCACTGCAGCCTCCCCCTCCCAGATTCAAGTGATTCTCCAAGCTTGTCTTGAACTTCTGGCCTCAAGCAATCTGCCTGCCTTGCCCTCCCAAAGTGCTGGGACAACAGGTGTGAGCTACCATGCCCAGCCCAAAGTGATGTGTCTTTTTGTATACTAATGTGTTGATTGACTGCTGGCTGCCCCAGGTAGCTTCACGATGGAAGCTGGTCACTGGAAAGACCAAAGCATGATTAGAGGGTTGGGACTTTAAGCTTCACTCCCAGCCTTGGGAGAGAAAAAGATAAAGTGTTGAGTTCATCATCAATGGCCTGTGATTTAATTAATCATGCTTACCTAATGAAGTTTTCATAAAAACCCCAAAAGACTGGGTTCAGAGAGTTTCTGGATAGCTGGGTGAATGAGTGGTTTCTAGAGGGTGGTGTGCCTGGAGAGGGCATGGAGGCTCTGCACTCCTTCCCTCATGCCTTGCCCTATACATCTCTTCATCTGTATCCTCTGTAATATTCTTTACAATATATGGTAAATGTAAGTACGTGTTCCTCTGAGTTCTGAAAGCTGCTCTAGTAAAGTAATTGAACCCAAGGAAGGGATCATGGGAACCCCAATATATAGCCAGCCAGTCAGAAACACAGGTAAAACAACCTGGGGCTTGCGATGGGCATCTGAAGTGAGGGATTGAGGACAGTCTTGTGGGACTGAGCTCTCAACCGATAGGAGGTAATGCTATCTCCAGGTAGTGTCAGCATTGAATTGAATTAGAGGACACTCAGTTGATGTCTGATGCAGACTTAGTTGATTGCCTAGGGTATGGGAGAATAACCCTACACATTTCACAAAAGTACTCTGTATTGATTACTGAATAAAACAATGGGAAAGATGCTTTGGTTGTTTTTTTCTTATAACCACATACCTTTTTGGAAAAGGACCTTCCAGTACTAACCACTGTGGTATCTGCCACACCCTATCCACTGCCCTTCCTTCAGGGATTAGAGTGAAAGTAATCCATCTATTTCCACAGTTCACACTCAAAACTTAAGAGACCAGAAAGGGAAATTAAAAATATATATATCTTCCTTAGGCCAATGTCTCATTTTCCTCTGGCTTGCCCCCTTGTTTTTCAGCTCCAAATAATGTGGGCAAATGTTTATACTTGTGATTGATTTAATGGCAAAAAAAAATGGGAAGATGAGGGTCAGGTTCCTCTGTCAATCCAGAGATCAGTTTACAACTCTGCTTTTCTACATTCTCTAGCATGGTGGACTTGCCCACAAGAGATGAGAATAATGAAACTTGTATGGGAAATCATGTCCTTTGTCAAGCCAAGACCACCCAGTGGAAAAACAGAGGCCAAGCAAAGCCACAAGATAAATATTGAAAAGGATATCTACTTAGATCTAAGAAATAAAATTCTTAATGTCTTGTTTCTCCAAATTGTTTTTGATATAATCAGAAATTCTGTTTCTCTTCTGTTTGCTCTACTTCTGTAGCTACTTCTGAAACTGATCACTTTTTCCTTTTCAATTTTGTATCTTGTATGGATCCCTTTTCTAACACCAGAGATGTTAAACGCTGCAGATCCTGCCAGACAGTGACTCATAAATCTCCTTAGTATTAAAAATTTAAAACCTCATGGAATTTGGGCAAAACACAAAACTAGTATTGTCAGAATGTTTGAAATTTTATAAAAATGAATATAAAGACTTACTTTAAATAGTGTAGTGACTAAAGAAATTCCTCATAGTAGTAGTTCTTATTTATTATCTACTATATATTTTAAGATACTGTTGATCAAGTTTCACTACAGCAGCCTCTGTTCAAAGGTATTTTTCAAAGCAAAAGCCTGGATCTTTCCAAAGGGGCTTCTGGAAAGTATTCAAAAAATTCAGAAGCATGTTTTCTTTTTGAGCCCTGAGTCTGGCAGTGGAAATGGAATCATGGGAGTTTTGACTCTTTCAAAACATAGTGGCGGCAACTGGTTGACAGTGAGCTATGGTGATTGTTGCCAACAAGTGGTGAGGAGGGCCTGAGAGAGGGAAGAGCTGGCCCAGTTTTGCCACTATGACCTTGTGGGTTTTCAAGGCCCTTAATTACAGAGTGGGAGGCCAGATTTGAAGTGTCCAAAGTCAGCTAAGGCAGTGGACTGGATGATTGGATAACAGATTTGGGCTCCAAGGAGGGCTGGCAAGCTGCCTTTTTAGGAGCTTTCAACCAAGCACAGTTGCCATTTTTCCTCCCTATCCACTTCTAGAATAATTTTAAATAGTCATATATAGTATATATTCAGTGCTTGCTTTGTTTCAGGCTGTGTTTTAAGTAATCTACATGTATTATCTCACTTTTCCAAATTACAATTTATGAGATAGTTAATATCATTCTCTATTTATAGATAAGAAACTTGGGCTAGGTACAGTGGCCCATGTCTGTAATTCCAACACTTTGGGAGGTTGAGGTGAGTGGATCACCTGAGGTTAGGAGTTCAAGATCAGCCTAGCCAACATGGCAAAACCCCATCTCTACTAAAAATAGAAAAATTAGTTGGATGTGCTGATACGCTTCTGTAATCCCAGCTACTCAGAAGGCTGAGGCAGGATAATCACTTGAACCCAGGAGGCAGAGGTTGCAGTGAACTGAGATCGTGCCACTGCACTCCAGCCTGGGCAAAAAAACAACAAAAAACTTATAGGCCGGGTGCAGTGGCTCATGCCTGTAATCCCAGCACTTTGGGAGACTGAGGTGGACAGATCACAATGTCAAGAGAGTGAGACCAGCCTAGCCAACATGGTGAAACACTGTCTCTACAAAAAAATACAAAAATTAGCTGGGCATGGTGGCATACACCTGTACTCCCAGCTACTCAGGAGGCTGAAGCAGGAGAATCGCTTGAACCTGGGATGCAGAGGTTGCAGTTAGTTGAGATCACACCAGTGCACTCCAGCCGGGTGACAGAGCAAGACTCCATCTCAAAAATAAAAATAAAAAAAGAGAAAGAAATAAAGAAAAAATAAACCAAACTTGTGTTCAGAGAGGGCTAATAGCTTGCCCAAGGTTGCACAGTTAAGCGGTAAATTCAGGATGTCTGACTCCTAGCCACTATACTACACCCTCCTGTAGAACAATTCCTCTCTTGCTTTATCACCTTCCATACTGCTCTTTTTCCCTGGATGTCTACACTATTTCTTGTGCAATTTCTCCCACGATTGTAAATTACCAAGTAATATTAAAATTTTGGAGGTTTGTCTCACTTGGGAAGGTTAGATAGATCACTTGAATATGTTGTACTCTAAGTGGAAATCCCCTCCCTTAAGGTGGAGGGCACATAAAGTGTAAACATCTTCCCATAATCAGGCCAATCCACAATACTTATAAGAAGCCAAATTTATCCAACAACTAACCAGAGATTCCAACTCTAACAGGTACAATGAAATATGATAGCTTATAGTGATGATAAGAGGCACTGCAAGATCTGAAACTACCTCTTAAATATTGATTTTGCTACTTATTAGGGCACTAATAATGTACATATTATTATAGTTCTGGTTCCAGCAACACAGGACCTAATATGTGGTATCTTCTTAATGTAATTACGTAGAAATTACAATAAACTATACAGCTGGAACAAAGCGTAAGGTTTAAATCATAGCAGAGCTCTGAGAAAAAAGTTATCATATGCCAGAAATGAAGGATGAACTCAAAGTCAAAGCCCTAAGCAGCAGGTGTCTGATTGGTAGGCTACTTTTTGACAAGCCTTGATGCAGGGACCCAGGCTTTCCCTGTCTTATGGCTCCATTATCTTTATCATGTAATTTCTAAGGTCACCATGCTTATTTTCATTACGCTGATGAAGGAAAAAGGAACACAAATAATGGCCTGTTGGGGAAGTTTTATGGGCCAGACCTCGAAATGGCCTACATCACTTCCATTCTTATTCCACTGGACACACAGGACAACAACGTGAAGTGTAGTCAGGCTGTGTTCCCAAGAAGAGGAGGAATTGAATTTGAAAATTAGCTAAAAGCCTGCGTCGCAGTAAGCAAAATAGTCCTACCATCTTATCATTCTAGATGCATGAGAATTGGAAAAAGAAATATAAGCGCTTTACGTCTCAAGTGCTTACATTTTCAGGAATAGTAGATTGAGGAATTTTTAAGTAGACTAAGAGTTGAAAGTCTTTGTGGGTACATTCTTTTTTAACCTTACTTTTTACCCTTATTAAATGGATTTGATGTCTCCATACTTTGATCAAGGTGAAAGGGTGATATCCAATTTTGCAGCAATAGAGTACTTTACTTTTTCATCAGTAAGTTTCTGTGTTCCCAATAAAGTTATTCCTTGATCCAGGAGAACCTATTTTTCTTTCACTGCTCAAAATTAGCATGCATTTGATGCTTTCTGCAGAAAGCTGTGAATGGATATGAATCAGGAGGTCAACATATGTGCATACGGGTTTAGAAGTAAATGAGTTCAAGTGCCAAGGCCAAATCTACTGAATTATAGATGCATTAAATCAGATAAAAACATTATTACATTTTTGAACATTTGCTTGTTATCTAAGAATTCTGTTTTAATTGAGTACATATGAACACAAAGAAGGGAACAGCAGACCCTGGGGCCTATTGAGGGTGAAGGGTAGGAGGAGAGTACCTATCTACCTATTGGGTATCATGCTTATTACCTGGGTGATAAAGTAACCTGTACACTAAACCCCCATGACAACTATATAACAAACCTGAACACATACCCTGAACCTAAAATAAAAGTTTAAAAAAGAAGATAAATAAGTAAATATTTTCTCTCAGAAAAACAAAAAGAATCTAATTTTACAGAAAGCTTAAAGATTTGTTTGATTTTCCTTAATTTGCCTTAAAATTTGAAGTTCATCAGCTAGAGATGTTAAATCAGAAGCTAAAGAGCAAAATCTAAGAAGGAGAGCTCCCTATCTGGAAGCTTTTCCCTATCTGGAAGCTTTTACAATTCTTTTTCTCCACGGGATGTGGAAATCCTTAACATGGTCTGCCAGCCTCAGTCCAATGTAGGAAGGCTCTCTGCTCACTGTGTTCTAGATTTACTGTTTTTCTTTCTCGTGGTAATACTCTGTCCTCTTCCTTGGGGCCTCACCAATGCTTTTTCCTCTGACAGGAGCACCATCTTTGCTAGTAAGCTCCTGCAGATATCAACTTAAATCTCAAACACAACGTCAGGAAAGCCTTTCCTGAACTACATGCTGGGTAAATGCCCTTGTAATAGACTCTTGTAATAAAACTTAGCACTTCCTTGTAGCAGTTTAGCATCCCTGCAACTAAATAATTAACTTATGAATTTGGTCGTCCAAAATTTGTTCTTCCATGAGAATGTAAGTGCCACTACAGGGGAGGCCCTATTTGTCTTGTTCACCATTGTATCCCTAGTTCCTGGTTTAGTGTCTGATTAAGATGGGCATCATCAGATGTTAATTTAATAAATGAATATTGTGTTTTTCCATAAACAGTTTGAAGAGCCTTGCTTGTCTCCCTTTTATGCATCTCTATGACATTTTACCAAGTAGAAGGCTAGAAGAATACCCTCCACAGATCCTCACAGCTGAAAACATCCCCATTCCCTAGTTTCTCTGTGCAAGGACCACTGGTGGCTCCCAGAATCCCTAAGTGTTCCAAATACAGCCCTACAGCACCTTCAAGGGGAAGAAAGAGGATGGTCAAGTGTTGTTTTTGGCAAGCCACATGGAGGGTGTTTAAGAAGTATGATACATCACACCTCTCGAATTGTGCCTGCACTTGTTATCAGAATAGGACAAAGCCCAAGAAACCTGAAGATGTATCAAAGGTACTTCAGATCCTGAGGTAGAAGTAGGGGCTGTGCCTCCTAGTATATTGCTAATAATACTTCTGGTCTAATTCCCCAGTCATTCTCTTTATAATCCTGGGGGTAAAATGCTGTTGGGTTGGGCTACAGGAAGTCTCAGGTCTGAGGAAAAGCACAGCTCATGCATTCTCCTTATCTGCTCTCCACTCGACTATCTGAGGGGACTTTGCAATCTCAGAGAAAAAGGAAATTTTTTTTAATCCTTTCATGATTTCATTTCTGTCCTTGCCAGAGGGATAACTGAGAATTTTCTCAAGGCCACAGCTGCACGGGGTTGTCTCAGGTCAGTCAGAAAGACTGATCCACCCCTTAGAGTGAGACTAAATAAAACTGTAAAGTCAATAGGGTTGCGTGTTTCACAAAGATCCCCGAGAAGACTCAGGTCACCCAGGGCTACCTGACCACAGTGAGCTCCACGTGTGGACTTGACCTGGGATTCCCTTACAGCCAGGGCAAAGAAGAAAATACCCTAAGAGAGGTGTTCTTTCTGTGATCTGCAAGTGGGTGTTTGCATTTCTGCCCTTAGTTTCCATTTAAAATTTCAGTATTTGACTTTTACGGAATGATAGATGTGATTCTGATTCTTGCTTTAACTATTTCAGGAGTAATAGGTGATTAAATTGCACATTTTTTTTTTCTGCTAAGCCCTAAGAGGTGTTTGAAACTAACATTGTGAGAAGAGAACAAACTACCAATACCCTCTCAGCCAGCCGGAATCCTCCACATGGCTTCTTGACTGGGACTTTCATTCAACTAGACCCTCAATACTCTCTCTTCCCAGGCTTTTCTTCACTGAGTCCTACCTTTGTGTATGTGTTTGTCCTGTGCCCTTTCAGCACTCATGGGCTCATTTTTATCATAGTATTCTACATAATTGCATTTCCTAGATAGGTTATTCTAAATATATGCTTTCTCTTAAGTCATCTAGAACTTTTAATAGAATTTTTTATCAACTGAGCAGCAGTTCTGCAGTCATCTATTTGGTTATGACAAGATGTCTGCATCTCCCGTATACCTCAAATTACCTTCTCTTTGTATACGTACTTGCCTTTTGTTTGTAGAGGTGTCAGGATGTGGTGATATGTGCATAATGCTCACACTATCATGGCAGGTAACTTCCTGAGGATCAGCAGATGGGTGGTCTGAGAAAAGTAGAAAAGCTAACTTCCTGACTTAATTCTCTTATGTCCTCCACTTTCTATAATCAGTTTTTACAACTGCTACATTATCAATATGTAAATGTAATAATATAACCTGCTAACTTGCATTTACTTATAGAAACAATAAACTTAGAGAAGATAAACATAGGTTTCTGAAAGGCTAGGTGTTATTTCACAGGCTCCTTTCAATTTCTTTCTGCCCTTACAATCTACCGCAATATTCTGCGCAGAGACTGCTAGCTAACTTCCATTATCCATACTTTGCTTCTTGGCCATAGGAGACCACATCTTTAGCTGTGTTTGTGACTACATAGCAAAAGGGACAATATTTCAGCCTTTCTTGCAGCCTTCTTAGCTGTCATTAAATTTCAGTCAATGAGATGTAAATATAATTGTTAAGTGGAGTTCCGGGGGGAAATCCCTTAAGAGAGAGCCTCCTTCATTTGTTCCCTGGTCTATAAATGTGATTTGGAGGATTTTGGGGGCTTTTAAGGACAGGAGCCACAGTTAGGGATGATAGAACAGAGACATGGAAGGATCTTAAGTTCCTGACAACTCAGTGGAGCCACCTTATCAGTTCTGGACTGCCTAGTTTAGTATTCCTTTTGTGTGAGAGAGAAATAAGAGACATCAATCTTGTTTAAGTCACTGTCGATCTGAATTTGTCTGTTATATGCAGTTGATACTAATCCTAACTTACACAATCTACCATCCACTTGATACCATTGATATAGAGATTCGTGGATGTGTATAAGTATTTTCAATCTATGGCTTTAGAGATAAAATGGTAAGTGTAATGACTGATTAAAGAGCTAAAGTAATTGCCAAAATTCAGGGGAATAATAGAGCTTAGAACTGTCAACCTTATATTCTATCTTGCCCTTTCTGTCAAGTGTAGGATTATTAAAGTCATTACTTCAGAAAAAATGTCCACTGCTATCCAGAGTCTATAGCCTCATATCCCTCATTTCCAACCTTGCACCCTTCTTAGTATACACAAAATGAAATTGTTTGCAAACCGTACTCAGTGAAGATTGCACTTTTGCATACAAAGTTTGGTTCTTGGACTTGAACTAAAGAAATGAACTATGGTTTATGTGAACAATTACTGGGATGCGGAAAGGATGTTTGTTCAAATAAGAAATGAATTTAGGAAAGAACAAGCCCAAGATGGTGTTTATTATCATCATGTAATGAGAACCCTTCATTGTTTTCCAATTAGATACAAAAAATGTTGAACTTTGTTTTTAGCCATAGTTGTTTGAATAATGGATACTAAACTTACCAGGATGTCAGAGAGGAAAAGAGAAGAAAACAGAGGCTGTTTTACCTATTTGAAAAGAGGTAAATAAATTAAGAGGCATATTGTTCTCTGAGTATGACCTGCTATTTAGAGAGTCATGTTGTTCTCTGAGTATGACCTGCTATCCAATCCACCTCTCCTTTTTTATTTACACAGAGTTGAAATTAGAAACATTACACAGATCAGTGTATCTACTTAAAATAAAAAGTATAGAAAGAAGATATTGTGTAAAGAATGTCTGACTCCCTCTTAGTAATATTGACAGCATGGAAACATGTTAATTCTCTTGAGTCCAGTTGTCCCCACATGGTGTTTTTCTCATTTCAAGCATATGATAGTGCCATATGATTGGCAAATACTCTCTTGCTAAAACTGAAAATCTATAAAGAACTAAGTAAGCTTGGAAAGAGCTTGGAATATCCTATTTCTGGAGTGAAATGCATCTGTGAATTATAATAGCTGCTAGTTTCATGATCCTTCACTCCTAATCCAGTTCCCAATATTGTTGAAAGAATTATCACAACACATCACCTTTCCATATCAGACCACTGAATTTTTCATATCATTATCAAGTTATACTCATTCAACTCTTCTTTCCCACTTTGGAGAGAAGGGGTATGAAGGTAATTCCCAATTAGAACGAAAACCAAAGTACAGCCAACTACTGGTTATACGAGAAGACTTAACCATTAGTAAGAAGTAGTAAGACTTTTCCACTGAAGTTTTGGTCTTTTTAGTCCAGCCAATGTTAACAGTTATCATTACTTGGCCAGTGCCCAATCATGACTCCAAATTAGACACCTGCTCCTTACCTGGTCGTGGGCACACAAGTTATTCCACACCAACATATGTAATGGGAGCAATAATTACCCTAGGTAACACACAGTGCTACTCAGCACTCAATAGGCACTCTTCCAAGCTATATATGAGTATTAGCTCACTTAGTCTTTACAACAACTCTGAGATTCTACTATAATCCCGTTTTAGAGACATGCCAACTGAAGCAAGAGATTAAATAATTTGCTCAAGGTCACCCAGCTACTAAATGATACACCATGGGTAGACTGTCTTCAAGTTTCTAACCACTGCACACACTGCTTCTCTAGTACAGTAAATACAATAAGAAAAGTACGTTGGAAAACATTCAAGTAAAACTCAATCTCATCCTGCATGGAGCCTATCTCTTTTCAGTCTGCAGAGATATTAGGAATTGACTAACTGTTGTCCCAGGTAATGATTCTACAAGGAATACTAACAACCGCCCTGGCTATATATTCTACCTAGAAACTTTGCTTAGTGAAAGTAAATGTGAGTCATGCATTTAGAATTATGTCACTCTCAGACTAGTATCTTCCTAAGTCTCTGCTCCACCCCAAGTTCAGGCTTTTGAAGGCATGTAGTGTTTATCATTCTCTGGAAATACTCCCATCCTCTCCAAATACTGCTGTGTGGACATGCCAAATGGATTCATCTGCTCTTTATATGCATTCCCCAGACACTCTACACTAATAACTCAAGGAAATGGTCTGTCAGCTTTCTCAAAGTGAAAAAAGTCATTGCCTCTGGTTCTTTCAATCCCTTGTCCTTTCTTGTTTCACTATTTTTATAAATTATTAACATTTGACTTCTTTCTTAGGTAGGAGAAATAAATGAAATTAGGCTTGTTTGTTTTTATATGGGAATAGTAGTTATTTAAGCCTAATAAATCACCAGCCTGATGAATCAGGACCTGGGAACCAGACTAACTTGAGAGTTATGCATTAAACACAGTCTCTGGAGAACCTATCTATGAAGAAGCTGTATCTGATTCTCTCTTTTGCTTCATAGATTGTTAGACTCAGGGCTTTTTTTTTTTTTTTTTTTTTTTGACGGAGTCTTGCTCTGTCTCCAGGCTGGAGTGCAGTCGCGCAAATCTTGGCTCACTGCAACCTGCACCTCCCGGGTTCAAGTGATTCTCCTGCCTCAGCCTCCTGAATAGCTGGGACTACAGGCACCCACCACCATGCCCAGGTAATTTTTGTATTTTTAGTAGAGACGAGGTTTCACCGTGTTGGCCAGGATTGTGGTCCTGATCTCCTGAGCTCATGATCCACCCGCCTCGGCCTCCCAAAGTGCAGGGATTAAAGGCGTGAGCCACTGCGCCTGGCCAAATCTTCTATAACATAGAATCTGTGTTAATATTTTTATTTCCAAATGGGGATAGTAAAACCTAGGCAGTCTGAGTGACTTGTCTAAGGTCATATAATTTTTGGCAAAGCCAGGACTGGGCCTATGTCCCTGAGCCTTCTTCTTGTAATCTTGCCATTTGAACACATTTTCTCTCTGGGTGGGTGTATTAGTTTGTTCTCATGCTGCTATAAGGATGTACCCAAGACTGGGTGATTTATAAAGGAAAGTGGTTTAATTGGCTCACCGTTCTGCATGGCTAGAGAATCCTCAGGAAACTTACAATCATAGTGGAAGGAGAGGTATGCATGTCCTTCTTCACATGGTGCAGGATGGAGAAGTGCCAAGCAAAGGGGGAAAAGCCCCTTATAAAACCATCAGATCTCATGGGAACTTACTATCATGAGAGCAGCATGGGGGACCACCTGCATGATTAAATTACCTCCCACCAAGTCCCTCTCATAACACATGAGGATTATGGGAACTACAATTCAGATGATATTTGGTTAGAGACACAGCCAAACACTATTACTCTACCCCTGACCCCTCCCAAATCTCATGTCCTCACTTTTCAAAACACAATCATGCCTTTCTAACAATCCCCCCAAATCTTTGCTCATTCCAGCATTAACCTAAAAGTTCAAGTCCATAGTTTCATCTGAGACAAGGCAAGTCCCTTCTGCCTAGAAGCCTATAAAATCAAAAGCAAGTTAGTTACTTTCTAGATACAATAGAGGTATAAGCATTAGGTAAATACACCCATTCCAAATGGGAGAAATTGGCCAAAACAAAGGGACTACAGTCCCCATGCAAGTCTGAAATCCAATAGGGCAGTCATTAAACCTTAAAATGATCTCCTTTGACTTTATGTCTCACATCTAGGTCACACTAATGCAAGAGGTGGGCTCCTAGGGCCTTGGGAAACTCCATCTCTGTGGCTTTGCAGGGTACAGCACCCTTCTGGCTGCTTTCAGGGGCTAGTGTTGAGTGTCTGTGGCTTTTCCAGGAGCATGGTTCAAGCTGTCGGTGGATCTACCATTCCAGGGTCTAGAGGACGGTGGCCCTTTTCTCACTGCTCCACTAGGCAGTAGCCCAGTGGGGACTCTGTGTGAGGGCTCTGACCCCACATTTCCCTTCCACACTACCCTAGCAGAGAGGTTCTCCATAAGGGCTCCACCCCTGCAGCAAACTTCTGCCTGGATATCCAGGCATTTCCACACATCCTCTGAAATCTAGGCAGAGGTTCCCAAACCTGAATTCTTGACTTCTGTGCATCCACAGGTTCAACACCACATGGAAGCTGCCAAGGCTTGGGGCTTGTACCCTTGAAGTCACGGCCCAGGCTCTACCTTTGCCCCTTTTAGCCATGGCTGGAGCTGAAGCAGCTGGGATGCAGGGCACCATGTTCTGAGGCTGCACAGAGAAGGGGAGCCCTGGACTTGGCCCAGGAAACCATTTTTTTCCTCCTAGGCCTCTGAGCCTGTGATGAGGGTCCACCATGAAGGTCTCTGACATACCTTGGAGACATTATCCCCATTGTTCTTGTGATTAACATTAGACTCCTGGTTACTTATGCAAATTTCTGCAGCCAGCTTGAATTTCTCCCCAGAAAATGTTTTTTTCTTTTCTGTTGCATCATTGGGCTGCAATGTTTCCAAACTTTTATGCTCTGCTTCCCCTTGAATGCTTTGGTGCTTAGAAATTTCTTCCACCAGATACCCTAAATCATCTCTTTCGAGTTCAAAGTTCCACAGATCTCTAAAGCAGGGGCAAAATGCTGCCAGTCTCTTTTCATTCCAAGAGTAACCTTTACTCCAGTTCCCAAGAAGTTCATTATCTCCATCTGAGTCCACCTCAGCCTGAACTTTATTGTCCATATCACTATCAGCATTTTGTTCAAAGCCATTCAACAAGTCTCTAGGAAGTTCTAAACTTTTCCCACATCTTCCTGTCTTTTTCTGAGCCCTCCAAGCTGTTCCAACCTCTGCCTGACACTCAGTTCCAAAGTTGCTTCCACATTTTCAGGTATATTTTTAGCAGCACCCCACTCACTGTGGTATCAATTTACTGTATTATTTCGTTCTCACACTGCTATAGGGACATAGCTGAGACTGAGTAATTTAGAAGGGAAAGAGGTTTAATTGACTCACAGTTCTGCATGGCTAGGGAGGCCTCAGGAAACTTACCATCATGGCGGGAGGGGAAGCAAACACATCCTTCTTCACATGGTAGCAGGAAGGAGAAGTGCTGAGCAAAGTGGGAAAAGCCCCTTATAAAAATATCAGATCTCATGTAAACTAACTCACTATCAAGAGAACAGCATGGGGGACTGCCCCGATGATTCAATTACCTCTCACTGGGTCCCTCCCATGACACGTGGAGATTATGCGAAACTACAATTCAAGAAGAGATTTGGGTTGGGACACAGCCAAAACATATCAGTGAGTGAGGGACACAGAGAAGGCCTCTTTTGAAATGTGCAAGAGATGAAGGATAAGAACTTATCATGTTATATGGCTCAGGATCTCATGTTCAACCTTTAGGAGTTAAGACAGGCATTTACTATCATTCTCCCAGAAGCTGCTGTAGGTTCTAAACTTGTACCTTTTCTAGATTCCCCAGGAGGCAGGGTGAGTGAAGAGCAGTGGGGGAAATATGTAGTATGTTACTGTATATCATGGCTTCACTATAGAGACACAGTCATAAAAGATGTTGTCTTTTCTCTGCAAGTCTCACTTGTCTTACCTTTTTGTTTGCAACATTAATTCTGGCTCAACTCTGGTTCTTTTTAAAGCACTCTAGCTTCTGACCCTTAGAATTTTCCCAAGTCTCTGTCTGTCCTACTTTATTGAATATTGTAACCCCTGGGGCCCACCTCCATCCCTTGCCTTGTGAGTCCTCTCATCCCAGATTCTGCTTTGAATTTTCACAGCAGAAGGTAATTAACATCTTACCTTCTAAACCAATAGCTAGCTCTTTGACCATGCCCTAAGAAGTTTCTCTACTTGTAGCCCCTAACATCCTCCAACTAATCTCTGTAATAACTTACAGAAAATTAGAAATTCATCAATTTCCCTAAAAGTATGGCTCAAATAACTTTAGTTTCCTTCTCCTCTATTTTTGTTTCTTTGGTATGGTAGGAAGAACACTGGGTTTGGAATAAAAATAACTCAATTATGGTTCCAATGCAGTAATCTAGCAGCCTGAGTTCTAGGGAAAATGCATTTACCCCTAAAAAGTATTCAGAGACTTCATTTCCTCATCTGCAAAATCATGATGTATGACAACAACTCTGCCTACATCATTGGTTAGATTATGGCTATCAAGTGAAAATGATAGATTTTTTTGTTAATCATAAATTCAGCAAATATTGGCACTTATTCAGTGTCAGGCTGTGGCTGTTTTTGGGTATAACCAATTATGACCAGACAGTCTCTCCCATCTTAGATGTGAAAACAGTTTGTAAGCTGTAAAGTGCTATGCCATTATTCTATACAAATTCTACCTCCTGGAGTTTCCCTGTCCCTTTAATCTTATTAATTAAAACCTAAAGTTCCAAGGCAAGCTTGATTGAAGCACTCATTGCACACCTCAGAGCCCAGGAATACCTTTGACTAGAAGAATAAAGTTGCAGGCATTCTGGAGATGAGAACTCACACAGAGGTTACTAACCCCAAATATATTCTGAGAAGCTAGAGGAAAACTTCTCAAAAGTCCTTGAGAATGATAATGGGATAGGGTGGGCTGCCATGAAGACAGAAGCTGCCATCTGGCTTTATGCTCACCCAGCCTAGTCTTGGCTTCATACACTACTCTTGGATTCCACCTTGCTTCGTGTTTCAGCTAACGCAGATTCAGGGGTGGGGAGAGGCAGTACCAGCCATCCTAACTACCTCAGATATGGCCTTTTGCTTTTATTGGTTTATCTTCTAATACATCAGAAAGTCTTTCTCTCCCAATTTCCAATGCTCTCAGAAAGATTATTTAGCAGTGCAAGTGGAAGAGGAGGACTTTCATTTACCACATCCCAAATCAGCAAACAAGAGAGAGAAACATCCTAGCAGCTGTCTATCTATAACTTGCATTCTACCAGATTTTTAATCAATGCCAATTTTCTTACTGTCATCACATTCTCTATAAATTTAGACACTATCTGTTAAAGATCACTTCAAAAATATAATGTTACAGGTTTTCACTGATTTTCCTGAGCCCCATTTACAGTGAACCAATCTGTGCCAGAACTTTTTGGGACTAACAGCAAAAATTCAGTCTTTGAGAAACGTCTTTTCATGGAACTAGCTATATGTAAGTCCAGAACATGTTAAATTGACAGAATATTCTTTCCTCATTCTCTCAGCTTTCTCCAGTGCCAGGACATTCTGAAATAAACACTTAGCTTGCAGCTGATTTTGAAGAGGAGGTGTCACTGCAATTCAGGATTTTGCCATGAGGGAATCTATGTCTTTCCTTTTCATAAATAAATCCAATACTTACATAATCATTCGAGGTCATTCTTGGAACCCATGCTGGGAATGGTGACAACTGCTGATGACAATTTTTTTTAAAGGTGAAAAGGTATGAGGTATATCAAAAGCATCTTCATATCATAGACTGGTAGTGAGGAATCTGGTGGCATAAGTGGTCAATAAATACAGGCATATTCTATCTACTCCTCAAGAAAACTAGGACCTGAGTCCTGTGAAAGAGAAAATAATCACTGCATACCCAAGCAGTGGCCTCACAGTGTCTACCACGTTTTCCAGCAGAATATACCACCTGTGTTAAGAAGTAACATATGCTGACAGATTGTCAGTAAACCTAAGGATGTGTGGTTGGGGACCATTGAGCATGGCACAGACTTGGAGATAAAACCTGAACTAATCTTTCTTAAATGCTGCTGGCCCTTAGCCATCATATCTCAAGTTATGAATTGTAGAACAAATAAGTATAAAATATTTAAACAACAAAGTCACGTGTTGCATCATTCCCTCCTGCAACCTCATGGGGACTAGGTCAATACATGCTATGTCATGTAGATGGGTCAGTATAGTAATATCCATGCGGCAATGTGTTTATTCAGCAGTAAAGATTATCCAGATTCTTCATATCCAGAGTCAGTAAGATATTTCAGAGAAAGGCAATGAACTCGCACATTGTTTATTGACCTTACTTAAGCATTTCATATCAGTGTGTATGGCAGCTTTGGGAACTATTGTGTAAGTGGGGTTACCCAGAAATGATTTCCAACATTCTGAAAATGTTTCATAATCAAGGATTTGGTGAATTCAGTGTGAATGGCATTGCCCCTAACCTATTCCTTTTTTATAAACCAGATTTTAGCACTGAAACAGACCTTACATAATTATTCCATTTGAAAATGCAGCCTTCCTTGGCAATCCAAGCAGTGCATGTCAATCCAAGGATCCATTTCTAATCCTCCAGTCAGCCCTCCCATTTCGACAGGCTGCTGTCTCTCACTGACACCCTTGAGAAGAGTAAATCTGAGCTGGTGACGGAATATTCTTCTCACACAAAGAAAAAGCTGCACAATCAACTACCTGTGTGGGCTCAGGAAGGCATCACAGGTTGAAAATTAGGCTGAAGAATAAGTATCAAGTATCAAACTCTTTTGGGAAAACCCCAGACCCAGCCAAGAACCCTTGGCAAGAGCACATGGCTGAGAGCCTGGGACGTGGCTGCTTGGCAGCTGACTGATATTTGATTCTTTAAAGAGACAAAGAATTAAAATCCAATCGGCAGACACGTCTTCATAGACATATATAGACACAGCGAGCAAGTCACATATTTAGAATGGCACAATGGTCCAGGATGATTTGCCTAAAAGCTTGTAACCAAAATGGTCAGAGACAGAATTGCTAGCCATTAGTGTCTGGGTTTCAGACAGAGCACAGGACAGACTTTGGAATCTTGACTATCACTAACTAGTTAGGTGATCATGGGCAAGTTATTTAATCTCTGAACCACCTGTGAGATGGGGAAAATAATAGGAACACCCATGCAGGGTTCTTGTGAGGACTAAATGAAGATTGTCCACCTGTGATTGTTAAACATAGGAAAGGCCTCAGAGTAAATGCTCAAGAAAGTAAAGCTGAAATAATTAGAGGCTTCAATTCACAAACTTTTAAAGTGTTTCCTTAAGTAAGGTTAAATAAATTCAGGGTCTAGAGACAGATATATACACAAATGAACATTTGATTTATGCAGAGCAGTGGCATAGACTTTTTAATAAATGAAAAAATGGTACTAAGACAACTGAGTGTGCAAATAAGAAAAAAGAATTCAATCTTTTTTTAATGGGTTGTACCACAAATCTAGGCACAATATAGATGCTAAATGAATGAACAAAAAGTAAATTTTGTTCAGGATTAATTAAAAGCTTAAGTGTAAAATGCAAAATTATAACATTTTTACAGTAATCTAAGACAGCAGTCCCTAACCTTTTCAGCACCAGGAACTGGTTTCATGGAAGACAATGTTTCCATGGACCAGCGGGGTTGGGTGATGGTTTCAGGATGAAACTGTTCCACCTCAGATCATCAGGCATTAGGTTTTCATAAGTAGCACTCAATCTAGATTCCCCCAACATGCACAGTTCACAATAGGGTTTGTGCTCCTGTGAACATCTAATGCTGCTGCTGATCTGACAGGAAGCAGAGCTCAGGCTGTAATGCTCACTTGCCCACAGCTCACCTCCTGCTGTGCAGCCCAGTTCCTAATACGCCATGGACAGGTACCCATCCACAGCCTGAGGGTTGGGGAACCCTGATCTAAGATATCTTCCTGAGGGAAAGTGCTGGAGTTGAAGAAGGCATAGAGGGAACTTCTAGGTGCTGGCTGGATTTGATTTCTTGACCCAGGAGATAGCTGTATGGATATACATTTTATATGATCCTTTAAGCTGCTCATGTGCTTCTTACAGCCCTCTGTATGTATGGTCTCTCTTTCCCTTCATGTCCTCTGATCTCCATCCCTCTGAGTGCCTTTGCAGCACATCCATGATCAGGCCATTTAGAGGGCTAATCCTATTTCTAATGGAAAAAAGAAATAAAATATAATAAAGATTTAAATAAATACAAAAATGCTGTTTATGTGATAGCATAGGTGGGCTAGTTATAAATACATAGTGACATTGTTTGACACAGTCCACAGTTTGACTTCAGTCAGGCACAAACCAAATGCTACTTCTCTCTCTCTCTCTCTCTCTCTCTCTCATTCTCCTTAAAATTTCATCTGCTACTTGTGCTCACATTCTGCCCAGCTCATCTGTCAAGATGCAGACCCCAGGTCTTTCCTGTTTGCACTATTTCCTGAAAATCCACTAATTCTCCTGCTTTTTGATCCTTTCTCGGCAAGTTGCATCTTCTGGTTGGTGGATACATTCCTACCCATTTGTTGCTGTCTGATACAGTCTCTCAAAATGCTTCCTTTTCTTTTTACAAATTTGCCCCTTTTTCCAGGTCCTCAGGCCCAAAATATTGACTTAGAGACTGCATTCTCATTTAGTGGACTTACCTTACCCTCATATGCCTATCAGTTTTAAAGCAGCAGATCTAAAATCCATATTTACCCAATTACCTTTTGAATCTACATTAAGAAAGATTAAAATATAATTTACAGAAATATTAATACAAGAATAGTTCTTTGTATTATCAATGTTAAACACAAAGTGTATGTTTAATAAACACTTAATAAAGAAATTCCACATTTGGTTAAGCATTTAAAGCAAATTAATGTTCAAATAAAGAAAGACATTACCAACTTGGGCCTATAAGCACTAAACTGGATCTTCCTAATATACTCACGGGTAATTAGTGGCGTGTATGCATGCTCTTATTTTAAATAGAGTTCATTTTTAAACAGAAATGCTTAAGTTATTAGCTACATGTTCTGTTCTCTTTGTTACTCCTCCTCTACCTAGAAAAAAATCCTGGTTATTTACTCTGCCCCACCACACCCATACTGACCACTATTCAGTTGGTAGGCAAAATACCTGCAAAGGAATCATCCATCTCTCAGTGCTAAAAGGAAATGAAGAAACAGCAAGTAACCTCTGGGTCTCATAATTTCCCCTTCAAGTAATGTCCAAAGCATACCTTCCCTAACATTACTCCTCTCACACCAATATCTGAGCTTTTATTTAATTCTTGTGCTAATCTCTATGACCTGATCCTGGCTCCACTAGGGTCAGTTTTTCAATCTCCTCTAATCTTATACACTTCTTCAGAGGACGTAGGTAGTAGATCCATCCCCAAAAGGTAGAAAAGCTCTGCCTCCAACATATTCCAGCTTACCCTACACCCTGGGCCAGAGAGGAGACCTGAGAGACAAGCTGAGAAACAAAATCATCAGTGTTACTAGGGTTTCTGACACAGTACAAGACACCCTGGGAGAAGGAATAAGGTCAGGGAGAGGCTAGAATTTTGTCTCATGGAGACCAAGACTGCCATTCATAGTTAGGGCAATCTGATGACCCTTTTCTGGTTTTCCTAATCCCTACAGTTTCACTGCTCTGTGTCCTTTAGGAAAAAATAAAAGGACCAGGATATCACCTCCAGAGACAAGTGTAGATAACAGTTACATTTTTCATTCACTTATTCATTTATTTAGCATCTATATTGTACCTAGATTAGAGAAAGAATATAAAAGAAGCATAAATTGTGGTCTATAAAAACAAAATGAGAGAAAACATCAATAACCACTGTAGGTATTTAGGAGAAGAAGAAATTCTCACCAGTCAGGATGGTCTAGAAATGTCTTAAAGAGAGGGGTATCCAAACTGGAACTTAAATCTAAGGATTATTAAGGAAGGGAGGGAGGAGAGCATTGCAGATAGAAAAGCACTTTAAAAATCTACGATACAGGGATGTGCCCAGAATGTTTGGGTACAGTAAAGAAACCACAGAAATTAATGATTGTAGAACGAAGCAGCAGGAAAGAAGCAGGGTTTTATGATGGTCAGGTAGAGGTGCCAGGAACTTTTTTTCTGTACGTAATGTGGGACCATGGAAGGTTTGATCTAATGGTACAGTGCAGTGAGGTTAAAGATGGGAGGCAGGGAGTCCAGTCAAGGAGAGTGTCAAAGGTCCAGAGGAAAATGACTAAGTGAGGATGCAAAGGTAAGCAGGGGAGGCTTGCGATAACAAGAGCAACCATTCTCTAGTGAAACATTTTTAGGTAAAGAAATCAATGTCTATAGAGGGGTGCGAGCAAGATGGCTGAATAGGAACAGCTCCATCCTCCAGCTTCCAGCGCGAGCGACACAGAAGACAGGTTACTTCTGCATTTTCAACTGAGGTACCGGGTTCATCTCACTGGGGAGTGCCAGAAAATCGGTGCTGGTCAGCTGGTGCAGCCCAACCAGCCAGAGGTGAAGCAGGGCGAGGCATCGCCTCACCTGGGAAGCACAAGGGGGAAGAGAATCCCTTTAGAAACTGAGACACACAACACCTGGAAAATCCAGTAACTCTCACCCCAATATTGTGCTTAACCAAGGGTCTTACCAAACGGCACACCAGGAGATTATATCCCACACCTGGCCAGGAGGGTCCCATGCCCATGGAGCCTCCCTCATTGCTAGCACAGCAGTCTGAGATCTAACTGCAAGGCAGCAGCGAGGCTGGGGGAGGGGCGCCCGCCATTGCTGAGACTTAAGTAGGTAAACAAAGCCTCCTGGAAGCTCGAACTGGGTGGAGCCTACCTCAGCTCAAGGAGGCCTGCCTATCTCTGTTGACTCCACCTCTGGGGACAGGGCATAGAAAAAAAAAAAAGCAGCAGAAACCTCTGCAGATGTTAATGACCCTGTCTGATAGCTTTGAAGAGAGCAGTGACTCTCCCAGCAGGGAGGTTGAGATCTGAGAACCCACAGTCTGCCTGCTCAAGTGGGTCCCTGACCCCTCAGTAGGCTAACTGGGGGACATCCCCCACTAGGTGCAGACCATCACCTCACACCTCACATCTCACATGGCAGGGTACACCCGTGAGACAAAGCTTCCAGAGCAAGAATCAGACAGCAGCACTTGCTGTACAAAAATATTCTATCTTCTGAAACCTCCACTGCTGATACCCAGGCAAACAGGGTCTGGAGTGGACCTCAAGCAATCTCCAACAGACCTACAGCTGAGGGTCCTGACTGTTAGAAGAAAAACTAACAAACAGAAAGGACACCCACACCAAAACCCCATCAGTATGTCACCAGCATCAAAGACCAAAGGCAGATAAAATCACAAAGATGGGGAAAAAGCAGGGCAGAAAAGCTGGAAATTCAAAAAATTCAAAAAATCAGAGTGCATCTCCCCCTCCAAAGGAACGCAGCTCATCGCCAGCAACGGATCAAAGCTGGACAGTGAATGACTTTGATGAGTTGAGAGAAGAAGGCTTCAGTCGATCAAACTACTCAGAGCTAAAGGAGGAACTATGAACCCAGCACAAAGAAACTAAAAATCTTGAAAAAAGAATGGAAGAATGGATAACTAGAATAATCAATGCAGAGAAGGCCATAAACGAACTGACAGAGATAAAAACCATGACATGAGAAATACGTGACAAATACACAAGCTTCAGTAACTGACTCGATCAACTGGAAGAAAGAGTATCAATGCTTGAAGATCAAATGAATGAAATGAAGTGAGAAGTGAAGTCTAGAGAAAAAAAAGGAAAAAGAAATGAACAAAGCCTCCAACAAATGTGGGATTATGTGAAAAGACCAAATCTACGTCTGATTGTGTGCCTGAAAGTGATGGGGAAAATGGAACCAAGTTGGAAAACACTCTTCAGGATATCATCCAGGCGAACTTCCCCAACCTAGTAAGGCAGACCAACATTCAAATTCAGGAAATACAAAGAACGCCACAAAGATACTCCTCGAGAAGAGCAACTCCAAGACACATAATTGTCAGATTCACCAAAGTTGAAATGAAGGAAAAAATGTTAAGGGCAGCCAGAGAGGAAGGTCGGGTTACCCACAAAGGGAAGCCCATCCGACTAACAGCGGATCTCTCGGCAGAAACTCTCCAAACCAGAAGAGAGTGGGGGCCAATATTCAACATTCTTAAAGAAAAGAATTTTAAACCCAGAATTTCATATCCAGCCAAACTAAGTTTCATCAGTGAAGGAGAAATAAAATCCTTTACAGACAAGCAAATGCTTAGAGATTTTGTCACCACCAGGCCTGCCTTACGAGAGATCCTGAAGGAAGCACTAAACATGGAAAGGAACAATCGGTACCAGCCATTGCGAAAACATGCCAAAATGTGAAGACTATTGATGCTAGGAAGAAACTGCATCAACTAACGAGCAAAATAACCAGCTAATATCACAATGACAGGATCAAGTTCACACATAGCAATATTAACCTTAAATGTAAATGGACTAAATGGACCAATTAAAAGACACAGACTGGCAAATTGGATAAAGAGTCAAGACCCATCAGTTTGCTGTATTCAGGAGACCCATCTCACAAACAGAGATACACATAGGCTCAAAATAAAGGGATGGAGGAAGATCTACCAAGCAAATGGAGAACAAAAAAAAGCAGGGGTTGCAATCCTAGTCTCTGATAAAACAGACTTTAAACCATCAAAGATCAAGAGACAAAGAAGGCCATTACATAATGGTAAAGGGATCAATTCAACAGGAAGAGCTAACTATCCTAAATATATATGCACCCAATACAGGAGCACCCAGATTCATAAAACAAGTCCTTAGAGACTCACAAAGAGACTTAGACTCCCATACAATAATAATGGGAGCCTTTAACACCCCACTGTCAACATTAGACAGATCAATGAGACAGAAAGTTAACACGGATATCCAGGAATTGAACTCAACTAGGCACCACGTGGACCTAATAGACATCTACAGAACTCTCCACCCCAAATCAACAGAATATACATTCTTCTCAGCACCACATCACACTTATTCAAAAATTGACCACATAGTTGGAAGTAAAGCACTCCTCAGCAAATGTACAAGAACAGAAATTATAACAAACTGTCTCTCAGACCACAGTGCAATCAAACTAGAACTCAGGACTAAGAAAATCAATGAAAACTGCTCAACTACATGGAAACTGAACAATCTGCTCCTGAATGACTACTGGGTACATAATGAAATGAAGGCAGAAATAAAGATGTTCTTTCAAACCAATGAGAACAAAGATACAACATACCAGAATCTCTGGGACACATTGAAAGCAGTGTGTAGAGGGAAATTTATATCACTAAATGCCCACAAGAGAAAGCAGGAAAGATCTAAAATTGACACCCTAACATCACAATTAAAAGAACTAGAGAAGCAAGAGCAAACACATTCAAAAGCTAGCAGAAGGCAAGAAATAACTAAGATCAGAGCAGAACTGAAGGAGATAGAGCACGAAAAACCCTCCAAAAAATCAATGAGTCCAGGAGCTGGTTTCTTGAAAAGATCAACAAAATTGATAGACCACTAGCAAGACTAATAAAGAAGAAAAGAGAGAAGAATCAAATAGATGCAATAAAAAATGATAAAGGGGATATCACCACCAACCCCACAGAAATACAAACTACCATCAGGGAATACTATAAATACCTCTATGCAAATAAACTAGAAAACCTAGAAGAAATGGATAATTTCCTGGACACTTGCACTCTCCCAAGACTAAACTAGGAAGAAGTTGAATCCCTGAATAGACCACTAGCAGGCTCTGAAATTGAGACAATAATTAATAGTCTGCCAACCAAAAAAAGTCCAGGACCAGACGGATTCACAGCTTAATTCTACCGGAGGTATAAGGAGGAGCTGGTATCATTCCTTCTGAAACTATTCCAATCAATAGAAAAAGAGGGAATCCTCCCTAACTCATTTTATGAGGCCAACATCATCCTGATACCAAAGCCTGGCAGAGACACAACAAAAAAAGAGGATTTTAGACCAATATCCCTCATGAACATCGATGCAAAAATCCTCAGTAAAATACTGGCAAACCGAATCCAGCAGCACATCAAAAAGCTTATCCACCACGATCAAGTGGGCTTCATCCCTGGGATGCAAGGCTGGTTCAACATTCGCAAATCAATAAACATAATCCAGCATATAAACAAAACCAAAGATAAAAACCACATGATTTTCTCAATAGATGCAGAAAAGGCCTTTGACAAAATTCAACAGCCCTTCATACTAAAAACTCTCAATAAATTCGGTATTGATGGAACATATCTCAAAATAATAAGAGCTATTTATAACAAACCCACAACCAATATCATACTGAATGGGCAAAAACTGGAAGCATTCCCTTTGAAAACAGGCACAAGACAGGGATGCCCTCTCTCACCACTCCTATTTAACATAGTGTTGGAAGTTCTGGCTAGGGCAATCAGGCAAGAGAAAGAAATCAAGGGTATTCAGTTAGGAAAAGAAGAAGTCAAATTGTCCCTGTTTGCAGATGACATGATTGTATATTTAGAAAGCCCCATCATCTCAGCCCAAAATCTCCTTAAGCTGATAAGAAACTTCAGCAAAGTCTCAGGATACAAAACCAATGTGCAAAAATCACAAGCATTCTTATACACCAGTAACAAACAAACAGAGAACCAAATCAGGAATGAACTTCCATTCACAATTGCTTCAAAGAGAATCAAATACCTAGGAATCCAACTTACAAGGGATGTAAAGGACCTCTTCAAGGAGAACTACAAACCACTGCTCAGTGAAATAAAAGACGACACAAACAAATGGAAGAACATTCCATGCTCATGGATAGGAAGAATAAATATCGTGAAAATGGCCATACTGCCCAAAGTAATCTGTAGATTCAATGCCATCCCCATTAAGCTACCAATGAGTTTCTTCACAGAATTGGAAAAAACTGCTTTAAAGTTCATATGGAACCAAAACAGAGCCCGCATTGCCAAGACAATCCTAAGTCAAAAGAACAAAGCTGGAGGCATCACGCTACCTGACTTCAAACTGTACTACAAGGCTACAGTAACCAAAACAGCATGGTACTGGTACCAAAACAGAGATATAGACCAATGGAACAGAACAGAGCCCTCAGAAATAATACCACACATCTATAGCCATCTGATCTTTGACAAACCTGACAAAAACAAGAAATGGGGAAAGGATTCCCTATTTAATAAATGGTGCTGGGAAAATTGGCTAGCCATAAGTAGAAAGCTGAAACTGGATCCTTTCTTTACTCCTTATACGAAAATTAATTCAAGATGGATTAGAGACTTAAATGTTAGACCTCAAACCATAAAAATCCTAGAAGAAAACCTAGGGAATACCATTCAGGACATAGGCATGGGCAAGGACTTCATGTCTAAAACACCAAAAGCAATGACAACAAAAGCCAAAATTGACAAATGGGATCTAATTAGACTAAAGAGTTTCTGCACAGCCAAAGAAACTACCATCAGAGTGAACAGGCAACCTACACAATGGGAGAAAATTTTTGCAGTCTACTCATCTGACAAAGGGCTAATATCCAGAACCTACAAAGAACTCAAATTTAAGAGAAAAAAAACAAACAACCCCATCAAAAAGTGGGCAAAGGATATGAATAGACATTTCTCAAAGGAAGACATCCATACAGCCAAAAGGCACATGAAAAAATGCTCGTCATCACTGGCCATCAGAGAAATGCAAATCAAAACCACAATGAGATACCATCTCACACCAGTTAGAATGGCAATCATTAAAAAGTCAGGAAACAACAGGTGCTGGAGAGGATGTGGAGAAATAGGAACACTTTTACACTGTTGGTGGGATTGTAAACTGGATCAACCATTGTGGAAAACAGTATGGTGATTCCTCAAGGATCTAGAACTAGAAATACCATTTGATCCAGCCATCCCATTACTGGGTGTATACCCAAAGGATTATAAATCATGCTGCTATAAAGACACATGCACACGTATGTTCATTGCGGCACTACTCACAATAGCAAAGACCTGGAATCAACCCAGATGTCCATCAGTGACAGATTGGATTAAGAAAATGTGGCACATATATACCATGGAATACTATGCAGCCATATAAAAGGATGAGTTCATGTCCTTTGTAGGGACATGGATGCAGCTGGAAACCATCATTCTCAGCAAACTATCACAAGAACAGAAAACCAAACACCGCATGTTCTCACTCATAGGTGGGAATTGAACAATGAGATCACTTGGACTCTGGAAGGGGAACATCACATACCGGGGCCTATTATGGGGAGGGGGGAGGGGGGTGGGATGGCATTGGGAGTTATACCTGATGTAAATGACGAGTTGATGGGTGCTGATGAGTTGATGGGTGCAGCACAGCAACATGGCACAAGTATACATATGTAACAAACCTGCACGTTGTGCACATGTACCCTAGAACTTAAAGTGTAAAAAAAAAAAAAAAAGAAATCAATGTCTAAATGGATGACCTGAAGCAGGTATAATAAAAGGGGAGGACCAGGCCCTGCCATATGGGGTGATGGCTTGTCTGAGACTTTTACAGACAATGGACTTAGATCATGCTTAGTGTCAGTAGGCAGCCTCTGTATATCATAGTGTGTACATGTATATTGTGTTTTGAGATATTGACAAATGATATTGTAAAGCTACAATATTAGTTAGAAATATAGTAATTATTTTACTTTCGTCCCATATTTTAACACAAATTTTGTAATGTTTAATTAACTACAAAATATATTAGAACATTGGTGTGTGTGTAAAATTTATAAATAAATAAGTATAAATGTATTGGAAATGTTTGCTCATATTTTTTTTAACTGATAAGGGTGTGTGATCAAAAATTTCAAGATAAGGAATGTGGAATAACCCTTGAGTCCAGGTTCACATTAGCCTGTGTCGTAAGCACTATCAAAAATACAGAGAATATTGCCAGGCATGGTGGTATGTGCCTGTAGTCTCAGTTACTTGGAAAACTAAGCAGGAGGATTGCTTTAGGCCAGGAGTTTGAGACTGCAGTGTGCTGTCATTGCACTTGCCAATAGCCACTGTGCTCCAGTCTAGGCAACATAGTGAGACCCTATCTCTGAAAACAAAACAACAAAACAAAAACATAAAATAAAAGAAAGTAAACTATACAGAATATGGTAATGCGACTCGTGTCACTAGAAAGAACAGAGCCAGGAGGAATTCCTCCACAGAGCTCTAGACATGGGCTTGATAAGTAGCCTCCAGGACAAATGGAGCCCTCACTACCAGCAATACCATGTGCAAAGAAAATATAAGGTCATCTTTGAACATAAAGATACCAGCCTAGTACTCAGTTTCAAATCATGGAGATCAGTACAACTCATTTTTAAAAACATCTTTTTCATTTTTATCATGAAGTTTTCATGGAACAGTTTATATTTTTTATTATAAAATTTTTCACCTATGTATTTATCTACTGTATATATCATAGATGGATAATTATATCAATTATCCATGTATAATATATTCCTCATAGCAGATAATTTAATTATCTCTACTCTCTCTCTCCCTCTCTCTCTATACACATACACACACACACACCCCTATCTTATAGTAGAGAATTTACTCTAATGAATCTCTATTTACCCATTACTCAGATTCAACAAATATCACCAATTTGCTACACTGGCCCCAACTAGCCTTCCTTTTTAAATTTATTCTTAAATTGCATTTAAAAGCAAATTCCTAAAATCATGCTATCTTGCCTAAATATTTTTCATACAAAAATAAAAATAAAGATTATTTTCTCACACAGCTTTATCGTCTAAAACAAAATTAATGATAATTCTTTGATATCATCTAACAGTCGGTTCATTTTCACATTTCTTTGTCTCAAATATGTTGTTTTACAGTCAGATTTTGTTGTTCTTGTTATTGTTGTTTTGTTATTTTGTATTGGGATCTATACAGGGTCTACACATTGGATGATAATGCCTTTTTCTCTCCATCCCCCTTTTAAAATTGTATTATAATTTATATATCATGAAAAGCATGAATCTAAGTATATCGTTTAATTTTTGACAAGTGGATACACTTGTGTGACCCATACCCTTATCATGATGAAGAACTTGCCATCGCCGAAGACTTTTCTCACATGCCTATCCAGTCAGTTCCCCACCTCAGAGGCACTCACTTTTCATAGATTGGCTTTGAACTTGCTCTAGAATTTTATATAAGTATTATGAAGTACACATCTTTTTTGTGTCTGGCTTTTTGACTTGGCATAAAGTCTTTGGGATTTATCCATATTTTGGTTGCACTAGTAATTCATTCCTTTTTAATGCTAAATGTTATTTTATTTTATGGATATATTATGATTTGTTGAGTTATTTACTGTAGATTAAGTTGTTTCTTGTTTGAGGCTATTATGAAGATAGGCGCTGTAAAGCTGTAAGCATTCTCTTTTAAGTCTTTTTGTGGATGTAAGCTTTTGTTTTTCTGGGGTAAATATCCGGGATTGAAATTAGTGGTTCATATGGTAAAAATGTATGTAAATATAACATACATTATATGAAATTATTTAAAAAATTTTGGAAGTGTTTTTATCACTTTACATATTCACCAGAAATGTATGAGAGTTTTTGGTTGAGTCATATCCTGTCAACATGCTGCATTTTTAACGTTTTTATTTTACCCATTCTAATAAGTATACAGAGGTTGTTTTTGTTTGTTTGTTTGTTTTTAAGAAACTAAGTCAGGAGAAATAAGAAATGTTCCATGTCCTGGATTTGGCTGATTTTTTTCTTCCTGGTGTAGTTTAACTTGGTCCCCTATCCCATTTATTTTCAGTAAACATTTCTGGAGCTTTTTACTCCTTTTTGTAGAGCTATGTTTTTATCTAGTATAATTTTACTTCTGCATAAAAGGCTTATTTTTAACATCCCTTATAGTGCAAATCTGTTGGTAATAAATTATTTCAGCCTTTGCATGTATTTAGTCTTTATTTTGACTTTGCCTTTGAAAGATTTTTTAGTGAGATAAAGAATTCTAGGTTGACTGTTTTTCTTACAGTTCTTTAAAGATGTTGCTTCGTTGTCTTCTAGCTTGTGTGGTTTCTTACAAGATATCTGTCATCCTTACCATTATTCCTCAGTATGCATGTAAGGTACTTATTTTCTGACTGCATTTCTCTTTTTCACCAGTTTTAAGAAATTTTATTGTACTATTTCATGGTGCATTTTTCTTGGTTTTCTTGTATTTGGGTTTTGTTGAACTTCTTGGATCAGTAGGTTGTAGTTTTTATTGAATTTGGAAACACTCAGCTACTATTACTTCAAATATTTTTCTGACCTCTTTCCCATTTCTTCCTCCAGAGATTCCAATTTCACAATCTTTGGCTCCGACATGTTGTCCCTTGGTTCACTGATGCTCTACTCATTTTTTTCAACCCTTATTCTGTTTCATTCTAGATAATTTCTATTCAAGTTTCTTATCATTTTTCTTCAATCTCTAATCTAATCAACCCATCTAGTATATTTTTCACCTCAGGCAGTTTTTATCACTAAAATTTTTTTTTTGTATCTATTATGTCTCTCTTGGTATAATCAATATTTACTCTAGTTTGTTGAGTATATGCAATAGTGTTATTGTAATGCTTTCCATATCCTTGACTACTAATGCCATCATTGGTGGCATATCTGTGTTAGTTTCAATGACTTATTTTTTCCCTCATTATGGGTTGTATTTCCCTGCCTCTCAAGACACCTGGTAACATTGTATTGGATGCCAGACATTGTGAATGTACCTTAGGTGGGGAATATTTTTGTATTCCTAAAAATATTCATGAACTTTGGTCTGGGGCATAGTTACATTACTTGGAAAGAGTTTGGTTATTTAGCTGGTGCTTTTAAGCTTTGCAGGTAGGACCTTCAGCACAGCATTTAGTCTAGGGCTAACTATGCCCCACTACTGAAGCAAGACCCTTAGTAGTTCTCTATTTGATGTCCCATGACTTACGAAGATTTGGTTCTGGCTGGTGGGAATCAGGACTAGTCCCAGCCCTTTGTAAGCTTCAGACGTTTTTCCCTCTAATTCTTTTAGTGATCTTTTTCCTGGCTCAAGGTAATTTTCTCACATGAATGCTCTGATCAGTAATCAACTGAATATTGAAGGGGACTCTCTATGAACTTTCTAATTTATCTCTCTGAGCATCTCTGTTCTGTAGTACTTGTATTAGTCTGTTCTCATGCTACTAGTAAAGACATATCTAAGACTGGGTAATTTATAAAGGAAAAAAGGTTTAATTGACTCACAGTTCCACATGTCTGGGGAGGCCTCACAATCATGGTGGAAGGTGAATGAGGAACAGAGTCACAACTTACATGACAGCAGGGAAGAGTGTGTGTGCAGGGGAACTCCCCTTTATAAAACCATCAGATCTCATGAGAACTCACTCACTATCATAAGAACAGCATGGGAAAGCCCCCTGCCCCCATGGTTCAGTTACCTCCTACCAGGTCCCTCCCATGACATGTGGAAATTATGAGAGTTAAAATTCAAGATGAAATTTGGGTGGTGACACAGCCAAACCATATTATTTATTCTACCTCAGCCCTTCCCAAATCTCATGTTCTCACATTTCAAGACTAATTGTACCTTCCCAACAGTCCCCCAAAGTCTTAACTCATTCAGCATTAACTCAAAAGTCCACAATCCACCATCTCATCTGAGACAAGGCAAGTCCCTTCTTTCTATGAACATGCAGGATCAAAAGCAAGTTAGTTGCTTCCCAGATACAATAGGGGTACAGGAATTGGGTAAACATATCCAGGGCAAATGGGAACAATTGGCCAAAATGAAGGGGTTACAGGCCCCATGCAAGTCTGAAATCCAACAGGGCAGTCATTAAACCTTAAAGTTCCAAAATGATCTCCTTTGACTCCATGTCTCACATCCAGGGCACAATGATACAAGATGTGGGCTCCCAGGGCCTTGGGCAGCTCTGCCCCTGTGGCTTTGTAGGGTGTAGCCCCACTCTTGGCTGGTTTCACAGGCTGATCTTGAGTGTCTGTGACTTTTCCAGGCTCATGGTGCAAGCTGTCAGTGGATCTATCATTCTAGGGTCTGGAGGATGGTGGTCCTCTTCTCACAGCTCCATGAGGCAGGGTCCCAGTGGGGACACTGTGTTGGGGCTTCACTCCCACATTTTCTTCCTTCTGCACTGCCTTAGCAGAGGTTCTCTATGAGGGCCCTGCCCCAGAAGCAAACTTCTGCCTGGACATCCAGGAGTTTCCATACATCCTCTGAAATCTAGGTGGAGGTTCCCAAAGCTCAATTCTTGACTTCTGTGCACCCACAGGGTCAACACCACATGGAAGCTGCCAAGACTTGGCGCTTGCACCCTCTGAAGCCATGGCCTGAACTGTACGTTGGTTCCTTTTAGCCATGGCTGGAGGTGCTGGAATGAATAGCACCAAGTCCAGAGGCTGCACACAGCAGGGGGGCTCTGGACCTGGCCCAGGATACCATGTTTCCCTCCTAAGCCTCCATTTCTGTGATGGGAGGGGCTGCTTTCTGATATGCCCTAGAGACATTTTCCCCATTGTCTTGGTGATTAACACTAGGCTCCTTGCTACTTATGCAAATTTCTGCAGCCAGCTTGAATAGAAAAGAAAAACTTTTATTTTCTATCACATTGTCAAGCTGCAAATTTTCCAAACTTTTATGCTCTGCTTCCTCTTGAAGCATATTCTGCCAGATACCCTAAATCATCTCTCACAAGTTCAAAGTTCCACAGATCTCTAGGGCAGGAGCGAAATCCACCAGTCTCTTTGCTAAAGCATAACAAGAGTGACCTTTGCTCCAGTTCGCAACAAGTTCCTCATCTCCATTTGAAACAATCTCAGTTTTGACTTTATTGTCCATATCACTATCAACATTTTGGTCAAAGCCATTCAACAAATCTCTACGAAATTCCAAACTTTCCCACATTTTCCTGTCTTCTTTGGAGCCCTCTAAACTGTTCCAACCTCTGCCTGTTTCCCAATTCTAAAGTTGCTTCCACATTTTTGGGTATCTTTACGGTAGTACCTCACTCTACTGGTACTAATTTACTATATTAGTCTGTTCTCACGCTGCTAATAAAGACATACCTGAGACTGGGTAATTTATACAGGAAAGTGGTTTAATTAACTCCCAGTTCTGCATGGCTGGGGAGGCCTTACAATCATGGTGGAAGGTGAATGAGGAGCAAAGTCATGTCTTATATGGCAGCAGGCAAGAGAGCAGGTTCAGGGAAACTCCCCTTTATAAAATCATCAGATCTCATGAGACTTATACAGTATCATGAAAACAGCATGGGAAAGACCTGCACCCATGATTCAAGTACCTCCCACCAGGTCCCTCTGATGACACATAGGAATTATGGGAGCTACAATGTAAGGTGAGATTTGGGTGAGGACACAGCCAAGCTATATCAGTACTCTACCTTGTAAACTCCAACTTCATTGGCTTCTTCAAACACCCAGCTTCATCTCTTTAACTCAGGGAGACCTCTGAGTTTTGCCTCGGTCTCCCTCCATGCACCACAGCCTGGAAATGTTCCCCAGTAAGCTGGTCAATTATAGTGGTCACTTAATTTGTTTTTGTTTCTCAGGGATCATTGTCTTTATTGCTTGATGTCAGTGTCTTGAGAGCCATTTTTTCCCACATATTTTGTCTACTGTTTTAGTTGTTCCAGTCAGAAGGATAAGTATATACCCTGTTACCCCCATCTTGGTCAGAAAGCACGTGCTTCTGTACAAATCTGTCTTGTCATCTGTGAGAGTAGCTGCTGAGGCACAGAGCAACCAAATGACAGATGACAAATCACAAGGGCCAATTGAAGAGGATAACTAAAAGGCAAGACTCCCAACCAGAAACTTAGCCTAGTATACTTTCTCTTAGACAATATGATGTTGGCAAGAGCTTCACACAATTCACTCAGGTCTACCAGGAGAATCTAGTGAGGCCTTGGACACAAGAGTGCAATGGTTAGGCTAAATACTAGGAGAAAGAAAAGAACAAGATTAAAGCAGGGACAGAGGCCTCAGCCTATTTTAAACCGTCTACTCTATCCTCCCTACTTCCATAGACTCTGGCAGCTTACCTCTGCTTCTTTACCTTCTAGGAAACACAGTGCCTCCTTGGACCTTGGACTATCTCTGTGTGATCTTAAAATAAACTTAGTGCTCATCCCAGAGCATAGAGCACACATAAAGGGGCCTGAAAAGGTGTGGTTTTCAGAGTAGGATGTTAAATGATTCACAGGATGCACTAAGAGGCACACAGCAGTTGCTTTCTTAACATTTCATGCACTTCAGCCTATCCACTTTTATCACTGACTACAAAAATCTCTATTTCTAAGTCTTTGGAAGCTGATATGGGCAGTAGTGTCATGACTTGATAGCACACTGAACACCAAAAATGTTGACGTCTATCTCCTGCCTTCTCAAGGCAGAGCTCAGTGTAGTACCACCAAGCTCTGGAGATTCAATCAGGATGGTTTCTTGTATGAAGAGAAGATGAAGACAAAGACATAGGATGAGAGAACCCTAGTGGGAAGACTGTTAACAGGCACAGTCTCATTTCTCTATTGTAGGTATTTATAGGATTTGTTACTATTATTATCATTAAGTCCACCACAGCCAAATATTATCCCCTAGGGCATGTGTTAGAATGTGAAGGTTATCCTGATTGACCAAACTAGGAGGACTGGGCTTTGGCTAGGCAGATGGGGCATATAATGTGAGATTATCTTTCCAGAATATCAGTTATCTTCCAGGAAAATGCAGAATGTCTATCCTAACTTTGAGAAATCCTCGTGGAATATTTGTGATGATGACATTTTGTGCTCTAATTGAACTAGGTCTACCTTCAAAGAATCCTTCAACTTCTTGAGGAATAATTGGTTACACTTCAATACCTGTAGTGGTAGCTTAGAAACCTGAAAGGAAAATAGTCCTGGTGAAAAACAGTTAGAGAGAAGGCCTCCATAGGAGCTTAGCCACAATGCTGATTGTGAGAAGACCAAATAAAGCTACCCAGCTATGGGCTTCCCTGGGGAATTTTCATCCTTTTGTCCAGATTTTCAGCTAGGTCATATCTGAAAATTAAGAACAAATAGTTCATCGCAAAGGATTACAATTTTACAATGCCACTGTTTAGACCAAAAAAAAAAAAAAAAAAAAAAAAGACAAGAAAAGATGAAGCCATGCCAATGGATTTTATTTTTTGTTAAGAATTGCCAAACAAATCTTCCTAAAACAAATTTCAAATCAAGTCACTAAGAGTTCTCTGCCCTACCTCTGCTTACTCTTTTCTATTCCCCAAGAGAAAGAACATAGCTGAATAGCTGATTTTACCTCAAACCTACTATGTATAAAGCATTATTTGACATTTACATATATATATATGTAATATATATATATTTTGAGACGGAGTCTCGCTCTGTTGCCCAGACTGGAGTGCAGTGGCATACATAGATATTTTTATGTGATTACCCTCATTTTAAGGATTGATAAATTCATATAACGGTTCAGAGAGCTTGAGTGACTTACCTAAAGTCCTACAGCCAGAAGGAAACAACCAGGCTTACAGAAGCCAAGTTTGCTTGATTCTGAAGTTTAGGCTCCTTCAATTTTATCTCACAGCCTATGCACCATATTTTTTTCTTTTAACATATAAGTAATGCATGAATGCAGCTTATTATAAAATATTCAAGAAATGTATTAGTATGTAGGGAAACATGAAAGTTCCCACTCTCCCACATCCAACTTTCAGATGCCTCCCAGATGCAATAACTGCTAACAGTTTGTACATCTTTCTGTTCTTGCTTTAACATTGACAAACATGTGTGTGCAAATACACATATAAATTTTTTAATAGCTAAAAAAGTTCTCAAACTTACTTCTTTTACCTACTATCATGTCATACTGATATTTCCCTTAAGCACCCATAAATCCATCTACATATTTTAAACTACTACACAGAACATTTGACAGTTTGGATATATTTCCGTTTATTTATCACTTGCTTACAGAATGGCATCAAGGATTTCCAAATAAGCATTTTGTAAACCTGTGTGAATGTTGTTTAGATAGATAATCAGAGGCAAAATGCTGGCTAAAGGTAAATACAAGTTTTGCTATTGCCAGCAGCATATACCAGTGCTAGTTTATCTATAGTCTGGTTTCAAATCACTACTTATTGGTGAAGTTGATGATTTTCCTTATTTTACTCATCATTTGCATTTTTTGTTCTGTGAATTGCTTGCTGATAATTTTGGTTCATTTGGGAGGGGCCCCAGTTCCTTGTCATTTTCTTATTTGTATATAAATCCTCCCTTCATACTATGGATATTATTTTTTGTTATGTGAACTCCAAATATATTCTCTCAAACTGTCTTCTATCTCTTAACATTATTTAAGATGTCTTTAGTCAAGTAAAACAGTTAAATTTGTAATTATAAATTTGTAATGAGTTTAATTTAAATTTAGACAAATTTAAATTTTCATGTGGTCCAGTTTACTAATCTTTTTTTCCTTATAGCATTTGGGTTTTGTATCTTAGAAAAAAAAATCCTCCTCCTTTCATTTTAACCACCACCTTTGGTCAGGATAACAATTTTAAAAGTCTTCATTTTTTGCTAATCCTGCATTTCATTTAGAATTTACGTTGATGTTACATTGGGCACTGATTTAGTTTTTCCCAAAATGAAAGTTCCAGAGCCTATATTTCTAGGAATGGTGGACAACATCATTTGAACTACCCTTTCTGCTGAAAATAATTGAAAAGCTAGAGGAAAAGATAAAAATTCATTATTAAAAACACCAAATGACTAACAAGCTAAAGAATGTAAAAGACTGAAAAGAGGCTGTAACTTCCAAATTAATAAAGGAGAAGAAACAGATTGATAAAATGATATGAGTCATTCATGTTACACATTTTTGAGTTTATTAACAATTATTTAAGAGTTTTGCAGCTTCATTCATAAGTTATATTTTCTACACTTTCCCTTTTCCATGACATTTTTTTTTTTATTTGGGTAGGTGTAAAGGTTATGCTAACTTCACAATTCAAGTTACCAAAACTTTCTTTATTCTATCTTTTTAATAGTTTACAAAACAAAACTTATCTGTTTTTGAAAAGTTTGGCAGTGATCCCCTATAAAAGATCAGGATCTGCTGCCTTCTATGGTGTAGATCTTTTGGGTACCTTTTCTATGTTTCTATTGACACTGATTTCTTTTTTTCTACTCTTGAGCCAGTTTAGGTGCTGCTTTGCTGTAAAATGTTCATTTCATATGGATTTTTTTTCATATGGTAGTTTCCTGTAATACTAAAACTTTATTCATAATTATATCTTTTTTCTCATATCTGCTTTAGTACTTTGTAGGATCTAATGTGTCAATGGAATATCTGATACCAAATTCGTTCTCATTTTGTTGACGTAACTCTAGCTCTGAAACCGAAAGAGCTTTACAGTTTTTCCTCTGAGTTTTAAGGTTTCATATTGTTGGTGTCATACAAAATATGTAGAAAGGGAAGGGTTTGGCTGGGTGCAGTGGCTTACGCCTGTAATGCCAGCACTTTGGGAGGCTGAGACTGGTGGATCACAAGGTCAGGAGATCGAGACCATCCTGGCTAACATGGTGAAACCCCGTCTCTACTACAATACAAAAAAAATTAGCCCAGCGAGGTGGCGGGCGCCTGTACTCCCAGCTACTCGGGAGGCTGAGGCAGGAGAATAGCGTGAACCCGGGAGACGGGACTTGCAGTGAGCTGAGATCCGGCCACTGCACTCCAGCCTGGGCAACAGAGCCAGACTNAAAAAAAAAAAAAAAAAAAAAAAGGTTGTTTTCCACTTTATGCTCAGACTGCTCAGCATTCAGCATTCAGGGGCCATTTAATATAAATATTCTTCTTTTTTTCTTTCCTCCAGATTACCCCTGGCCCTTAGCCTCTCCTTGTCTTTTATATTTTCTCTTCCAGGAGAGATGTGGGATCTTCTCGTCTATCCTTCATACCACTCATACTTTTAAAATCTCCATTATTTTAAGATGTTTTCTAGAAGAATTTTCACTCACTATTTTTTTTTAAACTTTTTAGCTAAATGCATTCATCTCTTGTTTTTATGATCACATTTTTAAAATTTTCCACACTTGCAAATTGCTTCTTTAGCATAATCAACTTGTCTTGTTTTCTGGATGTAATATCTTCTCTCAAACTTCTATAGAAGTTACTTATACTTATTTTAAGGTATTCTCTGTTCTGATAACTTTTTCTTTGTGGGTTATTTTATCTTCTATGTATCTGTATATTTTGCTAAATAAGCAAACTAAAGTAAGTTTGCTTCAAATGTTTTGTGATTATTAGTAACATTCTTATCTTTCCATTGAAGACTTTGCTCACTCCTTTGTGGAAGCTGCTTCTGTTTATTGTGGCCTGTATCTGAGGATAGAGAGAATGTGCTGATTGGTAGGGTATGCCATGGTTTCATTTTTGATTCTAGAATCTGTCCTTTTTCCTCCTCAGGGGTAAAAAAGTATCTACCAGGCTTTGGCAAACTTTTTCTGGAAAAGGCCACATAATAAATATTTCAGCTTTATGGGCACATGGACTCTATTGTAACTATTCAACTCTGCTGTTGTAACATAAAAGCCACCACGCCACTATGTGAACTAATGTATATGTGTTCCAATAAAACTTTATTTTCAAAAATAGGCAATTAGCCCATGAGTTTGCCATAGGCTGACTTACAACATTAATCCAGAGATGGCACTAATGGGGCTTCTGTTATCCAGTCCCGAATGTGGTGGGTGCTGAACAGCGGTGGCGGGAAATTTTAGCTAGAGAGGCATGGTTAAGCATCATTTTGGGCTGTATAGCTCTACAATTTGATGCTATTCTTCCTTCTCCATTCTGAGAGGTTGTTATATCTTTTAATGAATTCATTTTCTGCTTAAAACAGACAGAATGAATTCTGTTATTTTCAACTTAGTTGTCTGATTTATACACCCTCCTAGTAACTCCTCTAAATTCCTACTCGATAATGGTGCTTGTTTTCTTGTACTAGTATAATTTAATTCTACTTCTAAAATTGTTTTCTGTCATCTTTTGCAATGTACTCACTCTATCACCTTCACTACCAATCAGTTGGTTTGGGAAGAATTTTGGACACTGAGTGTTTATTCTTCGCAGCCGTTGCCTGAGGATCTTGCAGCTTTGGCTCTTGTGGAACATATTCCTCAGCCTCCTCCTTATGTGCAACGTTTACTTCATTTATATATGTATGACATTGCCAGCATTATTCCTTCACCTTGCAAGTTATACCTGTATGCAAATCTGAGCTTCAGTATCACACCCTCCATGAGGCCAACTCTAACTTCTCCAGACTTTATTGACATATATATGGGCTCTGAACTCCGAATGTGGTTAATATTATTATCAGTTGGTCCCAAGTTAGTCTAGCTTTTTAAGGCAGTTACTATATTGATATCTAACATTTACAGAGCCTTTATAATGGCTTAGACACTTCAAAAACATTCAAAAGTGCAACTGTTTCTTGGTATCCATGGAGGACTGGATCTAAGACCCTCATAGATACCAAAATCTGCAGATGCTCAAGTACCTGTAAAATGATATAGTATTTGCATATAACTTATATATACCCTCCCATATAATTTAAATAATCTCTAGATTATTTATACCTATTACCATGTAAATGCTATATAAATAGTTGTTGTATTTATTGTTTTTATTTGTATTATTTTTATGCTTATGCTGTTATTTTTATTAGTTTTTGGAACATTTTTCATCCACGGTTGAATCTGCAGATATGGAGGGATGATCATATTAATTCATTTGGCCATTATAACTTCATGGGGCAGACTCTATTATTATTATTCTAGTTTTACAGGTGGGGTAACCAAAGCATGCTATAGACTAAGAAAAGTTTCCATGGTCTTATAGTTAGTGGGTAGCACAATCAGGATTCAAATATATAGTCTGGCTCTAGAGCCTTATCCATTCTACTGCCTCCTGGGTGTTAGTTCTGTCTCTTCTATTACATTGTAAGTAGTTCTGCATTTCTCTTGGATCCTAGTAAGAGTGATGGATTGGAATGAATGTAATTTATTTCTTGAAGATTAATTATATCACCATGTGATTCATGTGTAGTTACCATGATATAATATCAGTGAAAGTTACACTGATCCACTCCTATAATTATAAGCATGAAAAATAGTTACTATCCTCCTGGGAACTTTCTAAGACATCTGAAGTCTTATATTCCTACATGGCCATGACTGTTTGGAAAAATTTGTTGGGATCTGCAGCCATCCAACAGTTATCAGAGGGACCTAAGTCCCAAGTGAAAGATGTAGTTTACCACAACTTCATGTTCAAACCAGTTAGCAGTCTTTGACAGAGATCATGCACATAAGGTCACCATACTCACTAGATTACACTGCTTCTGATCATTTTCAAAAAGACAAGACTATGATTGACTTGAAGCCAGACTTGTAGTACTTGAAGACTGACTTGTAGTACTCGAAGCCTGACTTGTAGTACTCATTTTTAACTCTCCAGAGGAAAAAAAAAATGATGGAATTGAAAATAATCTCACTTTACCTCAGTGACCACAGAAAGGTAGATATCTTCAAGATCTAGCTAAAGGTATTATGTGGCAAGATGACAGCTGAGAACCAGAGTTTTGATTCTCAGGATTGATGGTTGTAACAAGCATCTCTAAGCAAAAAAAATGCAGACAGAAGGAATTCTGTCAGGAAACACAATTGCTTCCATTTGCAGTGTGTAGGGTTGTTTGATACCTTGTGAATCATAAATTCTGAGACAAAGGAACAGATCTTCCTTCGTTTCACTTGGGAAATGATTAAATCCCTTACTGCCACTTTTGCCAGACTACATTTGTTGGCAACTTAGAGCGTATGTGTTTGCGTGTGTTTGCGGGGTGGCGGGGGGGAGGCGAGGGGAGGTAGAATGACGAGGAAGTGTGGAAGGATAGACATTTCCTAAGGATTTTGTTGTGTTTCTTTGTAAACTTTTTTTAAAATCTCGAAATTCGCCGCTAATTTGTAAGTATTTCACTTTTGAGTCACCATAATGCTTCCTCCTCTTAAATTTCTTTCTTAGAAGGACATTTTCTTGGTACAGATTTACTCCTGTTTCTAGTCTTTTCTGTCCCCACTAATTCCTCATTGCTTCCCCTGAGGTTGCAGAAGGGAAAAGATGTGCTGACAGAGGCAGGGGCCCAACAGCGTGGAGTCAACATTGACAGTTTCTGGCCCCAGGGATGGAGGAAGACTCATGGTACTCAGCATTAGAGCGAAGTGTAGACATCACAGAGGGTGATTTCCCAGACTGCAAAACTAGAAGCCTTGGAAGGGTGACTCTGAGCATGGGCTTTTAATTAAAAAAAAAAAAAAAAAAAAAAAAAAGGAATTTGGAATTATCTCCCTCACCTGTGAAGAAAAGCCACCCCCTTGCCCAGTCTACAGGGAAGCCTTAAGAAAAAGCCCAGGCTACCTCATACAGGCCCGGGTGTTCCCATGACATTCATGAACCCAGTCCCCCTGTAATCCATAAGGGTAGAACATTTGCATTGTTTTCAGATGGAAAATTGCTGTTAATCTTAACTCTGAAGGAAAAGAGAAACAGGAAGCCATTGGGAATGTAAAATGACATGCTGAACTTTGAAATTAAAACAAGAAAATTCACTGCCTAACTTGCTCTCTGAAAGCAGCTTTTATATTCCCTCGAAGAAAACAAAAGGGATCTGTTTCTGAAAGATTCACTAAGTCATATATATTTGCTCACACTATTTACTGCAACTTGGAAGTCTGACTTTGTAGAAGCTTACTGAAGTAAAGAGGTCTGGTTCACCAAAGAAGTTTCAAATACTACTTTTTGATTTTTCTTCTCTTCCATGTTCCTTGTGTTCTTTCATTTTAAGATCTACAGCAACATCAGCTAACATCTCATAAATATTCCTATAACTAAGAAGCACTACACGAATTCATGTCGTGTCTGTCAGCTAGAGGGATTTCTCAAACCTTTTCCATTAGCGCAGTGTGGTGGAAAGAATGCTGAGAGTCTAACACCTTAGATCCAGTTTGGCTCTACCAGGGACAGCTTAGGAACAAGTCAAGTAATCTCTCTATCTTATAGCTTTATATTTTAAAAGTGGGGAGAAAGTAGACTTTGCCAGAAAATATAAAGTAACTTTCAAATGATTTTTATCTCATAGCTCAAGCTTGTTTAGGCTTAAATTGTATAACATTCACTTAACAAACCATGAGGGTAGGGTGTTGGTCTGTTTTGTTCACTATAGTGTTCTCGGAACCTAGAACAGTACCTGGCTGGTACTCAATAACTATTTGTTGACAAAAGAATGAAGAAAATCAATAGAAAGCATTGGTTCATAAAGAGATGTGATCCAAGCTGAATGATCATATTGAACATGAGAAGGAGAATTCAGCTTCTTCCATTTCAAAGGGAAGAGCCTAGAGGGAGCTGAGAATGTAAAACAGGGCTCACTTAAGAGGAAGGTCCCTTTTCTCAGCCTCTGAAAAATGTGTGCTGGTGTTATGGAGCCAAAATAGAGAAATAAATAAGATTCTCATCTACAGGTGAAGGTGGGCAAGAAAAAAAGCGTCAATTTCAGGAGCCAAGTGAACACTAGATTCAAGCATTGGCATTTAGGGTGATACACATAAGTATGGAAAACCTCACAGAGAGGAGAGAGAAGATTAACACAACTCATGGAAGTATGGTGGGAAAAAGCCTGTGGGTCGTCAAAATGACTCTAAATATAATTAAGAAAGCAATATGTGCTGTTACTAGGAAAGCAATCTTTTGTAATGGATGGCATTGGTCAGATCCTTTTTAGGGTGATGGGTCTTGTTTGATTTCTTTATTTTAAGTGAAGGAGTCTACAAGTAAGTAGGTTTTCTTTCCCTAAGATGGTGGATTGGAGGCTTTTAGTGTGACTCAGCCACTTGAAAATAGCAAAATAGTGCATTAAGATCCACTCTGTGAGCTTTAATTTAAGAAAGAAAATGGAAATCCATTGGAATAGAAAGGAGAGCCCAGGGGAGGAGCAGGTGGTCAAACAGCCCCTGTGACAGTGTCTGGCTTATAAAAATGGGCAAAGCCCTATTACTTGAGAGGGGCAAAGAGGCTCCCTATGTGACCTACGCTTCCACTGGGCATCCATGCAACCCAGGCCAAGGAAGAGCACTTTGAGCTAACTGGTGGAGAGACTTGGAGATGCTGAGAGGGAAAAACACTAGGAAAAGTTGCAGGCATTTTTAGAGACCCAGGACTAAGAGCAGGAAGCCATTTTTAATACAGGCTCAATATCAGTCATTCTTTGGCAACTCAGCAGCATGGTCACACAGACATTTTAATCTAAGGCCAGAGACTGAAGCACTTGGAATGGGTTGGGGTAGGGGCCGTCACAGCCAGAATTGAGTGGCGAGTATGGAAAGCATCCCAGAAGGAGGCAGTGGAATTGTGCTTCCCCCTGTTGCAGGTCTGGGGTGGGAGGAGAGCTGCTGCAGCTGCAGTTTCTCATAGGCAGAGACTTGCATTCAGAGCCAGCTTGGAGACCTGGAACTGGTCTTCATGTACCATTGCTGGGTGCCCCAGCCTGCTTCCTTGAGATTGTGATGCATCAGGGCCCTCTCTGTTCCATGCCCAGGCAGATCACCAGGAATTCATAACACCCACTTAAATGGACTGGCAGCCTGAGCCTGAGTTGCCCCACTCTTCCTGTGTATAGATTGTGGTACAGTGGGGCTCTCTCTGCCTCACATCCAAGCAGATCTCCAAGCACCTGGAGCTCCCACTCACCTGGATCAGCAGCCTGAGTGATCCCAACCTTCCTGTGCATAAAACATGGGGCAACAGAGCCCTCTCTGCTCCATACTCAGGCAGATCTCCAGGCATCTGGAGCACCCACTCTCCTGGATTAGGAATTTAGATTGATCCCCAACTTCTCATTCATAGAATTTGGGGCCAAGGAGGTTTTCCAACTCCATACCCAGGCACACCTCTGGGCATTCAGTGGTCACCCGCTAGATCTTTCTTTGGCATCGGTGTTTGTGCCTGCCATTCGGGGACCTGTAGGCAGGCCTGTCCAGTCCAGACCCACATTTCTTTGTCCCTTTCTCCACAGGGATAAGCAGGAAATTCAGACCACTGTGCACTTCACAGATCAGCCTATTGCCTGAGGTAACAGAGAGCTCTTCCCAGTAAGCAAAGATCAAGTATATACCCACCTGCATTGGCTGCAGGTGGTTCTTACCCATAAGCATCATCTACTGGTTTGTAGGTTGAACTGCACAGACCAATATAAAACCTGCTGACAGAAATGCATAAGGCTATAGAAGCAAAGCCAAAAGAGCCTACCCAACATTCTCAACAGTCATACCCCCTAGGGAGGAGGGGAAAGTGAAAGAAAAAATATTTAATTATACAAAAAGAAAGAAAGAAAAAAAATCCTATCCACATGAAAATAATTACAAAAATTGGAAGTGCCAACATCTCCAATGAGAAGGAACCAGTGCAAGAATTCTGGTACCATCGAAAATTTGGATCACGCTAGCTCTCCAGCAACGGTCCCTAATCAAAGTGGAAACTCAGAAATGACACATAAAGAATTCAAAGCATAGGTTGCAAGGAAGCTCAATGAGATCTGTTGTAGGAAGTCAGGGACCCCGAACGAAGGGACAGCTGGAACCATGGCAGAAGAACATAAATTGTGAAGATTTCATGGACATTTATTAGTTCTCAAAATTAATACTTTTATAATTTCTTAACACCTGTCTAATCTCTTAATCCCTTAATCTTCGTAAGCTGAGGATGTATGTCACCTCAGGACCCTGTTATGATTGTGTTAACCATAGAAATTGTTCGTAAAACATGTGTGTTTGAACAATATGAAATCTGTGCACCCTGAAAAAGAGCAGAATAACAGTGATTTTCAGGAAACAAGGAAAGATAACCATAAGGTCTGACTGCCTACAGGGTCAGGCAGAATGGAGCCATTGTTTTTTTCTCTTGCAGAAATCCTATAGACAGATGTGCAAGTAGGAGAGAGATCACTGAATTATTTTCCCAGCAAGGAATATTAATAATTGAGACCCTGGGGAACGAATGCATTCCAGGGGGTAGGTCTATGAATGACTGCTCTGAGAGTGTCTGTCTTATGTGGTTGAGATAAAGACTGAGACACGCCCTGGTCTCCTGCAGTACCCTCAGGCTTACTAGAATTGGGAAATTCCAGCCTGGTGAATTCTAGTCAGACTGGTTGTCAGCTCTTGAACCCTGTTTCCTGTTCAGATGTTTATCAAGACAATGTGTGCACAGCAGGACACAGAACCTCATCAGTAATTCTAATTTTGCCTTCACCTTGTGATCTTTATGGCCCTTTGAAGCATGTAATCCTTGTGACTTACTCCCTGTTCGTACACCCTTCCCCTTTTAAATTCCCTAGTAAAAACTTGCTGGTTTTGCAGCTCAGGTGGACATCACGGAACCTGCCAACATGTGATGTCACCCCCCATAGGCCCAGCTGTAAAATTTCTCTCTTTGTACTTTCTCTTTATTTCGCAGACCAGCCGACACTTAGGGAAAATAGAAAAGAACCTATGTTGAAATATTGGGGGCTGGTTCCCCCGATAGAGATCCAAGACAAAACAACACACAGAGACTTCTAAAGCAATCCAGGAAATGAAGGAAGAAATAGACATCTTAAAAAGAAATCAATCAGAGTTTCTGGAATTGAAAAACTCACTTAAGGAATTTCAAAATGCAAGAAAAATCTTTATTAATAGACTGGTCCAAGCAGAAGAAAGAATTCCAGAGCTTAAAGACCAGTCTTTTGAACTAACCCAGTCTGACAAAAATAAAGAAAAAATAATTTTCAAAAATAAACGAAGTCTTTGAAAAATATGGGATTACGTGAAGTGACCAAACATATGAATTATTGGATTTCTGAGAGAAAAGGAGAAAAAGTAAACAACTGGGAAACTTATTTGAAGGAATAATCCAAGAAAATTTCCCTAATCTTGCTAGAGAAGTAGACATGCAGATATGAAAATCCAGAGAACATCTGCAAGATACTATACAAAATGAACATCATCAGGGCATACAGTGACCAGACTGTCAAAGTCAACACTAGAGAAAAAAAACCATAAAGGTAACTAGAGAAAAAGGTCAGGTCATGTACAAAGGGAATCCTATCAGGCTAATGGTGGATGTCTCAGCAAAAACCTAACAAGGCAGAAGAGATTGAGGGCGTATTTTCAGCATTCTTAAAGAAAATAAATTCCAACCAAAAATTTCATATCCTGCCAAACTAAGCTTCATAAGTGAAGGAGAAATAAAATGTTTTCCAAACAAGCAATCACTAAAGGAATTCATTACCACTAATCTTGCCTTACAAGAGACCCTTAAGGGAATTCTACACATGGAAACAAAAGAACAATACCTGCTACCACAAAAACACACTTAAGTATATAGTCCACAGACCCTATAAAGTAACTACACAATAGAAACTACAAAGCAACTAGCTAGCAACTTTTTGATGGAATCAAAACCTAGCATTTCAATATTAATAGTGAATGTAAACAGTCTAAACAATCCACTTAAAAGGCACAGAGTGGCAAGTTAGATAAATAAATAACTGGGCAAAAGTTGTGAAGCAGCAATTCTGTCATATGGGCAGTGTTCTGCTTTTTAATCCTATTTAGCTCATTTCAGAAATTCTCACTTTTGTTGACCGCCAACATACAAAGTAAGGGAAACTCAATATTAAGCTGTTAAGATAGCTGTATCAATTCTTAAAATCTGCAGAGTCTGGTTCAAAATCAGTTACTCTGTTCAGAAGCAGACATGGCATCTTTTCCTTGATTGCTTGTCGGTTGTGCCTACCTTTCACTAGACCTGAATTTTAGAATTGCCCAGTGAGTGCTGCCAGAGTGAGTGACTGTAATTCTGCTTTCAGGTAAAGGTAGGCTATATTAACACTGCTGAGTGATTCATAAATGTATCAACAAATAGCATTAACCCATTTTATTTCCTGGTCTTAGTGTCTGAAGATGCTCACCAGTTTTCTATGTACAGTAAGCCAGCATGCTAAAATGCTTCTTTTCATTTCTGTATATTCAAAAATAGCAGTGTGTTATCTGATGGTTACCTGCAGTGGCACCCTGTACAAAAAATAAAGACTTATTGCCATAAAAAAAAATAAAATAAATAAGACCTATCTGTCTGCTGTCTTTAAGAGACCCATCTCACGTGTGAGGACATGCAGACTCAAAGTAAAAGGTTGGAGAAAGATTTATCATGGAACTGAAAAACCAACAAAAAAAGCAAGGGTCACTATTCTTACATTAGATAAAACAGACTTTAAACCAGCAACAGTAAAAAAGGACAAAAAAGGGCATTACATAATGATAGAGAGTTCAGTTTGATAGGAAAACTTAACTATTACAAATATGTATGCACCCAACATTTGAGCACCCAGATTCATAAAACAAATACTTTTAGACCTATGAAAAGACTTAAGCAGCCACACAATAATAGTAGGGGGCTTCAACATGCCACTGACAGCATTAGACAAATTATAAAGGCAGAAAAACAAGGAAATTCTGTACTTAAATTCAACACTCGATCAACTGGACTTAATAGACATCTACAGAATACTCAACCCACCAACCACAGAATGCACATCCTTCTCATCTGTACATAGAACATAATCTAAGATTGAACACATAAAACAAGTCTCAATAAATTCAAAAACTTTGAAATGTTACTAACCATACTCTTGGACCACAGTGGAATAAAAATGAAAATCAACATAAATATCTCCCAAAACCACACAATTACGTGGAAATTAAACAACTTGTTCCTGAATGACTTTTAGATAAATAATGAAATTAAGGAAGAAATTTTTAAAAATTTGAAGTTGATGAAAACACATGCCAAAATCTCTGAGATGCAGCAAAAACAGTGTTAAGAAGAAACCCTACCTCAAGAAATCAGAAAGAGCTCAAGTTGATGATCTAACATCACAAACACAGAGGAACTAGAAAAACAAGAATAAACTAAGCCCAAAACTAGCAGAAGAGAAATAACTAAAATCAGAGCAGAAGTGAATGAAATTGAGACCCAAAAATCCATACAAAGGATTAATGAAACCAAAAGTTTGTTATTTGAAAGGATAAACAGATCAATAGATGACTAGCTAGATTAACAAAGAAAAAGAGAGAGAAGATCCAGATAAGCACAATTAGAAATAACAATGGTAACATTACATCTGATCCAAAAGAAACAAAAAAGATCCTCGGAAACTATTATAAACATCTCTATGCATGCACAGATCTAGAAGAAATTAATAAATTCCTGGAAACACAACCTCCTAAGATTGAATCAGGAAGAAACTGAAACCCAGAATAGACCAATATCAAGTTCCAAGTTTCTTATTGAATCTGAAATAAGAAACCTACCAACCAAAATAAGCCCCTGGACCAGATGGATTCACAGCCGAATTCTACCATGCGTACAAAGAGGAATTCTACTGAAATTATTCCAAAAAATCAAGGAGAAGGGACTCTTCCCTAACTCATTCTATGAAACTCACATCATCCTGATACCAAAATCAGGCAAAAACACAAAGAAAAAAGAAAACTACAGGCCAAAGTCCCTGATGAACATAGACACAATGATTCTCAATAAAACACTAGCAAACCAAATCCAGCAACTCATCAAGAGGTTAATTCACCACAATCACATAGGTTTTACTCCTGGGATGCAAGTTTGGTTCAACATATGCAAATTAATAAACATTATTTACTACATAAACAATTATGAAAGCCATATGATCATCTCAGTAAATGCAGAAAAAGCTTTCAATCAAATCCAACATTGCTTCATGATAAAAACTTTCAAGAAACTAGGCATTAAATAAGCATGCCTAAAAATAATAAGAGGTATCTATGACAAGCCCACAGCCAATATCAGACTGAACAGCCAAAAGCTGGAAGCATTCCCCTCAAGAACTGGTACAAGACAAGGATGCCCACTCTCACTGCTCCCATTCAACATAATACTGGAAGTGCTAGCCAGAGTAATCAGGCAAAAGAAATAAATAAAAGGAATCCAAATAGGAATAGAAGAGAAATTATTCCTCTTCACTGATGAAGTGATTCTATACCTAGAAAATGCTAAAGACTTCACCTAAAGGCTCTTAGAACTGATAAATGTCTTCAGTAAAGTTTCAGGATATAAAATCAATATACAAAAATCAGTAGACCAGGCATGGTGGTTCACACCTATAATCCCAGCACTTTGGGAGGCCAAGGCAGGTAGATCACCTGAGGTCAGGAGTTTGAGACCAGCCTGGCTAACATGGTGAAACCCTGTCTCTACTGAAAATACAAAAAATTAGCCAGGCGTGGTGGAGTGTGCCTGTAATCCTAGCTACTTAGGAGGCTGGGGCAGGAGAATAGCTTGAACCTGGCGGGCAGAGGTTGCAGTGAGCTGAGATCCCACCATTGCACTGCAGCCTGGGTGGCAGAGCAAGAGCCTATCTCAAAAATAAATAAATAAATAAATAAACACAAATTCAGTAGCATTTTTTTTTTTTTTTTTTTTTTTGAGACGGAGTCTTGCTCTGTCGCCCAGGCTGGAGTGTAGTGGCGTGATCTTGGTTCACTGCAAGCTCCGCCTCCCAGGTTCACACCATTCTCCTGCCTCAGCCTCCCAAGTAGCTGGGACTACAGGCACCTGCCACCACGCCCGGCTAATTTTTTGTATTTTTTTAGTAGAGACGGGGTTTCACTGTGTTAGTCAGGATGGCCTCGATCTCCTGACCTTGTGATCCACCCGCCTTGGCCCTCAGAGTGCTGGGATTACAAGTGTGAGCCACCATGCCGGATCAAATCAGTAGCATTTCTATACAGAAATAATGTTCAAGCTGAGGGCCAAATCCAAAATGCAATCCCGTTTACAATAGCCACAATAGAAATAAAATACCCAGGAAGACACCTCACAGAGGTGATAGGTCTCTATAAAAAGAACTACAAAACATGGCTGAAAAAAAATCATAAATGACACAAACAAATGGGAAAACTTTCCATGCTCATGGATTACAAGAATCAATGTCATTAAAACGGCCATACGGCCCAACACAATCTACGGATTCAACACTATTCCTGAAAAACTACTAATGTTATTTTTCTCATAATTAGAAAAAAAAATTGTTCTAAAATTTATATGGAACCAATAAAGAGCCTGAATAGCCAAAGGAATCTCTAAGCAAAAAGAACAAAGCTGGGAGCATAACATTATCTGACTTCCAACTATAAGGCTACAATAACCAAAACAGCTTGGTACTGGTACAAAAGCCGACATGTAGAGCAATGGAACAGAAGAAAGAACCCAGAAATAAAGACACATATCTACAACCATTTAATCTTTGACAAAGTTGACAAAAATAAGGAATGGGAAAGGACTCCAAATTTATTAAATAGTGTGGTATAACTGGCTAGCTATATGCAGAATGAAACTGGACCCCTACCTTTCACCATATACAAAAATGAACTTAAGATGGATTAAAGACTTAAATGCAACACCTCAAACAATAAATCCTAGAAGAAAACTTTGGAAATAAATACCATTCTGGACATCATCCTTGGCAAATAATTTATGACTAATTCCTCAAAAGCAATTGCATCAAAACCAACAATTGATAAGTGGGATCTAATTAAATTAAAGAGCTTCTGCACAGCAAGCCAAAGTGACAACAAATAGACAGCTTGTAGAATGAGGGAAACTATTCACAAACCATGCAGCCAACAATGGTCTAATATCCAGAATCTATAAGGAACTTGAACAATTCAGCAAGCAGAAATACAAAGAGCATGAACAGACACTTCTCAAAGGAAGACATACAAGCAGTCAACAAATGTGAAAAAATGCCCAACACACTAATCATCATAGAAAGGCAAATCAAAACTACAATGAGATACCATTTCACACCAGTCAGAATGGCTATTATTAAAACGTCAAAAAAATAACAGATGCTGGCAAGGCTGCAGAGAAAGGGAGCACTTTATACACTTCTAGTAGGAATGTAAATTTGTTCAGCCACTGTGGAAAGGAGTTTGAAGATTTCTCAAAGAACTAAAAACATAACTAGCATTTGATCCAGCAATCTCATTACTGAATATATACCCAAAGGAAAAGAAACTGTTCTGTCAAAAAGACACATACACACATATGTTTATTGCAGCACTATTCACAATAGCAATGACATGGAATCAACATAGGTGCCTGTCAATGGGAGATTGGATAAAGAACATGTGGTACATATACACCATGGAATACTATGAAGCCACAAAAAAAGAATGAAAGCATATCCCTTGCAGCAACATAAATGCAGCTGGAGGCTATTATCCTGAGTAAATTAACAGAGGAACAGAAAACCAAATACCACATGTTCTCATTTATAACTTTTATTTTATTTTATTTATTTTTTATTGAGATGGAGTCTCACTCTGTCACCCAGGTTGGAGTGCAGTGGTATGATCTCAGCTCACTGCAACCTCTGCCTCCCAGGTTCAAGCGATTCTCTTGCCTCAGTCACCCAAGTAGCTGGGATTACAGGCACATGTCACCATGCCTGGCTAGTTTTTGCATTTTCAGTAGACATGGGGTTTCACCGTGTTGACCAGGCTGGTCTCGAACTCTTGACCTCAAGTGATCCACCCGCCTTGGCCTCCCAAAGTGTTAAGATTACAGGCATGAGCCACTGCACCTGGCCCTCATTTATAATTGGGAACTAAACACTGAGTACATATGGACATAAAGATGGGAACAATAGACACTGGGGACTACTGGGTTGGGGAAGAGAGGGAGGAGGGTAAGGGCTGGAAAACTACCTATTGGAGGCCCGGCACAGTGGCTCAAGCCTGAAATCCCAGCAATTTGGGAGACCAAGGCGGGTGGGTCACCAGACATCAGGAGTTCGAGACCAGCCTGGACAACATGGTGAAACCCTGTCTCTACTGAAAATACAAAAATTAGCCGGGTGTGGTGGTGGGTACCCGTAATCCCAGCTACTCGGGAGGCTGAGGCAGGAGAATCGCTTGAACCGGGGAGGTGGAGGTTGCAGTGAGCCAAGATCATGCCTCTGCACTCCAGCCTGAGTGACAGAATGAGACTCTGTCTTTAAAAAAAAAAAAAAAAAAAGTCAAAAAAACTACCTATTGGGTACTATACTCACTACATGGATCATTTGTATCCCAAACCTCAACATCACATAATATACCCATATAACAAACCTGTACATATACCTCTTAATCTAAAATAAAAGCAGAAATTATTTTTAAATAAGTAGGAAAAATAAGAAATAATTTGAAGGGAAGAAAAGTAAGCTAATGCATTCATTTTTGCTTTTTCTTTGGAGGAAACTAAGGGATTATGATTTTAACATTACTTTTATATATGGAAAAATAAGGTTTTGATTCATTGTGAATAAAAACTTCCTGACCACGAAGTTAAATTTGCAGCAAGTGTACAGGTTGCAGTCTCTTAGACTGGGTAGAAAGTACTTTCAAAAGTTGTCTGGAAAGTAGTCTGGCAGTTTATTAAATGATTAAACACAGAATTATTACACAACCTAGCCATTTCATTCCTAGGTATATACCTAAGAGAAATGAGAACATATATCCACAAAAATGTGTACATGCATGTTCATATTAGCATTATTCGTAATAGCCAAAAAGTAGAAATACCCAAATGTCCATCAACAGATGAATGGATAAAGAAAATACGGTGTATCTTTATAACAGAATATTTCTTATCAATAAGAATTAATATAAAACTGATGTATGCAATGACATGGATCAACCTGGAAAACATTATGCAAAATGAAAGAATCCAGTCACACAAAGCCACATATTTTATAATTATATTTATGTAAAATTTATAGAATGAACAAATTCAGAAAAAGAGGAAGTAGGTGAATATTTGCCTATATCTGGGGATATGAAAAATGGGGAGTAAACTGCTAATGGGTATAAAGTTTCTTTGGGGTTGATAAAAATACTCTAGCTTGCGGTGACAGTTGCACCCATTTGTGAAAAAACCCATTGAATTCAACACTTTAAATAGGTGAATTTTGTGGCATATAAACAATATCTAAATAAAGTTATTAAAAAAAATTTTTAAGTAGACACATATGGACTGAAAGGTTCTGAGTATAGCCAGGCTGAGACAAAGAATGTACCATATGGTCTCTCACCAGCTCTAGAATCCTATTTTGTGGCTTTGACCCATAAAGGTACCAGACTTACATGTGACAGAGATTAAATAGCTTGGATGTTTAAAAAGGATCACAAAGACCTTTTCATATAGATCATAAGGGAAGTTGCTTTACTCAAAATGCATGCACACAGATGCTGTGGAAAAACAGTTAAGACTCAACTTTTACTGTCCGGAAGTAGAACATTCTATTTGTAGAATCTAAGCCACAGAGTCTCTTTCTTAAATGACTGTCTTTGACTCCAACCCAATCTTCCTACTTCAACTCTTGCAATCCTGTACTTAAAGAAGACAACATGATCTTGCAAAAGGTAAATCAGAACATGCTACTTTTCTTATTGTACTTAATGTAAAATCCAAACTACTCATCCTCATCTACAAATCTCACATGAGCTGACCCCTACTTACCTCCCTATTCTCACCTTTACCCATCAAGCTCCAGCCACATTGGTCTTTTTCTGGTTCTCTGAAGTGCAGAGCTGATTTCCACCTTAAAGGTTTTGTGTTGTTCCCCCTACTAGGAATGCTCTTCCTCCTGACTCTATGTGGCTGACTGCTTCCTTCTTTTTATTCAAACTTCCTATTAGTTTGTCAACCCCATAGGAGCATACTGCTTCTTCCTTGGTGTCTATCATATAATGGAAACTCAAAAGTATTTGTGGAAAGAATAAATAACTGAATTAACAATTTCTTACTCTTTTTGAGAAACTATGGTGTTTACTTCCTATAACAACCCTACAAGATACCCATTTTATAAATAGAGAATTAGAAACATGGCCTGTATAAGGTTGTATAACATCTACAGTTGTATCCTTGTTCTGGGCAGGGTAATTTATTGGGAAAGTAATTTAGTGATTCCTGGTATTTTTTTCTCTCACTCGACAAACCAGGTTGTCAGGCTTTACATTTTGTTGTCTCAGGAATTGCTCCTGGCTTGTTTGAGAGCGGTGGCCCTTTCTGTATTTGTATATCTGTCCTGTATTTATTCTAGATGAAGAGTTGATGCTAGTGTACTGGAGAGGTAGGAGAGGAAAGAAATGCCTTTGAAAAAAAGCAGTTTGAAGAGGAAAATTCTGGTAGACTGAGGATGAGATGTGAAGTCATGAGGAAGAATGCCTAGTTCACTGCAATGTCCCAGTAGAAAGTAATGAAGAAGAAGCATGATCCCAAATATGATGTTAGAAGGTCACAGCTTTTCTGCTTCAGTATAGCTTCACCTCCCCAGGAAGGTCACAGGCATAGAAACTTGGGATTCCTTGGGCTTAGACCATAATGATGCTAGAGTGACCATGATGTACAGAGGTAAGAAAGCCATATCATGTATCACTATACTGTGTTATCTTCCATTTGAGGTTGCAAAAATCTAGCAAAGGTGAAAGTCGTCCATTTCTTTGAAAGAGGAGTATGACAATTGGGTAAATATTTAACCAAAGTAACATGTCCACTAAGAATCTATTCATACCACCCAAGGTAAATCAACCACTTGCTCCACAGAGACAAGTGGAGGAGTGAGGCACCCTGAGGGAAAATCAGAGCCAGTGTCTATTGCATGGTACATTGAGGGAGGACAGACAGGTGTGTATTTATAAATAAGAGAGAAACTTGTTCTTCATAGCTGTTGCTTCAGAGGTTCCAAGCTAGAGATATACCATTACCAATTTCAAAAGTATATCTGAAGGGAATTGGCAAGAATCATTCAATGATTTGCTGAGGGTTCAGTCATCCTGGGAATAGCATCTTTTTATCAAGGTTCACTGGGTCATTGATGGGGTTCTGCCTAAATGACTTGTCCCCCATTGGCATCTGAGGATCTGCTCCAATCTAGAGGCAGCTCCATCCTCTCAGTGACTGCAGCCTGCATAGCAAGGGCCATGTTGTCCTCACTCATGAATGTATGAAAGGTTTTCTACTCACATCATCATCCCTCTGGAAAAGGCAACTCATGTTTTTTACTGAGTGGTAGAAACACAGGACTCTGCCAATATTTAACTGATGAAACCACTTAAGTGAAATCTCAGCTGGGTTAACAAGAGAGCAATGGGTGGTCAAGCAAGATTTATGAGGTAGCACATTCCTGAGCAGTCAGGGTTACCAACATAGTACAGTTGTCAGTGAACTTAAAGTTACAGATTACCTCACTCAACTCATGAAACAAGAATTTCCATAACACTTCCTATAAAATTTCTTCAGAAATCCTAATTCCATACTTTTACAACAACATAAAAAAAAATAGAGGTAAACATATGCTCTTGCTCTTCTTTTGCTGGGTTAATTGTCTCTATCCTCCTTCTCAGCACTTTCCTGGAACTTCCCATGGCTGATCTTCTCTCTCAGTATGCCATGCTCTAAACACACTGCCTCTCAAGCAAGGCACACCATCTGATTACTTCCTAAGCTGAGTTGGATACCAGCCCTAGCCTAGGCCGAGACAATGGTACAAGTGAGCACAAAGACTCCTGCTCATGCAACAAGCCTGTCTCTTCAGGCTTCTGCAAGGAGCCCTGCAAAAAGGTAGATACATTCCTAGTCTTTGCCCTTTCTCCTGAGAGAAGCCATCCAACTGGATATTTTGTAGACATGCCAGATGCAATCTAGCCAAAATACTTAGCACCTGTTTGTTACAGGGGTTCACAGTACTAACACCATCTTTCTCTTAGTGGCACTCACATTGCTGTTTTCCTATCTAAAATCTGTCAAGTCATTTGACTCTTCTTTCACCTTCATTTCCAGTGTTTGAGATGATTCGTATGTGTGGACTTCTTTCACGCTGTCTCTGCTTTCCCATACTCCTCCATCCAAGCACCTGGACTTTTGTCTTCATCTCCTAGGAGATTCCATAGCCTGACGTCTGTATCCACCTCATTCTTCTCTGCTCCACTATCAGATAACTCTTTCTAATCTATTTTTCATTGTTCATTCATTCACACAACAGATACTTTTTGAGTTCCTACGACGTGCTGGGTAGTGTTCTAGACACTGAGAATACTTTACCAAAAAATAGGCCTAGTCACTGCTATTGTGGAGCTTACATTTCTAGTGGAGAGGGCACAAAATAAACAAGTATGAAGTAAATCAGATGCACTTGAATTGGTGAATGCTATGGAGAGGAAGAATGCCTAAGAAGGAGAATAGAGAATGTTGGGGAGGGCATACTATTTTATATTGGGTGGTGAAGGAAGGCCCTACTGGTAAGGTGATATTTCAGCAGAGACTTTAAGGAAATGAATGAATGAGGATGTGAGAGAGAGTCATGGGAAAATCTACAAAAAGAGCAGCCTATATAGAGAGAACTGTGAAGAACTGTGCCAAAGTCCTGAGGCAGATGCACACATGGTGTGTTCAAGGAGCAGCAAGGAGGCCAGTGTGCCTGTAGCAGAGTGCATGTGAGAAAGGAGAGCATGGTAGGCAATGAGGATGAGTGGGAGGGAAGAGGACAGGGGCCAGATGGTGTGGGGACTGTAGGCCATTGTAAGGACTTTCGCTTTTATACTGTGTGGGATTCAGAGCCACTGCAGGTTTTTAATAAAACTATAATTAGATTTTTAAAAGGATTCTTCTGACTGCTTTATTGAGACTGAAGGAACAATGGTGAAATGAAGGAGACCAGTTAGGAATCCATTATAATAACCCTGGATGAGTGATGATGGTGAGTTGACTAGGACTTAGTACCAGAGGTATTGAGTAGTAGTCGTTTAATTCTGGAATTATTTTAAAGGTAGAGCAGACAGGATTTTCTGATAAGTTCAATGTAGGGTGTGAAAGAAAGCAGACACCATAGTTTTTCTCCTATGCAGTTGGAAGACATGAGTATTTATTCATTGAGATGTAGAACACCAGGAAAAGAGAAAGTTGGGGAAAAGTGTGAGAGTCAGAAGTTTTGTTTCGAACATGTGAAGTTCATTTTGAAGCACTGGAAATTCTTTTTTTAGATATCTGCATGGAAATGTCAAGCAGGCACTTGCGTATGTGAGCATGGTGTCCTGAGGAAAAGCTGGGTCTGGATATAGCACACATTTGAGAGTTATCAATGTATGGATGGTATTGATGGGACTGGATGAGATCTCCAAAGGAGTGAGCTTGATGTAGTGTATGTAATATCTCTGGGGATTTTCTACTGTCTATAGAGAACAATAAGCTGTTTGCTCCACAGGCTGCTTCCCGAGGCTGGCTGTAACCCAGCCTGACCCTGCCTGTTCAAAAACCTATCCTCTCCTCTGTAAGCCCTAGACACTAGCTATTACTTTTTTTTTTTTTTTTTTTTTTTTTTTTTTTTTTTTTTTGAGGCGGAGTCTCGCTCTGTCGCCCAGGGTGGAGTGCAGTGGCCAATCTCCGCTCACTGCAAGCTCCGCCTCCGCCTCCCGGGTTTACGCCATTCTCCTGCCTCAGCCTCCTGGGTAGCTGGGACTATAGGCGCCCGCCACCTCGGCCGCTAGTTTTTTGTATTTTTTTATTAGAGATGGGGTTTCACTGTGTTAGCCAGGATGGTCTCGATCTACTGACCTTGTGATCCGCCCGTCTCCGCCTCCCAAAGTGCTGGGATTACAGGCTTGAGCCGCGGCGCCTGGCCCCAGCTGTTACTTTCATCTCCTCCTCTTTGAGCCCTAGGCATAACTTGCTCATTTTTTATTCAAAACCTTAAATGCTACCCATCTTTCAAGGTCCAGCTCAAACTCCACCTTTATTTATCTATTCACTTTCCAAACATTTTTTTTTTTTTTTTTTGCAAATCTATGATGTAAGTGCCAAAGAGACAGCAATAACAAAGTCAGTCACTTTCCAGAAAGCCTTTCCTAATCTCCTGCCTAGTCGTCTTTTCCCTGATCTTCTGTAGCAAAGAAACCCAGAAATTAATAATTTTCACTGACTAAAGAACAAGCTTCATGGTAGACACTGGAACAAAATTGAGAAAAGGAGATAGTCACGGGCTGTTACAGAAGCAGGCAACTGAAAAAAATAAAAACTAAAAAAAATAAAAAATAAAAACATGTTTCTTGCTATGAAAGGAGAATGCTCTTGCAGTAGGCACAATAATGTCATGTCCCCCAAAGATGTCCACAAGTTAATGCCCAGAACCTGTGACTAGGTTAGTTTACATGACAAAAAGGACATTCAGGCTGCAGGTGACATTAAGGTCGCTCTTCAGCTGGCCTTAAAATAGGGAGAGTGTCCTAGATTTTTCAGGTGGGTCCAATGTAATCACAAAGGTACTTAAGAGTGGAAAAGGGAGGCAAAAGAGGAGAGTCAAAGAAAGATATGTGATTATGGAAGGTATGTGGTTGGCTTTGAAGATGGAAGAAAGGAGCCACAAAGCAAAAAATGTAGGTGACCTGTAGAATCTGGAAAAGATAAGGAACTGGACTCTTCCCTAAGGCCTCCAGAAAAGAATGCGGCCCTGCTGGCACCTTGATTTAGCAACATTAGACCCGTCAAACTTCTGAACTATTGAAGTGCACATAATAAGTTTGTATTGTGATCTCCCTTGTAGCAACATGGATGGAGCTAGAGGCCATTAAACTAAGCAAACTAACCTATGAACAGAAAAACGAATACCGCATGTTCTCACTTATAAGTGGGAGCTAAACGAGAACACATGGACACAAAGAGGGGGAGAATAGACACTGGTGAGTGCTTGAGGGTGGAGGGTGGGAGAAGGGAGAGAACAAAAACAAACTACCCGTTGGGTACTATGCTTATTACCTGGGTGATAAAATGATCTGTACCCAAACCCCCAAAGACATGTAGTTTACCTATATAACAAACCTGCATATGTATCCCTGAAAAACAGAACTTAAAAAAAGACAAAAAATTGTATTGTGTTAAACCATTAAGATTTACAGCAGCAATAAAAACTATTACTATTGCCAATACTAAAAACTAATACTAATGTTATATAATACATATAGCACTCTGTGGTTATTTAACTTTTCAGAGACGTGTGTTACATCCCCAGTATTGGCAAATTTTCAAAGATTGCCAATTTTCAAAGATTCAGGACAATGAAAACACCTTTAAAAATTCCCTCTGTCAGTGCTCATATTAGGGTTCTTTTGGTTGTAAGTAACATAAAAGTTATCAAAATTTTTCTTAAGCTGAAAAGCTGGTTCAGTAATTGAAAAGTTCTGGGGTAGGTCTAGCTTCAGGCACAGCAGAAAAGAGATGCTCGAGTGGTTTTGATGTTGTCAGAAATCCATCTCTCCTCTGCATTTCCCTGTCTGCTCACTTCATTCTCAGGCTGCACTTCCTTGGTGGCAAAGGCATCCAGTGGCAGCTCCAGGCTTACATTCCTCTAGCTTGGCAACCCCAAAGGAAAGAAGGTGGGGGATGCTACTTGCACTTGACACCCACTTAACTCATTTCCTCTGGCTGACACTGACCCGGTCATGGTGGCCAAGGGAGTACTATAGTCTCATTGCCAGATCCAGGTCATGTGCCCACCCCTAAAGGCCAGGAGATGCATCACCACCTTCTACCCACAATGTGGGGAGTGAGGGAGAATCCTTGTCCCGATAATGCTGGAGTAGAGAGTAGTTGCCAGCAGCTACTATTAGGGAAGTGAATGTAGACAGCCTCCTATCTCCACTGTGGCTCATGTTCCCCCAGGCTCCAGAAAGCCTTTAGTCACCTCTACCTTCTCCCACCTTGAGTCTACGAGCTCCTGAGAGGAGTTATTGGGCTGCTTAGAATTTTCCATGCTTCTCTTCCTGAAAAGGAAGGCTCTTCAGTTAATTTTTTAGAAGCAATGACACCTTGCATCCCTACAAGATGTATCCCGGCTAGGACCTTTATCTGTAGTGGAGGGAGATTGCAAGAGATTAGGTGCCCAAAGAGCTGATTTCTCTTTCTCTGCAACCTAAATATCCCACTGTCCTGGAAAGACAGGATGATACTACTTGCATTTCAAGGTAGAGCAAGCAAAGCCCAGAGTGATTACAGAAGTTGCTAAATGTTCAGCAAACAATAGCAAAGCTAGGAGTGGATGTTCAGAACTGAATGAAGCCAAACTTGGTGATTTTCACTTTTCAAATTAAGGAAAAAACAAAAGCCTACCGGGCAGTGTGAGGAAAGACATTCTGCTCACTATCTCACATCTTACCTCAAGCTATCATTTATCACCCATATCAGGTACTAAAACTTGATTAGCAGAGCCCTGCACAAAATTCCAACCAACACTAGCTATTTCTATGAGGACTCAATATAAGAAGTCCTCATAGAAAAGGTAAAAAGAGTTTCCCTGAGACCTTTAAGACCCTCCAGTAGCTCCTTACTTTCTCCATTTCTTCAAGTCTGGCCTTATTTTATATACTGGCCTAGGCACCTCAACTTCAGGCCTCAACCATTCCCATTAGGTATGTATTGTAATGTTTTCTGAGCCTTGATGGAGACCGTGTTCCTCATTGCCCACATGCAGCCGGAAGATAGAAAAACTTCTAAAAGTTCCATTCCACTAGAAACCAAGTGGAAAATCACACTGCAATTCTGTTTCCAAGCTGATAAAGATGAACAATCCAATCGTGGGGACAGTAGGAGAAGTGGAGAAGAGATTGGGAGGGAATGAATAAAGGGAAAGAGAAAATAAAACCTTAAAGCTATCTTCAAATGTCAGGTGACAAAATGAAATGAATTTTCTTGATGCATAGAGTGAAAATATTATTTAGTCATTCTCCCAAATTTTCAAACATAAATATTAGGCTCCATATTAACCTACACAAACCAGTCAAAAATCCCATTAGGAAGTCTTAAAAAGAAAGAAAGAAAGAAAATCTCTGCAAACATCATTAACTCACCCCAAAGCTGCTTCCAAAAGAAAATGCCAAGTTACTTGTCAACTAATAAAATGATACTAATAGATGCAGGTCACAAATAAGGGAAGGCTGCAAAGTAAATAGCATCCTTGTCACCTGCAGAGCTTTAAGGGGAAACTATGAAAATGGCTGGGTTTGATTTTCTGGAGACAAATTCTCAGATGGCTTACTGCACAAGTCTTCATTTTCTACACTTTTTTTCCTGAGGCAGCAGGAGAATTTGTGATGTCTTATTTTACATACTTAGCTTTACAGAAGGAAAGCAATACAGCATACGAGTAGGGGAAAAGTCATCGTGGTCTAAACATTTAAAACTAAATTCAAGTCACAGTATTGCCATGTTAATCTTTCATGAGATACTGAATTAGCTTATGTTCAGACTGGATGGTGGTTTGACAGAGAGGGTCCCAGACTCTCTGCTTTCTGAGCCTGAGAAGATTTTATGGCAGCTCTTAACACTACTGACCATACCTCCTTTGGGGAGCGTTCTTTTCTCTGGACTTTGCAAATACCAAACTCTCCTAATATTTTTTCCTAAACTTCTCTGAACATGCCTTCTTAATCTCCTATGGGGTGATACTTCTTTTCTTGCTGTTCCCCTGGAGTTGGATCATGCCTCTTCTTATTACTGTGCTCATTTCTCCTAGGGTGTTCTGATCTGTTCCTACAACTTCAGTTGCCATCCAGGTGCCCAGAGATGTCTTCCTTTCTGAGCTTCAGAGCTACATAATAACCACCTCATTGGAAATCTTTACCTGCTCCTCAGTGCAACTGTCCTACAAGTTCTCTTACTTCTCTTCCAAAACTGCTGTGTTCTTGGTACTTCTGCCTCAGTGAATGGCCTGTGTCTCAGCATCCTTAGGGTGTCACTTTTCCAGCCTGAAACCTCTGTGGGTAGTGGCGCCTTTGCCGTAGTTTTGCTTGGGCCCCCTGGGCTCATTCTGCTGAGTCAATCTGCTGGGCTGTGCTCAGCTCACGCTACTTGCTCAGATCCCATGCCTGCCATTGGTGAGCCAGGCATGGAGCAGTGAGGGGTGCATGAGCAAGCTAGCGCAGGGTCTGGCCACTGCACACAGCTGGGCATGCCAGCTGCTGTGGTGGGGCAGGCAGCTCCAGTTGCAGGCACAGGTGTCAGCTCCATGCAAGCCTGCTGTTGGATCTGATGCACAAGTAGCTTCTGCTGTGGGCACCTGTGTTTGAACAAGGGGAACGTGATGCTGCCTGGAAGCTTGGAGATGCAAGGAACCACAGAGCCCCAAAGAAGGTGTCACAGCCCTGGCTCAGGGAGCCCCTAGATATGGGCTCTCCATAGGACTGCAGCTTTTCTCTCCATCTTGTTGACTGTAATGTGGCAAGTAGGGCGTGCGGCGGGAGATGGGAGTATGTAGCAACCCTGTTTGTGTTACAGCTCTTTCAGTCCTACCATTTGGCAGGTCCCGAGTTTTTGTCTTCCATCCTGGAAGAATGAAGCACATAGATAACTGGAGGGTGACCAAGGCAGAGAGGTGCTTTATTGAGCGACAGAACAGCTCTTGGGAGACCTGAAGTGGTAATCTCCTTACTGCAGGCAGGTCATCCTGATGAGTGCAGCCCTCAGCAGAGAGGAGACCCAGAGTGGGTAGTTCCTTTCCACAAGCAGGTTGTCCCGATGAGTGTCCAGCTTTCAGTGGAGAGGAGACACTCTCCATGGAGTGCACTGAGTAGACAGCTCCTTTATGCAGGCAGGTCATCCTAATGAGCTAAGGAGACCTGAATTGGGTGGCTCCTTCCCATAGCTGATAGGGTGAGCCTGGCTGGGTCCAGGGTTTTTATGGGCTTAGAAGGGAGGAAGTGCATGCTGATTGGTCCACGGGTAGCCATGGGTGGGCCTGGAAAAGGTACAATAAGTTCTCACTTGGGGCCACTAGGAACTGACAGCCTGGTCCCCAGGCTTCAGGCCATCCCCAGCTTGAAGGTGGAGCTTCACCGGGGACCTGCCCCTTTCTGCCCAGGAGCCTATCTGCCTCCTGCCACCATCAATCATGTTATCAATGGTGCCCAGGCTGTTCCTGCCAAAGGGTGCCTGCAGGCCCACGCAGAGCCACCCTAAGTACTCCCTCAGATTCCCTCCTGTGCCCGTGTGTGCCCGAAGTCCAGATGGGGATGAGGCGGCAGGGGGCTGGCATATCAGTGCTGCCTTAGCACATGCACACCCAGCTGGGGTTGTGATAGCACCTGGGCTCAGCTGCAACTTTGCTTCACCCCAGAGCAGGCACTGAGAGTGGGAGCAGGCACTCACTCCCTATGTTCATGTGCCATGCACCCCTCACCACTCTGCACCTGGCTTGCCCTTGGCAGGTGTGAGATTCAGACCAGTAGTGTGAGCTGAGCCTGCTTGGCCAAGTGGGAGGAGCGAGCCCAGCAGATGTGAGCAAAACTCAGGCAGAAGGTGCAACCAGCCACAGGGGTTTCTGGCTGGCAAAGCGAGACCCCAAGGATCCTATGACATTTGTACCTGAAACTAGGTAACATCCTTAACATCTTTTTCTTGCCCATTCTTCATATCCACTCAATCCTCACATCTTATTTTACCTTCTACATATTTCTTGAATCGATCTACTCAAGCCTATCCATTTTGCCACCACCCTTATCCAAACCACAGTATCATGAGACAGTGTAGAGTAGTATGGTATCATGAGACAGTGTAGAGCCACCACCCTCATCCAAACTATGGTATCATGAGACAGTGAGAGAACTATCCCTGGAACCAGGGTTCATACTCCCACTCTACCTCATAATAACTGTAAGCAAGTCATTTAATCTGTTTATGCTTGTTTTTTCACCTGTAAACCGAGATGATAATAAAACAAACCTCACAGCATTGTGAAAATTAATGATCATACATGTGAAGGGCTTAGAAGAAGGACCAGCACATAGCTCAAGAAAGTATTAGTTGCAGTGACAATTATTATATTATCATTGCTGTTATCATTATAACCCATTTTGATAACCGAATCTCTCACCTAACTTTATTGTTTTATATCCACTGACACTTCTTTCCAATTCTTTCTATTCATTATTGTAAGAGTGATGGTTCCTAATGGCAAATCCTATTATAATACCACCTTGCTTATTCAGTTTACCTCAGGATAAAGCTCAAATCCCTTAACATAACTTAGGAGGCTCTTTAGTATCTGGTTCTTCCCTACATTTCTCTTGCAACTAGTTCCTTCTGATATCGCTGTTCCTTTTCACATGACTGAGACACTCTTCCACTTCACACAGGTAACTTCTGCCCTCCTATCAGTTCTTCATTGGTTATCCCTTGTCTGTATTGGGAAAATATAATTGAAAACAAAATCTCCCATCCCAGAAAACCTCTCCACAAAGGTAGTGTAGACAGAAAAGGGTTTTATTCTTAAATGAACGTTGAACCAAAATATAATGCATATCACAGGCAATCCCCTAAGAGATAAGAAAGACAGAAAGAAGTTACACCCTTTTTATAGCCAAGCAGATACAATAAACTACTTACGTGTTTTTATAGTATGTAAGGACTTTACAGTATACATAGTTCATGGGATATACAGGATATACGTAGTTCATGGGATCCTGGTAATTGGGGTAAACATCTGTGTTACCTAATTAGCTTTATCTAAAAAAGAAACACATGCACACACACAACCACCTTCTCATAGCTTTATGGTAGAAGATAGTTTTGCAACTTGCAGCAAGATGCCCACCAAAGTTAGATTTCTTTTTTTTTCCTTTTTTTTTAAATTATACTTTAAGTTCTGGGATACATATGCAGAACATGCAGGTTTGTTACATAGGTATACACAAGCCATGGTGGTGTGCTGCACCCATCAACCCGTCATCTACATTAGGTATTTCTCCTAATGCTATCCCTACCCTAGCCCCACATCCCCTGACAGGCCCCAGTGTGTGATGTTCCCTTCCCTGTGTCCTTGTGTTCTCATTGTTCAACTGCCATTTATGAGTGAGAACATGCAGTGTTTAGTTTTCTGTTCCTGTGTTAGTTTGCTGAGAATGATGGTTTCCAGCTTCATCTTTGTCCCTACAAAGGACATGAACTCATCCTTTTTTATGGATGGCTACATAGTATTCCATGGTGGATATATGCCACATTTTTCTTTATCCCATCTATCACCGGTGGGCATTTGGGTTGGTTCCAAGTCTTTGCTATTGTGAACAGTGCTGCAATAAACATACGTGTGCATGTGTCTTTATAGTAGAATGATTTATAATCCTTTGGGTATATACCCAGTAATGGGATTGCTGGGTCACATGGTATTATTGGTTTTAGATCCTTAAGGAATCACCACACTGTCTTCCACAATGGTTGAACTAATTTACACTCCCACCAACAGTGTAAAAGTGTTCCTATTTGTCCACCTTCTCTCCAGCATCTCTTGTTTCCTGACTTTTTCATGATCACCATTCTAACTGGTGTGAGATGGTATCACATTGTGGTTTTGATTTGCATTTCTCTAATGACCAGTGATGATGAGCTTTTATTATATCTTTGTTGGCCACATAAATGTCTTCTTTTGAGTAGTGTCTATTCATATCCTTTGCCCACTTTTTGATGGGGTTACTTTTTTCTTGGAAATTTGTTTAAGTTCTTTGCAGATTCTGATATTAGCCTTTTGTCAGATGGATAGATTGTAAAAATTTTATTCCATTCTGTAGGTTGCCTGTTCACTCTGATGATAGTTTCTTTTTGCTGTGCAGAAGCTCTTTAGTTTAATTAGATCCCATTTGCCAATTTTGGCTTTTGTTGCCATTGTGTTTCGTGTTTTAGTCATGAAGTCTTTCCCCATGCTATGTCCTAAATGATATTGCCTAGGTTTTTATGGTTTTAGCTCTTACATTTAAGTCTTTAATCCATCTTGAGTTAATTTTTATATAAGGTATAAGGAAGGGGCCCAGTTTCAGTTTTCTGCATATGGCTAGCCTGTTTTCCCAACACCATTTATTAAATAGGGACTCCTTTTCCCATTGCTTGTTTTTGTCACGTTTATCAAAGATCAGATGGTTATAGATGTGTGGTGTTATTTCTGAGGACTCTGTTCTGTTCCATTGGTCTATATGTCTGTTTTGGTACCAGTACCATGCTGTTTTCATTACTGTGGCCTTGCAGTATAGTTTAAGGTCAGGTAGTGGGATGCCTCCAGCTTTGTTCTGTTTGCTTAGGATTATCTTGGCTATATGGGCTCTTTTTTGGTTCCATATGAAATTTAAAGTAGTTTTTTTCTAATTCTGTGAAGAAAATCAGTGGTAACTTGATAAGGATAGCACTGAATCTATAAACTACTTTGGGTAGTATGGCCATTTTCATGGTGTTGATTCTTCCTATCCATGAGCATGGAATGTTTTTCCAGTTGTTTGTGTCCTTTCTTATTTCCTTGAGCAGTGGTTTGTAGTTCTCCTTGAAAAGTTCTTTCATATCCCTTGTAAATTGTATTCCTAGGTATTTTATTCTCTTTATAGCAATTGTGAATGGGCGTTCATTCATGATTTGGCTCTCTGTTGGTCTATTATTCGTATATAGGAATGCTTGTGATTTTTGCATATTGATTTTGTATCCTGAGACTTTGCCAAAGTTGCTTATCAGCTTAAGGAGATTTTGGGCTGAGACGATGGGGTTTTCTAAATATACAGTCATGTCATCTGCAAAGAGAGACAATTTGACTTCCTCTCTTCCTATTTGAATACCCTTTATTTCTTTCTCTTGCCTTATTGCCTTAGCCTGAAGTTAGATTTTTACCCAGCCACAGAAACGGGGAGATAGAATTGCCATCTCTCTTGATCCTTGCACTTCTTTTTATTTAATTTTTTAAAAATTTTAGATTCAGGGAGTACATGTGCAGATTTGTTATATGGGTAAATTGCATGCCACTGAGGCTTGGTGTATGAAAGCTCCTGTCACCAAAGTAGTCAGCATAGTACCAGATAGGTAGCCGTCCAACTCACGCCCCGCTCCCCTGTCATGCAGTCCCCAGTGCCTGTTGTTCTCTTCTTTGTGTTCTTGTGTATTCTGTGTTTAGCTCCCACTTGTAAGTGAGAACATGCAATATTTGTTTTCTGTTCCTGCATTAGTTGTCTTAGGATAATGGCCTCCAGCTGCATCTGTGTTGCTGCAAAGGACATGATTTCATTCTTTTCTATGGCTACATGATATTCCATGATGTATATGTACCACATTTTCTTTATCCAGTTTACCACTGATGAGCACATAGGTTGATTCCATGTCTTTGTAATCGTGAGTAGTGCTACAATGAACACACAAGTGCATGTGTGTTTTTGCTAGAACAATTTGTTTTCCTTTGTGTATATACTCAATGGTGGGATTGCTTGGTTGAATGGTAATTGTAAGTTCTTTGAGAAATCTCCAAACTGCTTTCCACTGCTGAACTAATTTATATTTCCACCAGCACTGTATAAGTGTTCCTTTTTCTCTGCAGCCTTTACAGTATTTGTTGTTTTTTGTCTTTTTATTAATAGCTATTCTGACTGTCTCATTGTAATTTTGATTTGCATTTCTGTAATGATTAGTGATATCAGCATTTTTTCATATATTTGTTGGCTGCCTATATGTCTTCTTTTGAGAAGTATCTATAGACAACCTACAGAATGGGAGAGAACAGATGCATACTATGCATCCAACAAAGGTCTCATATCTAGAATCTATACAGAACTTAAACAAATCAACAAGCAAAAACCAAACAATTCCTTTTTTAAAAAAAGATGCTTACATTTCAAAGAGATTGCTCTCGGGTCCTTGAGAAAGACATTCCTTGGCAATAAAGCTGACAAAATACTTTTTATATATTTCAAAGAGAAGAGAAAGTAGTTATAATTAGAAATTTTACTTTTTTGTCTTTTTAATTTTAATTTTATTTCTTTTTAAGTTCTGGTCTAGGATACATGCGCATGATGTGCAGGTTTGTTACATAGGTAAATGTTTGCCATAGTAACTTGCTGCACCTATCAACCCCTCACCTAGGTATTAAGAAAAAAGGAGAGACAGAAAATCTCTTCCCTTATTTTTAACAGGGAGAATTTAGCCGCTTATTTTAAATTTGCATTTTTCTTTATACCTGCACCAGACTAGGCTATGAGCCTGCCATGTCTGATCATGGTACCCTTTTCTTCCCCTGTATTACACTTGATGTAGCCATTCAGTATTTCATTTATTCACTGTGTAATGAGTGCCCACCAAGGGCTGGATACTGGCTATACTGTGGTTCAGAAACTGACATGGTCTTGTCTTAACAAGTCTTACAGTCTGTTTAGAGAACTTGACAAATAATTAAACAAATAAATAACTGTATATTTTAAAATGTGATAAATATAAAACCATTGTTTTCAAACTGCAACATTTTGTTCAAGAATGAATTGATGATTGAATAATTACATTTCCACAGCTCTATAATTTAGGTAAGAGAAATTTCTTGAACAAATAAAAAGCAAACATTAGGACAAGAATCTGTCTCTATCCCCCATAGAGCGTCCGCTGTCTCCCACTCCCATGTGGTCAGTCAGAATGCATTGAGAGTGTGAAAATTTGTACATGTTGCTATCATCTGTACCCCCTACCTTTCGATGATAAGAGGATGATGTGGACAAAATTATGAAGCTAAAATATTACCAATGCTGACACAAGTTCAAGCAGTCAAGCTGTATGGATTTGAAACCAATGCTCTATTTAACAGGACACTAATTAGGAAAAATATCCAATTCCCTGGATGTTGGCTGACTGGTAACCTCCCCCTGACCCAGACTATATATTTCATTTTAGGACTTGTGAGAAAGAGTTAGCTGTCAGAGATTTACATGCAAGAAAGAGGCAACATCATTACCAATTCCAGCAAGCCTTCTTCCAAAGGTCCTGCCATGTGAGCAACATCCGTGCCTGATTCTCACTCCCATCCTAAGTCCTAGCCAGAGAAATTCCTCACTGCTCTCCAAGATAAATTTCATCATTTCATTCTATGCCTTGACCTAATTTTATTTTAAATGTTAACTCTGGTTCAGCCAAAGAGGCTCTCTACTTAGATGTAAGGATGGCATAAACAACTTTTTAGAAGCTGATTTTGGTTGACTGAGAGATCATTTTTAAAGATAAACAGCCTGAGAAACAATGCTCTAAAACTGTAGCACTGCCCTCTAATTCCTTTTTGTTGGGCTTGGGAAGGAAGAATTCAAGGAGAGTCAATAAATTTATGTGTTTCAGAATCTTCTATAGGGATAGGAGTTTCTAATTCAATAGGCCTGGGTTGGAGCCCAGAATTTAGTTTCTGAAAATTTTGCAGGTGATGCTGATGCTGCTGGTCTGGGGACCATACTTTGAGAATCACTGTTTTATGTCAATGGTTCTTAATTTTGACTGCATATTAGAATTAGTGGAAATGTTTTTTTTAAAAAATATTGATGATAGAATACTATGCCAGACCAGCAATACCAGAATCTCTTGGAACAGAGCCCAGCCATCTGTATTTTTTAAAGTAGTGAGAGAGTCACGGTTTAGAACAACTACTTTTAATAAAACCCTTAATAGAGGAAGTAGAGGAATGAAGGAAATTAGAAAGGATAGTGAGTGAACATTAGTGAACACTCTCTCTTAACATGGCAGTACAGAATGTATAGTATAGAAAGTATAGAACGGAATCAGAGCATAGTAGATTAAGATTATGTGGTTCATAATCTTAATCTACTATGAAAGATTGGACCAGATTTCTCCTATGAAAGATGGACCAGAAAAGGGGAGTGACTTGACCAAGATTTCACAGCAGATTAATAGCTGATCTGACCTGACCCCAAATCCTCACGATTTCTATCTAGTTCAGTGATTTTTCCCCCAACTAAACTTGGATTCCAGTCTGATAGTCCTTAAAACACTTATAAGAAATTCATAAAACAATAATAAGCAGACATGAAAATACAATGTGATAAATACCATACGATGGGAACAGCAACACCAAGGTGAGTCATTTAGCTCTGTCTAGTAGAGAAAGGTAAAGGGAGGAGGCAGCTTTAACCAGTGGAGTACAAAGGACAGTTCAGAGGGAGAGAAAAGCACAAGCCAAGGCACAGAGGCTAGAATGACATACTTTGTGAGGCATTGGAAAACCTTTCAGAAGAGCTTTAGCTAAAGAGAGAGACTGGTAGAGCTCAGATCTTAAAGGACCCAGAATCTTATAGATAATGGGGCAGGCACTGATGCGTTTCAAATAGTGGAGTGTAGAATAATAACAGGGTGATATTTGCATTTTAGATGCAAATTTCATTTTGTCAGTGGCAAAGAAGTTTGATTTGAGAAGAGCTAGTCTGAAGCTAAAGGAAAAATTACAATGCTGTTGGAAGAGTTTAGGAGAGATATATTCATGGTATAAATTAGGGCAGACATATAGTGATGGAGAAGGAGCGATGGATCTGAGAGGGTTTTGGGAATGGATAACCTAAGACTTAGTGAAGGATAGGAGGTGGAGTATGGGGAAAGTGGATCAAGGATGATGCCAAGCTTACTGGACTGAGCAACAAGGAAAAACTGTCATGAGGTCGGTAGAGCAAAAGCATGTGTGGAGATAGTGAGTGCCATTTGGAGAACATTCAGTTTTCAGTAGGTTATCCAAGTGGCAATGTCTACTATAGGATGGATGTGAGAATCACGTGGGAGAGATAGTCTAGAGGAAAAATTATTAATAATTCCCATTCAAAGAGGAAGTTAGGATCACAAAAGTAGCTGAGAAAAACCTGCAAGGGAAATTCAATCGTGGAACTTGGCAGATGCCAACATTTCAGGGGAAAGTAGAGTCAGAGGGAGCAAATAAAGAGAATGAGAATGTGGTAAAGCCAAAGTAGTTACATGTGGGGTCATCACCCCTCTATACTTTTCTTCTACCCCTCACCCATGCTTTACAAAGAAACCTATATTTGGACCCTCATTTCCTGCCTCTTCCCCTTGGCAAAATAGTAAGGAAAGTGAAAGGAAGACAAACCAACTAAGTCTACATAATCAAGGGTGGATGGAAGAAGTGAGTGAGAGAATAAAGAAACAGAGTCTTATATCTGGAACTGAGAGAGAGACATTTAGAGATTGTGGTATAAGAGGCTCCAGACCAGCTATGAGGTTTAGGAAAACATGTGAGTGATGTAGGAGTCTGATAAGTGTGGGTGAGTTAGATTCCCTTTGATATTGTTTGAGGACCAGAGACTAAATTGCTTTGAGTTGTTGCTCTGGACATTTTTGAAAATGTCTCTAATAGAGTCTGAGCAATATGACAGTCAGATTTTATAGGATTATAAGAAGAAATCATCAAGAACGTAGGAGATGACCCAGAAGAAAGTAATCCAAGAGAAACCAATGAAAAAAAGAAGAGGTCCATGACATCAAATGCAGCTAAGAGGTCAAATAGCCAATATCAACTATTGTCAATGCAGTTTTGGATTAGTTAGGAGTCAGAAGTCAATAGGCAAAAGATCAATGGGAGACAGACATTAGAACAATGAGTTTGCTCTCCTCTAAGGAGAAACTTAACTGATAAAGGAATGAGAGAATTAAGAGTAGCTAACGGGAAATAAGAGTATTTTTGAAGTGAGATACCAATTTATGCATGTGCAAAGTGATTGATCCATCATTTCAAACACTTTGATTCTCCCTTGTTCACTGGTCCCTGGGTACTTTATCTCTGAGCCACTCTCCCCATTATTGTTGTTCAACTGTACATTGTTCTCATGACATGATGCTAAAGAAAGAATCACTAATAAGAAGGAATTTGGCTCTTATTCAAGAATATTTGAGAGACTACTTCCCATGCTTTCTTGCATGCTTCCTATAGATGTTTTGTTGTTTAATTTTTTTCAATTGATAGTTTTCTTATGTATTAGTCAGGGTTTTCCAAAGAATCAGAACCAATAGAATAGATATAGATGATACCGATATAAATACAGATATGATATGGTTTGGCTTTGCGTTCCCACCCAAATCTCATGTCAAATTGTAAACCCCACGTGTTGAAGCAGGAGCCTTGTGGGAGGTGACTGGACAATGGGGGTATTTTCTAATTACTGTCCCCTTAGTGCTGTCTTGTGAGTGAGTTCCCATGAGATCTGTTTGTTTAAGCATGTGGCACTTTTCCCCGACCCCCACCCTCTCTTTCCCTCTCTCTCTCTCGCTCCATCACGGTAGGACGTGCTTGCTTCCCCTTCACCTTTGGTCATGATTGTGTTTCCTGAGGCCTCCCAGTCATGCTTCTTACCCAGCCTGCAGAACTACATCAATTAAGCCTCTTTTTTTTTTATAAATTGCCCTGTCTCAGGTAGTTCTTTATAGCAATGTGAAAACAGACTAATACAAGATAAGAGGAGATTTATTATAGAAATTGGCTTATGCAGTTTTGGAAACCAGAAAGTCCCATAATCTGCCACAGAGAACCTGAAAATGGAGAACCAGAAAAGCTGGCGGTGTAATTACATCTGAATCCAAAGGCCTGAGAGTCTGGGAGAGGATGGTTGTAGTATAACTTCTGGTCTGAGTCCAAGAAGCTAGAACTCCAAAGTCTGAGGGCAGGAGAAGCCGGATGTTTCAACCCAATTAGAGACAGTGAATTTGCCCTTCCTCTGCCATTTTGTTCTATTTAGAACCTCAGTAGATTAGATGATGCCCACCTACATGGGGGTGGGCCATCTGCTTTACCCACTTCATCATGAGGATCTCTTCCAGAACACCCTTACGGACACTTAAAAATAATCTTTTGCTAACTATCTGGGCATACCTTAGTGCAGTAAAGTTGAAGCACAAAAGTAACCATCACACCTTGTAAAAAATTAGTATAGAAAATTGTTAACAAAAACCTGACATCAATTCTCTTTTAATTAAAAATGTTTAAATTACATATATTTCAACAGTAAACATGGTTCTCTATATAGACTAACTATGCACACTGGAAATAAAATGTCTCCTGCTTACTCTAAACAAGGCAACAGCTTCTTTAGAGAGGAAGATTTATTTAAGAACCTTCTGGAAAAGTTTTAAAGCCCATGACCATTCTTAAATTCTTACTAGCAAATTCAAAACTCACTTTTCTGGTGATTTCTAGATAAGATCAGCTTGCCTTGAAAGCAGGCTTAGCAATAGTGGGCTAAGAAAGCAGCACAATCTCTCTTAAACTAGTCTAACAGAGTGGATATTCCACTGTTAGATATCCATTCCTTAGGGTTTGGTGTTGCCCTGTCTCAAAATGTCAGACCAGTGCTACCCAAAAATGTGACCTATAGAAGAGCAGCAGAGGCAAAAATGGTAGAAATGCTGACTCTCTACTCCTACTTTAGGTCTACTGAGTCAGAACTGCTGGGATGTAGGGCTAAAGATTATATTTTCCCAAGCCCTTCATGGCACTCCTGTGTCTGCTGAAGAGTGGAATGTGAAGGCACTGACCTAGGCTCCTGAGAAGGAACTGTCTTATTTATCTGTGTTACATACCTTTTTTTTTTTTTTTTTTTGCCTCTGCAGACCTATTTCCCTGCATTCTCACACTGCTATGTCCTAAAAAAAAGTTGATCTGCATTGACAATATCAGCAATATTCTGTGAGTTTGATTAATAGAAGGTGCCAGGGGAGATGGAATAATGTGAAAAGAATGAGGTCAAGATGTTTATTTCTGCCCAAAGCCCATCTTGCAAGGCCATCGAGAACTGACAGCTTCTTTGAACTGAAGGTCACAGCTTCTTGTCAGTTAGCCCTCTCCACACAGCTCTCTCTGACTCAGTCTTCCTCCTCTCACCTCTTCTTTAGTGGTGGCAATGACTTCACCACCCCTGCTGATAATAGCCCCAGGAAGTAACGCTGTTCTTTCTTCATGATTTAACTCCAACCTACTCACAATTTGTAAATAGTCGCTTTATGATATCCTCCTGAAATCACACAGCTTAAGTGTGCCAGCTTCTCCTTTCAGGACCCTGAGTGGCAAAATCCGTTTCCAATGCCTAACATAATGATTAATAAATATTTATAGAATGAATAAATGAAGGAAAAAATACTCAGAAAGGAATAACCCTCCTCATGGGTATCAGTCATTCATAGCTTAGTGACTCTATAAGATTTTTAAAAATGTCAACTAACAGGCTAATTTGAAAGTGGGATATGAAAATATGGGATATGAATTTTAATAGGCACGAAGTCCATAGCACTGTCTTTGAGAAGACTGGCCTGAAGGCAACCTCATTGCATTAAATGGGAGGTGATTACTCCTGGCAATGAAGCTCATCTAGTCTACTTATCTTAGTTGCAAAAATAAAACAGGTCTGCACAGTCACAAAGGAGAAAAAGATGTGGTAGACGATTTAAAAATAATGAATAAAATTTCACAATTTAGCAAGGACGGTTGGTGAGAGAAGAGTATTTTGCAGCAATAAATTAAATCCTGGCTCTTATGGGCAGTACAGAATATCCAACTGGCTCATGCTTAAGATGTAGCAATATTAGGAACAAAGATCTAGTGCTTGGAATGGAGCCAGGTCTGTATTATCACTCAACAGATATTTTGAAGGATGACTATTTTCTTTTATCAAAGAAGAGATCTATAAATATTAATGTCCTCTGTCTTAATGGCATCTGTTCATCCTTCTTGTTAACAGATCTGTGGTACATGGCCTGGCCTTTTCCAGCATTAGAAACCAGTGACTATGAGTCATGAAGACCTGGAAGATTGGCAGTTTGGGACCCAGTGCACAACCCACCCCACCCCAACCCCATCACCTTATTTTGTTTCCTCCGGTTCAGGCTTCCAGAGCCATCTGTAAGCACTCACCATAATGTGAACAAAGGCACATAGATGAACAATGAACACTGTTTGTTTAGAGTGATGATATACTGGCTGTATATCCTCTGTATTTTAAAAATTCTTTGCTAAGGACAACTAAATTTACCAATCAGCTTATCCAAGCAGGCAATCCTGGAAAGATTTTTTTTTTTAAAAGTTTCCATCTGCCACCTAATGTTGTATATTCAGACCTGCTTCTTTTATCACTTCTTACACCCAAAGTTCTCTCAACACATCTTGATTCAACTCTTCAGATTTCTATTCTGGCTCACCACATGTCAAATCTTGCTAAGCAAATGGAGAAACAACACTCAACATATCTTCGCCTGTCAACAGCAACATCTGTGTTCAAGTCATTAAAGACTAGAACCTGAATTTCATCCCACTGCTTTTTCTCAAATCACACTCCGCAAGGAATGTATACAGGAACTTTCTCTTATTATTATCGGTTGAGGTATGCAAGGGCTCAGAATCAGTGCTCTAAGGTTTAGCATTTTGTGCCTTGACTTGTAATGAAAGTAACTAATCTCCAAAAAATTTCTCAATTACATGATGCATATCTTGCCTGAGAAAATGCAAATTTAGCAACTCTGCCAGACACAGCATACCTTCTACTGAAGATGAGGAAGTCTTTCAAGCATAGTCACCAGTATGAAATGCCATCTGGTTAAATTGTTTTAACCTCCAAATAGTAGTGTCTATAACTGTGCTTAAATTTTTTGTACTTCAGTCCCTGCAAGGATTATCTCTACTTGAGAGCACTGAATGCCAGTAGATTATATGTTCTCAAAGCAGAAAACAGCTACTAAAGCCAAAACATTCATCATGCCCAAGAAATGACACCTAGTCCAGGCAAAAATGAATATGTTTGAATAGCTAGTAAATTGCAATATTTAAAAATCCATCTGAATAAAATTTGAATGAAGGAGTCATTCTCCTCATCCGAAAAGGTTGGTGGAACAGTAGTTTTATATACTATTGAAAGTAAGGCATCAGGTTTTAAAATTTGAGTAGGAAAGAAACATTGGTCATAGTTGGTTGTGTGTGAGGATTTCAGATCTTACTGCCCACATTGTACCAAGTGTCTAAATATCAGATAATTCATCACATGTCATCAGTCCCTGTTGAAAGTCCCACGATCACGTCTAACAGCAAGTCAAAGACAGATCTGATCACTCTTCCACTTACTTTGTTCTCCTTTTCTTTGTTATCTCACTGAATGGTAACCTGTTTACCCAGATGCCCAAGGTGAAATTCTACCATCTCTAATCAGTTACCAAGTCTTCTTTCTATTTATATTTCAAACCTATCTTTTCTTCTCAACTGCTAATGTCTTCATTTTGTTCCTCAAATTTCATACCTGAGTAAGCAAAACATTCCTCTAATTAGTCTCCCTGACTCCTGTTTATCTTTCAATTAATTCTTCATGTGTAGGTCAAATTGGTTTTTTGAAAATCAAAGATGATCCTTGGTTTAAACATCTTCTGATAGCTCTCAAATCTTTAATCGATTTCTTAAACTCCAAACTCCTATTATGGCATACAACTGCTTTGAAAGCTGGCCCCAGCTTGCAGCTTCAGCCTTACATCTTGCCACTGTCCATCTCGCATCTTCCATTCAGAGTATAATGAACTACTTGAGGTTTCATGAGCAAGGCCTGATCTCTCCGGACTTCACACACTGGCTTAGATCTCACTTGGAACAATTGTGCCCCATATAGCACATCTGGCAATATCTGAAGACATTTTTGATTGTCAGGACTGAGAAGGGTTCTACTGACAGCACAGGGCAGCCCCCAGCAACAAAGAACTGTGCAACCCAAAATGTCAGTCGTGATGGGGTTGAGAGACTCTGCCCTGGTACCTTTTCTTCCCTTTGCAGCAGACATAGTATTCATTCATCATCTTGCTTTTAACAATCAAAGCTCCCAAGTTTTAGTTGGACACACAGTCCCTTCATTAGACTGCAGTCTTCACCCTCCATTGGAGCTGAGTGTAGGCATGTGTGCCATGAAGAGTTCACATAGCAGGCTGAGTCTGCTCTCCTTAATAAGTCCTGCTTGGAAGGATGACCTCTGGCTTGCATCTAGGAACCTGGATTTCAGGACAGTTCTCACCAGTCCCCAATATGAGTGGCTCAGTGTACCTAAACTGTACAAAAAATACAGCTAATGCTGAATATCTTCTTTCCTGTGAGAGTCTGGAATCTGGGGATAAGCTCAGGCAGAGAAGGCCTACATGACCAATTCCAATTAAAACCCTCGTACTGCATCTCTAATGAACTCTCCTGGTAGACAGCATTTTATATTTGTCACAATTTGTTGCAGAAGGAATAAAGCACATCCTGGGTGACTCCATTGGGAAAGCACTCTCAGGAGTTTGCGGCTGGTTTCCCCTGGACTTTGCCCCAGGTGCCTTTTCCTTTTGCTTATTTTCCTTTGTATCCTTTGTAGCAATAAATGTTGGCCATGAGTACAACTCTATGGTAAGCCCTGTGAGTTCCTCTAATGAATCATTGAAACTGGGAAAACTCTGGGGACTCCTGACAAAACATGTGACTAAGTTCTGGTCAATAAGAAGTGAAACAGAAGTCAACTTCTGGGTCAGATGCTTTAAATAGGAAATTGTTTGCCTCTCCTTCCTCTTTTCATTCTTCCTGTACACTGGATTATGGATATGGTACCCATCAGCCAGCTTTAATCAGATGGAAGAGGGCCATACCCTAGAGCAGAGGTTGGCTAATTTTTTCTGTAAAGAGGCCATACAATCTCTGTTGCAACTACTCATTTATGCCACTAAAGCAGCCATAGAGAGTACATAAATGAATGTGCGTGGCTGTGTTCCAATAAAATTTTACTTACAGACACAGGACACAGGCCAGATTTTTCTTGCAAGCCATAGTTTGGCAATCCTTGCCCTAGAGGACAGAGATAGAAGGCATTGAAAGACAATTCTCCGTGGGTCTTACTTTTCTGCCCAGCTTATGAGCAGGGGTTCTGAATTATTCTGTTTTCTTCTTTTCTTTTCAAGGCCTGTGGTATAGCAAACGGCCTTGGAAGATAGACATAGTGTCCTCTTCCAGAGCACTGGGAGAATGTGTTAACTACTCAGAATAGTAAAAACAATGTCTTCCTCTGGGGCAAAAGTCAGGAAGACTTATATTGATTATGAAAGATTTCATTTTCTAAGTTTAGGGTTCCTCTCTTATAAAGTAAACCACTGCCAGTACAGGTGTCTCCTGCTCCTTTTGGTGTGCCCTGTGAAATTTGAGCCTCAGGTAACTGGAACAAATGCTGATATACTGGCTCCCACTATTGCCTTGACTAATACAGTCTGTTGTTGCTCTGACCCAGGAATCTCATATCTGCTTCCATTCATGAAACTATGATATGTTAAATCATTATCTCACAAGTAGGATAAAATCTCAGACCCTTCATGGTCTTAACAGTAGGAACTAGGGTTCCTAAATGATTTAATGATGTAGAGCTTCCTACATCCTTGCACAACCTTCCCATTTGGAATTTTTACGTAATAAAGAGATAAATTTGTAACTTGTTGAGGCACTGGAGAGCAGCTTAGCCTGTACCTTAATACTTCTCTGCTAATTCTTAATCATCCTTCAGTCTCCAGGTTAGAGGTCATTACCTGCAAGAAGTTTCCTATGATGTAGTCCAGCCGCCCCCCACAACACACACACACTATCCATCCATATTCTGGGATAGCCCCCACTGCAACATTTCCATTGCATTCTATGTATATCCCTATCAAAACAAGTACATTTTCTGAACTGTTGTCTGTCCTCTTTGTTCATCTGTAAGCTCTTGAGAGTGAGAGCATGCCTAAACTGAGAGCATTTAGGTAAAGCAGAGATTTTGTTATAAGGGCAGACTGTCCTAGTCTATAAGTTTAGGCATGCTCTACAGTCTGTCAACTTTCTTGTGACCAACTGGGCCATCCCCTGTAGTTCAGATTAAGCATATCACTACTCACATGGAGCATTTCTGGTTCTGAATGTTCCCATGGTTCCCCCATCATGGCTATCTTTCTTGGTAACTGTCTTCGATAGTGAGGTGGCATGAACCCCTTGGTAGGTCCCATAAAGGGTCAACAAGACCAGCCTATTTCTGGCCTCAGGATCTCCTGAGGCTGCTGGTACATTTCCTTTGGATGTCAGTTATTGGCTGTTTATTGGATTTTCATTTGAAGCAGAACAATTAAGAGAGGGATACGAAAACCTTCTGAAACCCAAGATGAATATATATTGAATATATGAATACTTTTTAGTTGGACCTTATCTGCCTTGACCATTCATAAGGCAGAAAGAATAAAGGTTATAAGAAAGTAGTATATCAGGGTCTGGGCAAATCCAGGGGTAGAAATGGATCTGATCACAAATAGACAATATCAAGCATAATAATATACAATTGTTGGCTGAAAGAAAGTGTTGTGACGTTGAAGAAGCATATAGTGTTTTGGCTGGAGTTTATGAAAACCAGGAATATCATCCTTGGACCCAAAAGGTAGAGATTAATAGGGACTAACAGATTATCTGAATCTGTAGCAAACAGAAATCAAACTTTCTTAACATATAGCATATAAAAAAAAATAGTATAAGATGGTGAGGCAAGGTGGTTTGAAATTAAATGATCCCCTAAACAAGACAAATATGCTACACAAACTTCCAACCTGTTTAAACTTGTTGGAAGTGTTATCTGTGCTGCTAAAGTTGACATACCCATTCTAGGTGGCACAGAATTCTTGTTCTTGTGGGCTAATTGACATTTACAAGCTTTATGCTTTGGCCAAGTCAGTTGGCTCCCACAGCCTTTACTTTGCTTTTTCTTGGAAAATGGCTGAAACACAAAAATTTTCTGTGATTTAAAGACTACTGAGTTCACTGGACGCTAGTCAATAAGAAATAAGGTGTGGAATTTGCTGGGGTCCCTGGACTAATCTGGCTCTTCTGTCCAAGCTTTCTTAGATATTTACCACATTTTATTTCTTTCTTCAACTGGAATGGACAATAAACTGTCACTGAATAATGTGGTAACACAATATTAGAACCTTCTCATTTCCAAGAAATGTATATGTTTTGTTATGACATGGGTGGGTTCAGTGGAAACATAAGATAGTCTGAAGTCTTTCTATCTTGTTCTGTGTCAAGAGGATTTTTACACAATTGCACTGGAATAATTTTTATAAAATTACACTTGAATAATTTGCTATAATGCTACTTTTTTGTCTGAAAATGTATCCTTTCCTGCTAACTTTTTTGGCTTCATTTCTACTTTTGCAGGAGCAGGTTTAGCTGACAAACTCACTGATCTCCTCTTGGGCCCTTCCTTCACCACCGCTTCTACTGAGCTGACCTTCCTTTTGGGCATGGGAGCAAAGGGTTAATGGGCCAAAGTGGTTAGCCAAGAAACTAAAGAAGATTTATCTGCACAAAATGGAGAAACTAAAACTGAAGAAAGTCCAGCCTCTGATGAAACCAGAGAGAAAGAAGCTAATTCTGATTAATATCATATACCCCACCTTATCAGTGGTCCCTGTCTCCCTTATACAATCCAGAGTACTATTTTTATCAACTATTTTATAAATGCAAATTTCTTTAGTAGCTCAGGAACTTTTTCTAAGAAAGAGGAAGTCCCACCTCATCTCATTTTTTTTTAAGTGTAAATGCTTTTTTAAGAGGTGAAAACATTAGCTGGTTGTTTATTTTTTGGTACAACCAGAAAATAGTGTGGGATATTGAATTATGGGAGGCTTTGACTGTCTTGGGTATTAGCTTAACATTCCATAGATAGGGAGTTAGTTTTTTTTTTTTAAATATATATATATTTTTAATTATTATTATACTTTAAGTTCTAGGGTACATGTGCATAACGTGCAGGTTTGTTACATATGTATACTTGTGCCATGCTGCTGTGCTGCACCCTTCAACTCGTCAGCACCCAACAACTCATCATTTACATCAGGTATAACTCCCACTGCAATCCCTCCCCCCTCCCCACTCCCCATGATAGGCCCCGGTGTTATGTCCCCCTTCCCGAGTCCAAGTGATCTCATTGTTCAGTTCCCACCTATGAGTGAGAACATGCGGTGTTTGGTTTTCTGTTCTTGTGATAGTTTGCTAAGAATGATGGTTTCCAGCTGCATCCATGTCCCTACAAAGGACACAAACTCATCCTTTTTGATGGCTGCATAGTATTCCATGGTGTATATGTGCCACATTTTCTTAATCCAGTCTGTCACTGATGGACATTTGGGTTGATTCCAAGTCTTTGCTATTGTGAATAGTGCCGCAATGAACATACGTGTGCATGTGTCTTTATAGCAGCATGATTTATAATCCTTTGGGTATATCCCCAGTAATGGGATGGCTGGGTCATATGGTACTTCTAGTTCTAGATCCTTGAGGAATCGCCATACTGTTTTCCATAATGGTTGAACTAGTTTACAATCCCACCAACAGTGTAAAAGTGTTCCTATTTCTCCATATCCTCTCCAGCACCTGTTGTTTCCTGACTTTTGAATGATTGCCATTCTAACTGGTGTGAGATGGTATCTCATTGTGGTTTTGATTTGCATTTCTCTGATGGCCAGTGATGATGAGCATTTTTTCATGTGTCTGTTGGCTGTATGAAAGTCTTCTTTTGAGAAATGTCTGTTCATATCCTTTGCCCACTTTTTGATGGGGTTGTTTGTTTTTTTCTTGTAAATTTGTTTGAGTTCTTTGTAGGAGTTAGTTCTTATATCCTCTAATACTAAACATGCTGAATGGCAATATGGAGTCATGGTCCTGCATTTAATGTCTTGAGCATTTTAAATTAATTCTGTTTTCTCATTGTTTTTTAGATTTGTTTCCTAAAGAAAACCACTCCTTGATCATGGCTCTCCCTGTCAGAATTGTGTGTACTCTGTTATATCTTCGGTCGCGGTAGTCCCATTTTCCTAATAACTTTGTTAATGTACTGTTTAAGATTGAAAATTTGAGTATTGTAGTATATATGCTATTAAATTGTTAATTGGTGGGATGTATGAAACAGCTTATCAACATTTGAAGATACTGGTACTTGATAGCCTCTTAAGGAAAATTTACCTCCAAATTTTAAGCTAGAAAACCACTGGAATGACTGTAAAAAAATACAATTCATGGCTTTTTAGATTTTTGGTATGTATGCTAAGAATTGTGTACAAATTGAAATGTCTGTGTACTGATCATCAACACAACCAATAACATCTCAATTAAAAAGAAAAAAAAAAACACCCAAATATCAAAGCTTCAAGGGAGAAGAGAATGTTGTAATTGACTGTTATCTCAATCATCATAGTTATAGAAGGAAAAGTCATCTCATTCTCACGAAGCCTGGGGCCAGGTTATGTTCATAGATCTTGATCATGGACAAATATATTTTTATACTCCTCTTCTGACATTGTGAGAAAATGGCAAGATTATTTATATAATTTTGACTTTTGAAACAATTTAAGAAAAGAAATATCAGCCTTTAAGTAATAGAATCCATTGATAACAAAGTATCTACTAATTCACTTAACATTTTTGAATTTTCAAAAAGAAAATAAAGGCGTTTTTTTGTTTGTACTTTTTATTCACTATCTTATAAAACAATTATTTAGGGCTTGGCAAAAATGCAGTCTCCCTTGATCAGAAACCCAAATTCCCTTTAAAACTATATACACTCATGGCATAAACCTTTCTTAAACACCTACTGTATTTATTCTGGGAATTGTTTTAGATATTTGGTTTGGGTGTGGGGTGGGTGTGAAATACAAAGAAAACGAAGACAAAGTTCTTTCAAAAATTATAGAAATATGCTATGATAAGGGTTAAAGTAGAGATATTTTAAAGTGCTATGAAAACAGGTAACAGAGTATTCGTCTGCTGTTGTAGGGGGAGTTGGGGGATTTAGAAAATGTTCCCTAATGAGATAACTTCTGAACTCATTCTCAAATAATGAGAAATAGTCAATGAGGGGTAACAAGCATGGGAGGATGGGAGCATACCTCTCTGGATATAAAAACCTATGGTACCTTTTGAGAAAAGCAGGTAGTGTGCTGTGGCTCGAATCAAGAGTAAGTAGTAGGAAATGGTAGACAGGATCAGAATGAAGACCCAGGGTAAGACCTTTGGGCCTCAAAGGCCAAGGATTGCAACTTCAAATGTTATAGGGCAAAGTTTAGCAAACTATATCCTGTGAGCCAAATGAGCCCTCAACCTGTTTTTGTAAATAAAGTTTTACTGGAACACAGCCAAGCTCATTTGTTTATGTATTATTAAGGATGCTGTCTTAATCACTTTCTGTTGCTATAGCTGAGTATTACAGACTGGGTAATTTATGAAGAATAGAGGTTTATTGGGACATAGTACTGGAGGCTGATAAATCCACAGTCAAGGGGCCACTTCTGATGAGAGCCTTCTTGCTATGTCATAACATGGTGAGAGGGCAAGAGCATGCCAGCCCAAGTCTCTCTTCCTCTTCTTATAGAGCCACCAGTCTCAACATGCAGGTTCCACCCTGTGACTTTATTTAATCATAACTACCCCACAAAGGCCCTACCTCCTAATACTGTCAGCATGAATTTGGGGATTGTTTCCAACACATGAAATTTGGGGGATACACTCACATTGTAGCAGATGCTTTAGCACTATAGCAGCTGTGTGGAGGATCTGTGACAGAGACTGTATGGCACAAAAAAAAACTAAAGGGTTTATTCACCAGTTGTTCACAGGAAAACAACAACAACAACAACAACAACAACAAAAACGTTTACCAACTGCTGTTTTAGGACACATCACTTGGATGAACGAAGCAAGCTGAGTGGAAAGTGGATGTCCTTTGTATGCTCTATATGGCCAGAGAAATTTCGATCCATCCAGAGAAATTTGATCTAGAGTCTTTCAGAACACTATCCTATTGTCTCTCTCTCTTTAATTCCTTTCTCTCCATTGCATGCATGCAGTCCTGAGGCTTTTCTGCTCTGATGTCTCACATGTCTGTCTTTTCCTCTCTGTTCCTGCCTCTACTATCTCCTGGACTCACTTGCCTTTGTGCGTATTGTTGAGACTGTGGTTTCTGGCTGGTCTCTCACTCCCTGCAATTAGGTCCTTCCTGGGCACAGATGCCAGTTTTACCTTCCTGTGCTGCTCTATGCAGCAGAAATATTATTTGATGCTTTTTTTGTGTTTCTTATGAAATCCATTCTAGATAATCTTGTAGGGTTTTCAAGGCTTCTCAAATCTGTAAAGCTTTGATCTCCCCAATTTTATTCCTAACTATACTGTGGGAAATAAAACCATATAAAACTGAATCTGGACTGGTGTCTTATACATCACTAAGTACATTATTTCTACATATCTGAATGAATTCAGATAATTTATTTTGTCTATAAAGCCCTCATTATCCACCCACAATTCAATTTCTACCTATCTTACAAAGCCTAGCACAAATCAATTTCTATTCGGAAGCATTAAAATTCTTGTAGACACCATTGCTCTCTTTTTAGGTTCTACTTCCACAAAACTTGTTGTCTGCCATCCACAGTTTAGGCCTTCATGACACACCACCTTGCCTTAGTAGATGTTCCTTTGTATGAATTATTTTATCATCTTTTGTCAGGTCTAAATTTCTTGAGATCAGAGGTCTGCTTCTGCCTTTGTAAAGCAGTTGGCTTAACACAATTATATTGCGCATACTCAATACATATGTTGACTGGTGGGTTTAAACACTGTAGAAGTAAAAAATAATAGTGAGAACCATGATATAATGGGAAGAATGATATAAAAATGAATAAGTGTGGTGGCTGAAGTCTCCTGAAGGATTTTAATGCTTCTACCACAAGTTGTTCCCAGAATGGCAGACCTGTAGTAGGAGTTCCAAAGGCAAGAGCTCCATGGCCATTCCCTTCACTGAATTCTGAAATCCAGTATAAAGTCATATTCAAAGACTTTAAATTCCCTGTCCAGAAAGAAAATTCAAGTTCATACTGCTTGAGAAGTCACCTCAAAGGACAGGCCCCAGGCTTTAACAGATGTCTTCAGTGACCCAAGCACAGGATAGGACATTCGCAGGAGTTCTTGGATCCCAGCATAAGGCCATGTGAGGTGAGTCACATGGGGCCTGAGAAAAACCAGATGCTTGGGAAAGAAGTAACAGGACACACTGAAAACACTGTACGGTCTAGACTGAATGCTTCAGTGGTCTCAAGATAAACAAAGTAGGCCAAGGGTGAAATGTGTGCGCTCAGTCAGCTTTCCCCATGAGAGTTCCAGCTCCTATCTTCAGGAAACAGCTAAGACGCATTTATGCTACCACAGACAAACTTGGCATGCATTTTACTCACTTTCTTGCAGCCTGATTGGTATACTTAATTTTATAGGATGACACATTCACATCATAAGGATTTTCTCAGATTCCAGGGTTTGATCTTAGGACATATGGAAAGGAACTCTCCACATACATTTCCTTCCTGCAGAAAGTGCTAACTGAGGTGCCTTCCACTGCTGAGGAAGGGTGGGTGTTATGGAGCTCTGCCCTAGCTATTTGCTTTCCTCAGATGTTACCTGGGGTGGCTCAGTGTTGATTTTCAGCATGTTTACCAGGAATAGATTTGCAAAGGCTGAGGAAGAACTAGCTGGCTCCAGGAGAAGCATGAGCTCAGAGCTTCGGGTGCTACATGCAGATGGTGTCAGAGAATTTAATCATTCACGCAGACGTGACAAATCATCAGTACAAATATCTCATTTGACAGACTCTGAAAACAATGCTCCAAAACTAATGCTTGCAAAATCATCTGTCAATACTGCTCCCTTCCCATCAAATTGTATGAATCCACCAAGACTCGGGTACTGTCAGAACAAGGGCTTTGTTCAGCTGGGCTCATCAATATTGTTCCCTTCCTATCAAATCATATGGATTCACCCAGGCTCCAGTACTGTTTAGAAAAGGTTCTATACCTGTTCAGCTGGGTTCATCAACCTATGCATCAGATGTTGCCAGAACATTGTCTTAGACTTCCCAGGGAGCTTCCTGACTTGGCTTTGTTTCCAATCATCCTGTTTGTGACACTCACTTTGATGCTTTGGATCCTGTTCCACTCAGCCCCACTAGCTAATCAACTTATTATTTTTTAGAGCCTACTTAAATGGACTTTTAATTAACATTCTTCCTCCTGACTGTCCCATGCAAGCCTCTGTTGGCATCTTTCCAGGATGCCTACCTCCAACCACATACACACCACACATACATCTTCAGACTCTTCTCCAGGGCAGTTCTGATTGGAGATGAACTAACTTCACAGTCTCATCCTTATTATGACTTTGCCTGGGAAAGCTTTAGTAAGCAGTTCTTCAGAAACAGGTGTGTAATCAAGTTATATCAGACAGGCAGAGTCATTATTTAAAAGGTCCAAACTCTCCATCAATAATTAGACTATTGCAATGTTTAATCTTATTATTATTATTATTGTTGTTGTTGTTGTTGTTTGTTTTTTGAGACGGAGTCTTGCTCTGTCGCCCAGGCTGGAGTGCAGTGGCACGATCTCAGCTCGCTGCAAGCTCCGCCTCCCAGGTTCACGCCATCCTCCCACCTCAGCCTCCCAAGCAGCTGGGACTACAGGCGCCTGTCACCATGCCTGGCTAATTTTTTTGTATTTTTAGTAGAGACAGGGTTTCACCATGTTCGCCAGGATGGTCTCGATCTCCTGAACTTGTGATCCTCCCACCTCGGCCTCCCAAAGTACTGGGATTACAGGCATGAGCCACTGCACCTGGCCTGTTTAATCTAATTATTGACTGGTCAAATCAATATTGAAATCACCAAAACCTTGAGGATTACAGGAAGCAGAGGTGTCAGAGAAGGCCCCTACAATTGACTTCAGTAGGCAAATAAACTTTTGACTCTTTGAGAGAAATCTATCTTTGAGATCCAAAGCTTACAAGTGAAATTCAAAATTCAGCTTGTCATCTATTAACAGTGACGGCATATAGAAGTAATAAACATAAATGAAGAAATATAATTAGGCTTATGTGTACAAAGTTTTTTGAGGGAAATTAGGAGAAAGTGTGGCCACATGAAGACAATGTAGGTAAATGTTGTGAGTGCTAAAGCATGCCTTTCAGACTGTCAGGTTTTCAGGCAGCTTTCTTCAGATAGCTGAGTTTGTACTCCCAAAATAAGTTCAACTTTTCATGCCTCTGAGCGCTAATATGGGAAGTTAAGGACTGTAAATAAGCAGTAATGTTTTTTCTTTGTTTTGCTTTGTGTTAACATTTGTTTGTTTTGCCCAATATTGCCTCTGTGATGGTTCAATCTGTTCAATAGTAAAGAAAGCATCTTATAGTTTCCTCCCATTGAACTCATGGTTCTACTGTGCCTTCTGCTCAGAAAAAACTTCCCCTCTAACCTGTTTTGTTTTTTGTTTTTTCAAGTCTAATGACCCTGTGAAGTACAGATCAAGTCCTACCTCTTCTTGAAGCCATCTATGACCATACGAGCCAACCACGTTTTGTTTTGTCTTTGAATTCTTATATTGCTCATTGTCCATCCCACTCTTCTAGCATTCCTTGATTATATAAAGAAAATGCCTAGGCTCATGAAAATTGACCTGAGGACAGAGATTAGCAGAAATCTTCATCTAGTATTGTTCTCTATCAGAATGTAATTCCTTAGTTATTTACATTTAATATTCTAATAATACAATAGTTCTAGAATTAAAAATTATTTCATTTTAAGAGGATACTGGGATGATGGAGAGGGGGAAGCACAAGGATTCTATCTTCCCTTGTAGACAACAATTAAACTGGCAGAATCTGTCTGATGTAACTATTTTGGAACTCTGGAGTCTATTGAAGGCTTGAAATTTCCAGGGGAGGGCTTGGATGAAAAAATGGCAGTCAATTTCAGCTTTTAGCACATTGGCAGCTGTCCATCCCCCACCTCTTAGTCTCATGGCAAGAAGCTGTTTTGTGTTCCTGGAGCAGCATGTAAAGAGTTAGCAGGAGCCAGGGTGGGCATAAAAGGACCCTGTCCTTCAAATATCAAGGATATTTCATCACTTATTGCTGCTTCTGATCACAGAGTGGTGAACAAAGAGATGGAATTTAAAAGGCTGATGCCCTTCCCCCTCTTTATTTTTCTCTTTTTTTCCTTTTGGGAGCCAGACATTAAAGAATAGGACATCCAAAAATAACTGCATATATGGGAAAAATTAGAAAGTGACTTCACATGCCCAGGGAAAAGCTCAGAAAAGACATGAGAAGGCCTTAAAATTACATTTCAGGCTGATCCTCAGCCCAGAGACAGCCTATAATTTTTAAAAAGCAGTAACAATAACACAGACCTGGGAAAGAGAAAAACTGATTCTCAGAATTACCAGCATATTAGATTCAAATGTGCAGCTTTTAACAACAACAACAAAAATATAAAACACACAAAGAAACAGGAAACTATTGACCATTCGAAGAGAAAAAAATAAAAATAACCAACAGAAGGTGTTCCTGAAAGAGATCTACTAGATAAAGACCTCAAAACAATTGTCTTGAAGATGAGCAAGGAACCAAAGGGAGCTGTGGAGAAAGTCAAGAAATGAAATATAAACAAAAGGGAAATAATTGATAAACATATACAAAGCCTAGAAAGAAGCCAAAAAGAAATTTTGAAGCTGAAAAGTACACTAACTAAAATGCAAAATTTGCTAGAGGGATTCAAAGGCAGATTTGATCAGACAGAAAAAAGAAGCAATAAATTTGAAGAGGACAATGGAAATTATCAAGCCTGAGGAACAGAAAGAAAAAAGATTGAAGAAAAGTGAAGAATCCTCAGGGATCTGTGGGACACCATCAAACAGACTAACACACACATTGTGTGAATTCCAGAGGGAGAAAAGAGAGAGAGAAGGGGGCAGAAATAATATTCGAGAAAGCAATGGCTAATAACTTCCTGAATTTGTTGACATTAATATAAACATCCTAGAAGCTCAACGATGAACTCAAAGAAACTCACACCAAGACACATTATAAACAAACTTGCAAAGGAAAATGAGAGAATTTTGAAAATGACAGAGAAAGGTGGCTAATCACATACGGGGGATCGTCAGTAAGATTTTCAGAAAATTTCTCATCAGAAACTCTGGAAGCCAGAAGATAGTGGGTCATATAGTCAAAGCGCTAAAAGAAAAAAACAAACCTGTCTACCAAGAATCCTATATTCCCAGCAAAACTGTTGTCCAAAAGTGAGGGAAAAATTAAGACATTCCTAGATAAACTAAAGCTGAGAGAATTTTTTACCACTAGACCTTCTCTGTAAAAAAATAAAAAGATCAAGGGAGTCCTGCAGGAAAAAATAAAAGGACAATGGATGGTAACGCAAAGTCATGTGAAGAAATAAATATCTCAATAAAAGTAAATATGTGAGCAATTAGAAAAGCTAGTATTGTAACAACAGTTTGTAGCTCCACTTTTTTGTTTACACCATGATTTAAGAGACTAATCCATTAAAATCAGTTTAAAAATAAGTATTATGGTAACTTCAGTTTGTAATTCCACATTTTATTTTCTACACAATTTCAGAGACTAATACATTTTTAAAAATTATTAGTTTATGTTTTTGGGCACACAATGTATAAAGATGTAATTTTGTGATGTCAGCAATTTAAAGAGGTGAGGACAGAGTTGTAAACAAGCAGAGTTTTTGTATATAACTGAAGTTAAAATGGTATAAATTCAAATTAAAGCATATTCACTTTAAGATGTTAAATGTAATCTCCATGGTATGGGAATTTAGACATGAGAAAAATTTAAACATTTCACCATAATATAATAATAAATAGTGAAATATAGAATAATAAAAATAATGAAATATAAAATAAAAAATAGTGAAATAATAGAAGTAAGTCTTTATCCCAGCACTTTGGGAGGCTGAGACGGGCAGATCACGAGCTCAGGAGATCGAGACCATCCTGGCTAACACGGTGAAACCCCGTCTCTACTAAAAAAAAATAGAAAAAACTAGCCGGGCGAGGTGGCGGGCGCCTGTAGTCTCAGCTATTCGGGAGGCTGAGGCAGGAGAATGGCGTAAACCTGGGAGGTGGAGCTTGCAGTGAGCTGAGATCCGGCCACTGCACTCCAGCCTGGGCGACAGAGCAAGACTCCGTCTCAAAAAAAAAAAAAAAAAAGAAGTAAGTCTTTTCTTATCAGTAATCACTCTAAATGTAAATGTATTAAACTTTCTAATAAAAAGACAAAAGTATGGATGAAAACATGTGATCCAACTATGTGCTGTCTATAAGAGACTCGCTTTAGATCCAAAGATACAAATAGATTGAACATGAAAGGATAGAAAATTATATTCTATGCAAATAGTAACCAAAAGAGAGCAGAACTGGCTATACTAATATCAGACAAAACACACTTTCAACCAAAAAAGATTACAAAACACAAAGAAGGAAATTATATATTCATAAAAATATTAAAGCAGCAAGAAAATATAACAATAAATATTTATGCACCTAATAACTATCAAAGTATAGGAAGCAAAAATTGACATAATTGAAGGCAGAAACAGACTGTTCTACAATAACTGAAGACTTTATTACCCCACTCTAAATAATGACTAGAACAACCAGATAGAAGACGAGTAAGCAAATAGCAGACTTAACACAACAACAGATATATACAGAATATTCTACCCAACAAAAACAGCACACGTTTCTCCAATACACATGGGACATTTTAGAGGATAGACTGTATGTTTTACCACAAATTAAGTTTCATTAGGCTTAAAAAGGCAAGTATCATACAAAGCGTCTTCTCCAACCACAATAGGTAAAAGTCAGAAATTAATAATACCAGTAAAATTTTTTTTTTAAGTTACAAGTTTGTGGAAATTAAATGATAGTGTTGAACAGCTAACGGATCAAAGAAGAAAACAAATGGGAAATTGTAAAATTCTTAGAGAAACTAAAAATAAAAACACAACATACCAAAACTTACAGAACACAGTGCACAGTGAAGGTCATGCTAAAGGGGAAACTTATAGCTATAAATGTTTACATTAAAAAACAAGAAAGAAGCCGGGCACGGTGGCTCAAGCCTGTAATCCCAGCACTTTGGGAGGCTGAGACGGGCGGATCACGAGGTCAGGATATCAAGACCATCCTGGCTAACACTGGTGAAACCCCGTCTCTATTAAAAATACAAAAAATGAGCCGGGCGAGGTGGCGGACGCCTGTAGTCCCAGCTACTCGGGAGACTGAGGCAGGAGAATGGCGTGAACCCGGGAAGGCGGAGCTTGCAGTGAGCTGAGATCCGGCCACTGTACTCCAGCCTGGGTGACAGAGCGAGACTCCATCTCAAAAAAAAAAAAAAAAAAAACAAGAAAGATCTTAAATCAATAACCTAACCTTACAACAAGTAATAAACTAAAGAAGAATAAACTAAACCCAAAACTAGCAGAAGGAAGAAAATAATTAAAAATTAAATCAGAGATAAACAAAATAGAGAATAGAAAAACAACAGAAAAAAATCAATGAAACCAAAAGTTGATTATTTGAAAAGATCAGTGAAATTGAAAAACTTTAAGTTAGATTGACTAAGAGAGAAAGAGATGACTCAGTTTACTAAAAGCAGAAATAACATTGGGAACATTATTCCTGATTCTACAAAAGTAAAAAAGCTTAAAAGAAAGTACTATAAACAACTTTACACAAACAAATTAGATAACCTAGATGAAAGGAACAAATTTCTAGAAACATAAAACCTACTAAGACCAAGTCATGAAGAAATAGAAAATCTAAATAGACCTATAGTGAGTAAGGAGATTGAGTCAGTAACCAAAAATCTCCTGACAAACAAAATCACCGGATATGATGGCTTCATGGGTGAATTCTACCAAACATTTAAATAACTGATACCACTACTACTCTAATTTTTCCAAAAATTGAAGAAGAGAGAACACTTCCTAATTTGTTCTATGAATTCAGCATTACCCTGATAATGAAGACAAAGACACTGAGAGAAAAGAAAACTAAAGATCAATATTTCTTATGAACAAAAGGGATAAAATTCTCCAATGCAAAAATTCTGAACATAATACTAGCAAACCACAATTAGCAGTATATTTAAAGAATTATACACCATGACCAAGTGGGGTTTATTTCTAAAATGCAGGGATGGTTCAACATAGAAAAAAACTGATCAATATAATACATCATATTAACAGAATAAAATAAAAAAATGCATGATCCTCTCAACTGGTGCAGAAAAAAGTGGTTGAGGAAATTCAACATATTTTCATGGTATAAATATGCAACAAACTGAAAATAGAATAAAACTACCTCAACATAATAAAATTCAGTTAAGAAAAACCCACAGCAAACATCAAACTCAATGGTGAAAGACTGAAAGCTTTTCCTCTAAGATCAGGAACAAAATAAGGATGTTCAGTTTCACCATTTCTGTTTGATATAGTACTGGAAAACCTAGTCAAAGCAATTAGGCCAGAAAAAAACAATTATCCAAATTGGAAGGGAAGAAGTAAAATTTATCTCTGTTCACAGCTGATATCATGTTACTATATGTAGATAATGCTAAGGATTCCACAAACAATTGTTAGAGATAATATATGAGTTCAGCAAAGGAGCAGGATACAAATCAACACACAAAAATTAATTGCATTTTTATACACTAACAATGAACAAAGTGAAAAACTATGAAAACAGTCCCATTTACAACAAGACTACAAGGAGTAAAATACTTACAAATTAACCAAAGAGCTGAAAGAGTTAAACAATAAATTTACAAAATATTGCTAAAAGAAATTAAAGAAGAGGTAAATAAATGGAAACATACTCCATGTCCACTGATTGGAAGACTTAATATTGTTGAGATTTTTATATCACACAAAGTGGTCTTCAATGCAATCCCTATTAAATCCCAATAATACTTTTTACAGAAATAGAATAATCCATCTTAAAATTCATATGGAGTATCAAGGGACCTTGAATAGCTAAAACAATCTTTAAAAAGAACAAAGCTGGATGACTCACCCTTCCTAATTTTAAAACTTACTGCAAAGATAGAGTAATGAAAACAGTGTGGGACTGGCATAAAGTAAAACATATAGACCAATAACGTAGAAGAGAAGGCCCAGAAAAACACCCTCACATATATGGTCAAATGATTTTTGACAGGGTGCCAAGGTCATTCAATGCAGAAAGGACAGTCTTTCAACAAATGGTGCCGGGAAAACGATATCCACATGCAAGAGAAAAGCTGGACCCTTACCGGACACTAGCTACAAATTCAACTCAAAGTAGAAAGGTGGTTACCAGAGGCTGAGAAGGAGGGGAGAAAATAGAAAAAGGGGAGATGTTTATCAAAGGGCACAAAGTTTCAGTTAGACTGGAGGAATAAGTTTTAACGATTCATAATTGTACTGCGTAATGTTAATAATGTGTTATATATTCCAAAGTTGCCACAATAATAGACTGTTAATGTCCTCACCACAATGATAAGTTGATAAGGTGATAAATATGTCAGTTAGCTCCACTGAATCCTTCTACAATGTATACATAAATCAAAACATTACATTGTACCTAATTAATATACACAATTATTTGTCACTTAAAAATAAATTAATTTTTAAAAGAAAGTTAAAAAGAATCCTCAAAATAGATCAAAGACCTAAATGTAAGACCTAAATAACACACTTAGAAGAAAACGTAGGGGGACAATGTCATGGCATTGGATTTGGCAATGATTTCTTAGATATTTTAGGTTGGTGCAAAAGTAATTGTGGTTTTTGGCTATTAAAAGTATGACAAAAACCTCAATTACTTTTTCACCAACCTAATAATATCAGAGGCACAAACACAAAAGACAAAATTAGACTTCATAAAAATTCTTTAAAAATGTGCATCAAAAGTTATCAGTAGAGTAAAAAGGTAACACACAGAATGGAGACAAAAATCTGCAAATCATACATCCGATATGGGGTTAGCAAATATATTGAGAACTCCTACAGCTCCAACAACAAAAACAACCCCATTCAAAAATGAGCAAAGACTAGAGTAGACATTTCTCCAAAGAGGATATACAAACAACTAATGGGCACATGAAAAGATGCTTGACATCACTAATCATTAAGGAAATGCAGTTCAAAACTACCATGAGATACCACCACATACCCTTTAGGGTGGCTACTACCAAAAACAAAAACAAACTTCAGAAAATAAGAAGAGTTGGCAAAGATGTACAGAAATTGGAAGCTTTGTGCCCTGTTGATGGGAATGTAAAACATTACAGCCATGATAGAAAACAGTATAGTGGTTCTTCGAAAATTAAAAATAGAATTACCATCTGACCCAGCAAATCTACTTCTGGGTATATGCTCAAAAGAACTGAAAGCAGCTGCAGCAATTAAAAAGAATAAGTTCATGTCCTTTGCAGGGACATGGATGAAGCTGGAAACCATCATTTTCAGCAAACTAACACAGGAACAGAAAACCAAACACTGCATGTTCTCACTCATAAGTGGGAGTCGAACAATGAGAACACATGGACACAGGGAGGGGAACATCACACACTGGGGCCTGGGGAGAGAGAGCATTAGGACAAATACCTAACGCGTGCAGGGCTTACAACCTAGACGATGGGTTGATAGGTACAGCAAGCCACCATGGCACATGTAAAACTATGTAACAAACCTACACATTCTGCATATGTATCCCAGAACTTAAAGGAAAATTTAAAAAAAAAAGAAAAAGAAATAAAGGAATAACTGAAAGCAGTATCTTGAAGAGATATTTGTTGTACCTATGTTCCTAGCAATCTTATTCACAATAGTTAAAATGTGGCAGCAATCCAAGTGCCCATCAATGGTATGAATGGATAAGCAAATAGTGGTATATACATACAGCCTTAAAAAGCAAAGAAATTCTGACAAATGCTATAACATAGATGAAACTTGAAGACACTATGCTAAGTGAAATAAGCCCATCGCAAAAAGACAAATACTGTATGATTCCACTTACATAAGCAACTTAGAATAGTCAAAATCATTGAGACAAAGTAGAAAAGTGGTTGTTAGGGAATGGGAATGTATCAATCCATTCTAACATTGCTATAAATAACTACTTGAGACTGGTTAATTTATAAAGAAAAGAGATTTAATTAACTTACAGTTCTGCAGGCTGTACAGAAGGCATGGCTCGAGAGGCCTCAGAAAACTTACAGTCATGGCAGAAGGTGAAGGGCAAGCAAGGCATGTCTTCACATGACCAGCAGGAGAGAGAGCGAAGGGGGAAGTGCTACACACTTGTAAATAACCCGATCTCGTAAGAACTCACTCACTATCACAAGAAGAGCAAGAGGGAAATCTACCTTCATGATCCAATCACCTTCCACCAGGTCCCTCCCCCAACACTGGGGATTACAATTCAACATGAGATTTGAGTGGGTACACAGAGCCAAAGCATATTAGGGAGAGAGGAGTATGGAGAGTTATTGCTAAATAAACACAGAGTTTCAGTTTTACATGATCAAAGACTTATGGAGATAGATGATGGTGATGGTTGCTCAACACAATGAATGCATTTAATACCATTGAACTGTACAGCGAGATTTCAAACTTTTCTTCAGCTATGAGAAGATCTGGCAGCACTGGGCCCTCCTGATAGCAAATGAAAGAACACTCCCTTTAGATGGGGTCAGCACTCTCTGGAATGATATAATGCTTATGTCATTTGTGTTTCCACAGCAGTGGAAAATTAGTGCCCATTGTCTTCCATCCTTTTTTATTCAGCTCACTTCATTCATTTTCCTTCTCTGTCTTATCCCCATAACCACTTGAATTTGCAAGGTTCCTCTGCACTAAATTGTTGTTAACCACTGTTTAATCTTGTTTTGCTTTATTCAAATTTAATCGCATCTTAAAACTTCCTCTTGTCTTCATTTTATTTATTTTTTATTTTTCTCTTGTCTTCACTTTAGGTGTCGAAATTCATCTACTTAGCTCACTGGTTGCTGAGTGTCTTCAGGACTTTAAATGGCAACTTCATTTCAAAAGCTCTTAACTGTTTACATTAAAATAATCCATCATGTTAACTCTTAATTATTCAAATACTTTTAATTCACTGTTCTCTAACCTTTTTTTTTTGAGGAGAATCTGACTTCTGATTAATATTGCCTCCTTTATTCAGTTTAGCTTAAGTTAGAAAACGCAAGATGGTAACAGCACCCCTGCCCAGGTTCCTAAACATTGGAGAGCTGCTTATCTTTCAATTAAAACTAAGAGAAGTCTTCAGCAAGTTTGAGGGTCATGTTGGTGTTCCACATTATAGTAAGTCAGCTCTAGGAAGCAAGAACTGATACCTCCATGTACCAGAAAATTGTCATGAACTTCTCTTTAAATGGGACCCAAGGAACTAACCTGGCACTCATGGAAAGCTAAACCTGGGAGACTAACTGTGCAGCTCAGCAAATTCTCTCCCTGATCCACACTGTAAATATTCAATCAAACCTCTTGACACTGTAAGCTAATGGAGTTCAACTAGCAGAAGGTCTTTGGAGGGTAATCAGGTGCTATTAAAAATATGCTAATGGCAGCTTGTGATCCAGCAGCAGGATCCCAGGATTTGGGGTTTGCATGGTAACTGCCAGCAGATAGTTCACACAGAACAGGAACAACAGAAAGAATTAGAATGAGCTGTTTAAATGCAACTGTAATGAAGAATGTGGAGCACAATCAGAAAGAATGTTTGGTGCCCTCAGTGGAACAAACAAATAAACAAACAAAAACACATACATACAAAAACACAAGACCTAAAAGTGAAGTGAATGCTTTCCATTTTGCTATGGCAATCAAAGGTCACAGGAGCCAGCCATTGTGAAGAATTTACAATTTAACCTGATGGTTTTATAGAGCACCTGTGACTTTGTTGAAATACAGTGTTTCATATGTGAATGACAGAAGTGTCATATGTGGATGTGTCTCCTCACCAAGGCTGAAAGAAAAGGTCTGACAGGGAACAGCTTTTAGCAATCTACTCTATCAAAGGCAGTACAGATGGTTGTTTTTGCTTTTAGCTTAACTGAATGTCAAATGGAAAAAAAAGGGGGGGGGGGCTTCTTCTCATACATATATCCAACACATAGAAAGAGGTTGAATTGGGGCTTGCACCCAAGTGCACATGCATTACTGGGCAAACATAATGCATGTTTAAGTGTGTGTGCACCCATGTGCATTCCTGTATTTTAGTTGTGCCCTACACTTTTTCCCTTCTCTGCCTGAAGCTGGAAATTTCATAGCAACTCAGCCTCTGCCAGTATGAGCTTGAGACCACAAAGAACGAGATTCTTTCCTGTTTTCCCACTGCAAAGCCTAAATGCCATTGTAAATGATTTTTCCTGGCGGGATGTATTAATACAAAAAGACAGGCTAAATTCACTCTACCCATTAGCCTTGCTAACCCTTGTGGCTGAGGGCAATGATACAGAGTAAAATAATGTGGAGGGAGCTGCCGGAAACAGGCAGCAGTGGGATGACTCCAGGAAAACAAAGGTAATATATCTGCATCCAGCACAGAGGCCCTCACGTGCCAGAGATGGAAATGAAGCTGTGAAAACAAAAAGTAGGCAGGCACATCTCTGGGGGCTAAGGAAAAAAGGAGACAGAGAGGCAGACAGACCATGAATTAAGTGAGCTTGGGAATGCAGAGAAGACAACGGGAAAGCTCAAAGAACAATTTGTATGCAGAGGAGTAGGAGCACCGCAAAGAAGAAATTCAACTCCTTAAGGATTTGTGTTTTGATCCACACTGTCCTTAGCCTAGCCTGAAACCCCTGCTTGGGAAAAAGTTTTGTCATTTGAAAAATACCCTTTTAAAATGACTTAGGCATAATTTCCTTTTCTTAGTCACTTCCTTCCTTCGCTTTGATACAATAGTTGCTTAAAGAAAAACCAGGGGAGAAAAGGTGGTGGAAATGCGTACATTTGGAAACAATTGCTATTGTCCTAGACATGTTCAATCTAGCAGAGACTGACAGGTGCTCTGCTGCTGAGAGGATGCAGTTAGATATGCTGTCATAGAAATAACACCTGGGGAACTAAGGTTTTGTGGGAACAGCATGAAATGTATATAATTTGGGACCCTATTTAAGAAAAACAATACAGAATTACAATACAAAATTGTGAAAACATTCTTAGAGAGTTGGAAGGAGCCTGGGGACGTAAGGGTACCATCAGTTAATATCTATTATTTACCATGTGTTACCATGACAACACCTGCGGGGAGCAGCTTTCCAATGAGGGGCCTTCAGTCAAAGAAAAGTACAGGTCCATTTGTTTTTTCAAGACACAGCCTGCGCTTAAAACACCCACATTGTTGTCTGCTCATTAGACTAAATTTTGCATCCTGTACTGCTAATAGCACTTCCTGAGGAAATGGGTGGGAATTCCAAGATAGTATCACTAAGAAACTAAGTGACTTTAAGGTACCAGGCATATTTCTACGGGATGCCTAAATGACTTCAGTATTTCACCTAAAATAATATACAATCTCTTGGTCTTGCAGCAGATCTGATGTTGATGTATATGGTGTGACATGAAAGAAGACAAAGGGTTCACCTTGAATCTTTCTAGGGGCCAAAGACAGCAGCTCATTGCTTAACTTGTTAAGTACAAACTTGATGAATCCTGATGGTGGGAGGCTCCCACAGAATATGACTTAGGAGAAAATAGAGCACTGCTGTTATAAGAGGAGTCTTTTGTTTGTGAAATCACAAGAACACCTGTGATTCAGCTCCCCAGGAACTTCAGTGGGCCAGTGTCCATTACTTTCATCATCAGGGATGTTTTCATGTTGGGGCCTCTCTCTGAAGGCCCTGGTTTACCCGGAGGGAGCTGGTGAGTCAGGCGCACAGGATGTGAATGGATGAGCCAGGACTTTGTTCTACCAGGGCGCCCTCTTGTGGGGATCTTATTAATTATCTTACACAGAAAGGGACCTTACACTGGGTTGCCTTCACAAGGCCCAATTGTGAACATTCACTTGTCCTATAAAGCGTCAGTCATCAGGCTTCAAATAGATATGCTCTCTCCTCTCTTCTCACTGTGGTTGAACTGGTCTACTTCTCTGTTTTTTTAGTTCCTTCTGTAGCTGTGTGCTTCTAAGCACAGGTAACCTAAAGTTCTCTGTCAGGCAAAATGACAGAGCATACAGTGTCCTGAGCATACTGCTTGCACCCTACTTGGACATTCTTCCAAATCTTCCTAAATGTGCAAGACCCAGGCTACTATGCAGTAGAACGATCATAGCTCACTGTAACCTTGAACTCCTGGGCTCAAGTAATCCTCCTGCCTTAGCCTCCTGAGTAGCCAGGACTGCAGGCACACACCACCATATCCAGCTAATTTTTTTGCAGAGACGAAGTCTTACTATGCAGCACAGGCTGGTCTCAAACTCCTGGCTTCAAGCTATCCTCCTGCCTCAGCCTCCCAATGTGCTGAGATTACAAGTGTGAGCCACCATACCTGGCTTATGCTTCTTAATTTTCTCCAAACCTCAATCACCCATTAAGTCTCAGCCAGAAAATCTGGGTAGGGTTGCTCTCATCCTCTAAGCAGGAAGTTGATAGATCTCTTTGATGTTTTCTTAGTCTTTTTTTTTTTTTTTTTGAGATGAAGTCTCACTCTTGTCCCCCAGGATGGAGTGCAATGGTGTGAACTTGACTCACTGCAACCTCTGCCTCCTGGGTTCAAGTGATTCTCCTGCCTCAGCCCCCTGAGTAGCTGGGATTACAGGCACCTGCCACCATGCCCAGCTAGTTTTATATTTTTAGTAGAGACAGGGTTTCACCATGTTAGCCAGGCTGGTCTTGAATTCCTGACCTCAGGTGATCCACCCACCTTGGCCTACCAAAGTGCTGGGATTACAGGCATGAGCCACCATGCCCAGCCTCTCAATCTTCTTTTTACTTATCAAAATCTCCCAACAGACCAGGCTTACCAAGGAGAGAAATTATGTCTGTTTCTGACTGTTGCTCTGGGTTATGATCCCAGTGCTGGCCTGTTATCTGTCACATAACAGGTGCTAAATAGGCATTGGATGACAAATGACCAGACTCCATTCACTCACATTGCACACGCTCTTCTTAACCGCTAATGCATACACGTTTGTTGCAATTCCTTGGCAGTGCTGCACTGCGAACAACTTATTTACAGAGTAAACAACTACCCACACCTCCTGTGTGTCAAACACAGAACTCCCTGGAGTGGAAAAGGAATGGACAAAGAAGATAAAGAGAAGTAGGGTAATAACCAGGAAAGAATGGTGTCTACAATGCCAAAGGAGGAGAGGAATGATCAGATAAAGTTTCACCTGCTGAGACGGCAAAATTCTTAAGGGATTTACCACTCATGTGGCCATTGTTAGAAACATTATCGTGAGCAATTTCAGTGAAGTGCTGAAAATGACTGGCTCTGTGGTCAGAGACATAAACAGGACTGTTTTTAATCACTCTTCAAGGTTTCCATGAAGAGTAAGGAAGGAGTATTAGAGGCTGATATTTTGTGTCCACTACAAGAACGGTCTCTAAGCAGGTGTTAGATTTTATTAAATTGCAAACTCCATGTAGCCCCAGTGACAGGCTCTGATTTGGATGGCCTTCCAGTTGGGACCACAGTGGAACTTCACATCCCCCCAAATCACTGGGCCTCCTCTGAACACGTCTCATTTAGCTTCTTTGGCTTCTTATCAGGCTCAAGAAGGAATCTAAGATTGCAAGAGAGTGCACTCTGGAGAAGGATAATTGCTGTGAATGACTAAAGAAGGCCTCTCAGCATTAGTGTTATCATGAGCTTGAAAACCTGCAAATCATATGATAATTATTCCTGAAGTTCCTTGGCAGCCCTTAAGTATAATTATCATGTAATCTGCAAGGCACAGAATGTTTTCAAAACAAGTATGCATGGAAAAGAAATCGAATGAGCCCTCTTTTTTTATTAGCATATCTCTGCTCCCAGGTCAAAGGTGACCAAGGTATGGGCAGCAACATGTCACATGAAGAGTGCCCTCCTTCTGGTAGGGAGGCACATCACCAGTGACTTGCCTTTGCCACCTGATCATGACAGCCTTGTTTGCCTGCTGACCTTGAACAGTGATCTGTTCCACGGTGATCTATGCCTTTCTGCTTTGTTTCCTTTCTGACACTACAGAAAGTAGTGGGTACTGTATTTCCTAGGTGAGACATTCAACTGAGTCCTAAGGATTTTAAGATTCACTCAGAGCAAATGAACTTTGTCAGGTGTGGTAGATGGGAGGCTTTCTGGTTACCTCAGATTGCCAAGTAGAAAGGAGGAAACTGGATGAGTCCATAAAGCCTGTTGATTCTGCTCCTTATCCAAGGTGAGGATGACCCCCATCCTCCTGGAGAACAGTGGTGATCACCTGCCTCCTCTGGAGCCAGCACTGCACTAGTGTGAAATGCAACTCGATTTAAGAAAAAAGCAGGCCGGGTAGGGTGGCTCATGCCTGTAATCCCAGCACTTTGGGAGGCTGAGGCGGGTAGATCACTGAGGTCAGGAGTTCGAGACCAGCCTGACAAATATGGTGAAACCCCATCTCTACTAAAAATGCAAAAATTAACCAGGCATGGTGGTATGCACTTGTAGTCCCAGCTACTTGGGAGGCTGAGACAGAAGAAACGCTTTAACCCGGGAGGTGGAGGTTGCATGAGCTGAGATCACATAGCCTGGACAACAGAGTGAGACTCCATCTCAAAAAAAAAAAAAAAGAGAGAAAGAAAGCACAACAATTTTACAGCTTAGGGTAGATGATCAAGAAAATAAAATCATGTAGCTATTTGGGAGACATTAAATAAAAGGTGATTTTTCAAATCTCAGCCCATCTCTAGCAGAGAAGCGCTTATTTAGCTGCAGTAGTGATGAGTAGCCTTTCCCATGTTGGATGATGGATGGAATCATTGGATTGTGAAGACCTACAGGATAAAAGCTGTACATGAGTCCTCTTGGTATCACAGGACACTGGTTCTACACGTGACTAAATAAATATGATCCCTTCTCTATACAAAAGTCTAGCATTTTTTGAGAATTCCTAATTTGTAGCAATTTGAGGTAGTAGACAAGAAAGTGAAATGGGAATGGAGTCTGTATGGAGGTTACAACCACTGTCCCCATGAATTATCAAATGTGCTCCTGCTGCCACCCTTATCCCTCACCACTCCTGCAACTCTACAGCAACTCTACCCCACTTAGGAAAGGAAGACCTTTTCTTCAAATATCTATTCCTCTGGTCAACTGACCAACCTGTCAGGACAGAGAAGGAAGACTCAGTATAAAACAGTGCTTAATCTCACACCAGACACAATATAGCGAGTGAATTTTTTAAAAATAAAATTGTGTGTTTTGGTTTATTTCATAAATACATTTAAAGAAAATTAAGGAAATATAGAAAAGTAGAAAACATTGAAAAAGCTATCCAGCATCATCACTCTAGCCTACCTTTGTTAACATATTTATTGTATTTCCTTCTCATCTCTTTTCTAAGCAGTATTTGTTTTTGTTTTTGTTTTCCTGTTATTAGGGGCATATAGTACATGTAATCGCATCTTACTTTAACTTAAGTCATGATTGCTTCCCTGTAACATTATTTTATTTTATTTTTTTTTTTTTTGAGACGGAGTCTCGCTCTGTCACCCAGGCTGGACTGCAGTGGCCGGATCTCAGCTCACTGCAAGCTCCGCCTCCCGGGTTTACGCCATTCTCCGGCCTCAGCCTCCCGAGTAGCTGGGACTACAGGCGCCCGCCACCTCGCCCGGCTAGTTTTTTGTATTTCTTAATAGAGACGGGGTTTCACCGTGTTAGCCAGGATGGTCTCGATCTCCTGACCTCGTGATCCGCCCGTCTCGGCCTCCCAAAGTGCTGGGATTACAGGCTTGAGCCACCGCGCCCGGCCAACCCTGTAACATTATTGTACACTCTTAATAAATATTTTCCATAGCCAAAGGATGATAGAGTCGTAATTTATGTACCCATTGCTCTATGGTGGCAACTCAGGATTATTTCAGTTTTCACCATTCTCTAATAGTATAGCAAGAAATGTCCTTATGCATACAGCATTTTCTTTCTTTAAAATTATTTTCTTAGAGAAAAATATTATAACATAAGTTTAGGTGAAGAGTTCTTAGGAATGATACCAAGATAGGATCTGTAAAGACAAAAAATTGACAAATTGGACCTCATTACATTAAAAATCTTTGCTCTGCTTAAGATGCTGCCAAGTGAACAAAGAAATAAGCTACAGACTTGAAGAATATATTTGCAAATCATCTGACAAAGGCTATGTGTCCAAAATATATGAAGAACTATCAAGACTCATTGATAAGAAAACATACAACTCAATTTAAAAAAGGGGCAAAGGACTTGAACAGGCATTTTACCAAAGAGATTTTAAGGATGGCAAATAAATACATGAAAAGATGTTCAACATCATTGGCCACTAGATAAATTTGAATACAATTAAACATTACTACACACCTTTTGAAATTGCTAAATTAAAAAAAATGACAATACGAAATGCCGGTAAGGAATTAGAACTCTCACACATTGCTGGTAGAAAGGAAAATGGTAAAGCCACTGGAAAACAGTTTCATAGTTTTCTATATCGCTAAACACACCCTTGCCACTGACCTAGCAACCCCACTCCTGGGTATTTATCCTACAATGGGGAAAACTAATATTACACACACACATGTAAGCCTGTACACATATTCACAGTAGCATTATCTGTGGCCGCCAAAAACCTAAAATTACTCAGTGTCCTTCAATGAGCAAATGGATAAACGAACTATGGTTTGTTCACACAATGGAATACTACTAAGTAGTAAAAAGGAACACACTATACTGAACAACTTAGATAACTTTTAAAAGCATTCTGCTGGGTCAGAAAAGTCAGTCTGAAAGGGTTATATATGTTTCATTTATTTGGCATACTCAACCAGATCCGTGGTTTCTATTGTTGTAGTTTTGTCTTCTGAGTATGGCATACTTTTGTCTTTTGAGTATACTATAGGTAGGGGGTATTACTATGAAGGGATAGCTTGAGGGAGTTTTTTGGAAGATGGAAAAGTTCTGTATCCCAATGGTGGTGGTGGTTACATGAATCTATATGTATGTTAAATGTCACAGAATTCTTTTTTAAAAGAACAAAAGTGACTTAACTGTATGATCATTAAAAAAAATTAAGTTCCATTTTAAAAATAAAGATTTTTTTTTAAGTTGAATAAATTAAGCAAACAGCAGTGATAGGATGAGAGTCCTGTGGAGCTTCATTAGCTACTTAGCTCAACCTATGTGGAAACCAAGATGTGATGGGACTTGCCCAAGGTCATGGGCAAGCCTGAGATGAATGAGTAGGAAGAGTTACACCTTCCTACTTCAGTGTTGTTTCCAGAAAACGTTTGAGTCTCTTCAGCTGAAAGATGTGGTGTCGAAAGTTACAGAATTATTTTCTTCTCGTGAATCCAGTCTAGAGACGATATGGTGGGGACAGGGAAGCAGAGAGGAATTACATTATGGCACTTGGAAAATTAGCCCCATTCTGCAGAAAATCTTGTTTTAATCCACCTGAGACTATGTATTCTCTTGACTAATGAGCAAACACAGTTAACTCTGCAGGGTTTCTGATCCCAGTGCTGTGTCAAAAGAAAAAGAAAAAGAAGTTCATAAAGCTGCTTCCTTGGTTGGCTCGTGAAAGACTAACAAATTATAACAAAGGTGTAAGATCTGAAAACCCCATAGAATTGTATAATCATTCCCCAAAATGAGGACAAAAGAAGCAATTCAATCTTTTACATCATTGAATTATTTATTAGTTATATGAAATATATGCCTTTAAATATAGATATTCTTAAGGCAAATTTTTTTTTTTATGTATTGGTAGATAATGCTATTTCATGGTTGTTAAATGTTCTATTAAAGGCTGAAGAGAAGGTTTGATATATTTTTCTATCTGTTTTGTTTAGGATGACAACCAAACATAAAAGATATGCTGGAATGTTTTAATTCAACTATCATGTATTTCATAAATGTTGGTTGCATTATTCCATCTTTTTCTCTTCTCTAGATTTTTTTTTTTTTTTTTTTTGAGACAGAGTCTCACTCTGTCGCCCAGGCTGGAGTGCAGTGGTGCGATCTCGGCTCACTGAAAGCTCCGCCTCCCGCAAGCTCCGCCTCCCGGGTTCACGCCATTCTCCTGCCTCAGCCTCCCGAGTAGCTGGGACTACAGGTGCCCGCTGCCACGCCCGGCTAGTTTTTTGTATTTTCAGTAGAGACGGGGTTTCACCGTGTTAGCCAGGATGGTCTCAATCTCCTGACCTCGTGACCCACCCGCCTCGGCCTCCCAGAGTGCTGAGATTACAGGTGTGAGCCACCGCGCCCGGCCTTTTTTCTCTAGTTTTTTTTATAGTCTCAGTCATTGAAAATCTCAGGGTAATAAAACAGCATAGATATGTTAATAAATAAAACAACTGCAATTCTAAATAAATCAACCCAGAAATAAATTTGTAAATACCGACTTCTTGGATATTGCAATAATGGATCACATATACTGTAAAAATTGAAATTTTCATAAGAAAAATATATATCTAGTTTGGATTTGTGTCAAGAAATGGATTCTAAGACACTAACAATCTAAACATTTCTTAATAAGCTTAATATACCTTGAAATATTGAAAATACATTATATGTTTTTCAAATTTAGGGAGGGAGGGAGAGAGGAAGGAAGGGAGGAACGGAAGGAGGGAAGGAACTCATTGGACATAACAGTCCCACAGCTAGTTTCAAGAATTTGGGTTGAGGTTTCAAGATGTCAAATTAGGGGAAAGGGAGAATAAAATAAAGCAGAAGGAAAGAATTCTCACTATTTACACTATGTGGTTGTTGAGGAAAGGGGTGGGAAAGCTGTTTCAAATTCTGAACTAAAATTCTAGGAGTATTTCCTTAGAACTAATGTTAGTTATGGTGAGCTTAGGTCAGTTCAGGTTTGTCTAACTTCAGGTTCATTGTTGGCTTAAGAGGCCTGGAGGGGATGGCCTACAAACCCCAATACCATGTGAATGATCTATAGTGAAATGTCTCTTGTGCCCAACTTCTTAGTTACAAACAACCCAACTGTTCTTAAGCTGATGACTTGTCTGCATTCAAAGGGCAGAACTTTTTTTTTTTTTTTTTGAGACAGAGTCTCACTCTGTCGCCCAGGCTGGAGTGCAGTGGTCGGGTCTCAGCTCACTGCAAGCTCCGCCTCCCGGGTTCACGCCATTCTCCTACCTCAGCCTCCCGAGTAGCTGGGACTACAGGCGCCCGCCCCCTCGCCCGGCTAGTTTTTTGTATTTTTTAGTAGAGACGGGGTTTCACTGTGTTAGCCAGGATGATCTCGATCTCCTGACCTCGTGATCCGCCCGTCTCGGCCTCCCAAAGTGCTGGGATTACAGGCTTGAGCCACCGCGCCCGGCCAAGGGCAGAACTTCTTTGTTTGGAATACGTAGAAACACAGTGAATAACTTCATTTAATGGCCCTATCTAGGTATGTCTTCTGTGTTCCTGCTTGTCAGGCTATCTCTTCACGATCTTTTTCTGTTTCTAAAAGTTAGAGTTTAGTTGGGGTGGGGAAAAGTGGTGGCTTATGAGTTTATGTTGAAAACCAAGAGAGGAACCATCCAAGTGAGTAGTTCTTCAGAAGGAAGATGTTCCATTTTATAGCCCCTTCCTGGCCATTTTGTGACACCAGAACAATCCTGGAATTTTCATCATGTCCTTTTGGAGTAAAGAGGTCTGTTTGGTAAAGTTTTCCACGGTCAAAAACAAAGGAGTTCATATGGCATACCTCTCAAGGATATTTGCATTTTAAGAGAAAGCAATCCAAAATCTAAAAGAAAAAAAATCACTGAATGAGAAATTCAGGTGTGACTTGTATAGATGTGATGTGTATATCATTCTGTGGGACATGTATACATATGTATTTTTACATTTATATGAGAGACATTTCCGAGTGGAATGGCTTTCCTGGAGTCCATTAAATGGTACCACTGAGATCTTTCATAGGGCTGTCTTAAGCCTCAACAATGGCCAGAATTTCCTCTTGGGTTTTGGGTCCTGCTCCATTAATGTATTTCCTGGAGGGTTTGGGATGTCTCCTGGCTATNTTTGGGTCCTGCTCCATTAATGTATTTCCTGGAGGGTTTGGGATGTCTCCTGGCTATCAAGCTCCTCTCATTCAATAACACCAATAATGTTAACATCTTTCATGGGTGAGACCATGTTTTATTAATCTGTTTTGGCATCTGATACATGAGATGGTACTAAGGAGATGCATCACACAAGATGCAGAGTGAATAAATGAATGAAAACTCAGCAAGACTGCACGGTAAGACCCATAGCAATGAGGATCTATATGTTCTGGAAGGCAGAAGTCTTACATTGACCACTACTCCTCTTCAATAAGTGTTTAAGATTACTTACAGTGGGTAAAAACCACATGCATATGTACAGTCCCTAAGGAAAAAGGAAAAAATGGGAGAAGTAATTCAAGGAAAGCTTAATAAGGATGATACTGCATTCATTCATTCAATCAATCATGCTTTGATACATATGCTTTGCAAAATTATCAATGCATAACAGACAGCTCTTCTTATACTCTGCCATGGAGAACATTGAGATAGGATCCAAAGCAGAGTAGATGGGCATTTTTCTGGAGTTCGCAAATCTAGTTGACATATGTAATGGCTGTCAAGTCAACAGCCTGAGATGACATAATCAACAGGTACTGTATGTAGCAACATAAAAGAGCATAAGAGAGTTCTGTGTCTGTCAATAACTTCGAAGTTTGTTCTTAGGACTTCAAGGAATATTTTCCCTCTGCCCTTCAAATGTGATTTGGCTTTTTATTTCCTTTAAGTTTTAGAAAGGTCTGAAAATAATTTTGATTCCAGAGCAATGACATGATATTAAGAACCTTAAAAAGGAAAACGAGAAAAAGACACACAGGCAGAGGAGACTTTTTTTGGCTGACACACAATATGCTGTTCAGAACTGTGCCAAACCCGTTACTCATTGCCCTCACTAATCTCTTAAAAGAGAAGTAGAATCGTAACAGTTTAGTCCATTTTGCTCTTTATCATGTATAAATGGAGCCAGAGAAAATCTCTAAGAGGAGGGATAGGAATTATTTTGTTTGCTTGCTACCTTGTGGTTATGCCTATATTACCTCAATATTTGATTTGCAGAAGTAACAGGAAAATGTGATAATGTCTCAATTGCAAAATCAACTCAGAGAAGTATTTCAGGAGAAGTAGTCAGCTTTGTTGTAGGAAAAGATGTTTACCTACAAAGTTGGGGTTTGGTGTTGGAGGAGAACAATTGCAATTGAGTTGTACATATCTCAAACCACTGCAGCCTGACTTGTGTGTGGGGTCTACTTGTGTGAATGTCAAGTGGTAATTAGCAATAACTGTTCAATGAACAATTGCATGGTGCTTTTGACCCATAAAAACATTGACCATGCCTACAAATACTTAAGCATTTAATTAAGTATAAAGTTGATACTTCAGCTCAATAAAAAGAAAAATTTTGTCAAATTAATTTCATTCAAAAATGGAAGAGGAAAATTACTTTTTAAAGGAATGAATGATCTTATAGAATATTTACTCTCCAATTCTGTGTGCAAGCAGAGCCAGAAAAATTATTGATAAGGAATCTAGTAGAGGGCATGAATATACAACATCTAAGATTACTTACAACTCATTCAACTTACAGCATAATTCAGTTGTTCTATGGTAAATATGTTGCTTTGTATTAAAGATTTTTCAAAGCATTAATCTCTTTTTTTTCTTTTTCAAAAAAATCTTTTATTTTAGGTTGGGGCTACATGTGCAGGTTTCCTATATAGGTCAACTTGTGTAACAGGGTTTTTTTGTACAGATTATTTCATCACCCAAGTACCAAGTCTGGTACCCAATAGTTATTTTTTTCTGCTCCTCTCTCTTCTCCTACCCTATACCCTCAGGTAGGTCCCAGCATCTGCTCTTCTCCTCTTTCTGCCCATGTGTTCTCATCATTTAGCTTCTACTTATAAGTGAGAACATGTGGTATTTGATTTTCTGTTTCTGTGTTCATTTGCTAAGGATAACGACCTCTAGCTCCATCCATGTCCCTGCAAACGACATGATCTTGTTCTTTTTTATGGCTGCATAGTACTTCATGGTGTATATGTGCCTCATTGTTTGCATCCAGTCTACCATTGATAGGCATTTAGATTGATTCCATGTCTTTGGTGTTGTGAATAGTACTGCAGTGAACATACATGTACATGTGTCTTTATGATAGAGTGATTTATATTCCTTTGGACATATACCCACTAATGGGATGGCTGGATCAAATGGTAGTTCTGTTTTTAGCTCTTTGAGGAATCACCACACTGCTTTCCACAATGGCTGAACTAATTTACACTTCCAACAACAGTGTATAAGCGTTCTCTTTTCTCTACAACCTCACCAGCATCTGTGTTGTTGTTGTTGTTTGACTTTTTAATAATAGCCATTCTGACTGGTATGAGATGGTATCTCATTGTGGTTTTGATTTGCACTTTTCTTACGATTAGTGATGTTGAGCTTTTATTCATATGCAAAGCATTAATCTCTTATCCATGTTGTTCTTTCTTCAATTTCTTCCTTTCTTCAATGAAAAGCATTGATAAAAATATCGGTGACCATTGATGTAATTGTGCTATATAAATACATCTTCTATCACTTCAAGTTAGGGTATATATTTTTATATATTCTACATATATCCATGTATTCCTACATATAAAATGATTTTAAAAGATTCCCAGACCTCAGTTCTATAATTGATTTATTTATATATCAATTAATTTTCTTTGTCTACTATGAACATTAAGTGCCAAGCAGTAACATCTGGTCAGTAAGATCAGCAAAACACCCTATTTGACTTTTTCTATTCTATTTACTATTGAAAGGGATTTTTTGTTTGGTGACTCTGTCTACAACTTGGCAAAGGACCTATATGCCATTGAAACTGATGACAATAGGCTGCTATAAGCCTCAAGTAGGAGTTCATATTTGTAATTTTTTTCCAAATTAACCTTTTCTTAATTAAATAATAATATGATAAATGTATGTATAGGAATTTATAGTTTGTAATGCAACTCCACATACTTATTTGATATGGTGCTTTTCAGGCCTTTTTATATCCCCACAACAATCCTGCTATTATTACCATTTTACAGATAAGCACATTTAGGCTCAGAATAGTTGAGTGACTTTTCCAAAGTTACCCAAATAGTAAGTGATTGAGTTGAGACTGAAAACCCAGTTTTCTGATTCTAGATGCCACATGCCACATTCTTTCCCCACTTTATTAATAATTAATAAATGTTCTTAGCAATTTCTTCAAAATGGTAATTAACAATGAGGTTCTTTAATTGCTATTTGCATATTCTTCATTGTAAAATGTAGGAATGTGATAAATGTAAATACTATAGAAATAGGCCCTGTAGAAACAGATGGTTGGCATTAAAGAATTTGCTCAAAGTCCCTTTAGAAGTTACAATAATGACATACAACTTTTTAATAAACACAATTAGAAAGCATTTACATGTTTACAAGATCTGCTACTATGGAATGGAATTACAAATTAAACTGTGCTACAGTTTCACATAGTAATATATCATGAATGTATCTACATGACTAAAACAATTGTTCCATTTTTAATTTAATATTGCTAATTAACCTTTCCTATCTTTGTTTACATTTTCACATAGCAGAATATCTTTTTCTCAAATAAATTCTTGTGCTAATTATCTTTTTAAAAATATCTGACTTCAGGATCTGCTTTTAGACTATAAGCTTTTTGAGTACTGAAATTATATTTAGATTATATTTCCTCTTTGTGTCTGTAACACACATTTAGAAACAGAGGAGTGCTTCAATAAATGTGTATCAAATTGAATCAAATGTTAAAACAGATGAGTTTTTATAAGATCCCACTTTATAATCTTTGATAATTTCCCTCAGCTATTTAAGTTTCTCAACAAAATGAGAACTGTTACTTTCAACATGGATGACCACCCCTTCTTTCCTGAAACCATCTCATCTCTTGCCTGGAAAACACTGCTCTTCTGGTTTCCAGCTCCCCATCTTGATTTGCCACCGTCTTTCCCCTTAGTGTTGGTGCCTCCCAGGATCCACTTTTCTATCTGTTTCTATTTCCTTCCCAGATTACCCCTGGGTATCTTTTTTTTCCATTTCCATCCACCACAACTTTTATAGAGGCTCCTATCCTTTCTCTTAAATGAACTGACGTCCCAATCCATTCTCCATGTTACAGCCTGAGTCCTCATTATAAAGTGAAAAGTGTGACCAGGTCCCTCTTGACTTAAATTATACTTCATTGGCTCATCCTTGACCTTGGGATAAAATCCAACTTCTCAGCAGAGCCTCGATGCATTCCATGATCTGACCCTTCTCTCTCGTCTAGCTGCTTCCCTTGCCCCTGTTCTCTAGTACAAGCCATATTAGCCTACTTTTATTTTTCCATATACACTATCCTTCCTTATGCATTTAGACCATTGCAGGTATCTCATTCTTTCAGGGCAGAAATGAAAGAAGAAGGTGGAAAAGACATACCCCATTCTAGCAGATTGGAAGAAACAGTATATTCAGGGACAATATGTTAGTGGCAGTTTCCAAGAGGAGAGGAAAGTAGCCTGGGTCCTAGAAATGTGTTGTTAATAAGAAAATAAGAGTGTAATTTGGAGGGTGGAATACCCTTGTGGGTTTCTTGAAAAGGAAAGACAAGGAAAATGTGTGGAGAAGAAAGAAGAAATGTTGTTACCCACAGTCAACTTGAGAGCTAAGAGAACCATGAAACTTTCTTATCTGATTCTCATATTTCTCCAGTAGATATTTCACCTATTTTCTCTTACCTTTCCTCCCCCTGATTATTCACAAAATGAATAATGGCTAGTATTTACTGAGGATGTAATATGCACCAACTGTTTTTCTTAAGTGCTTTATAGAATGTCTTATTTAATTATCACATCAGCCTTAAGAGACCGGTGGTTTTATTCCCTTCTTCCAGATGAGGACACTGATGAACATGAAGGTCAACTGACCTGAAATAACTTTCCAAGCTAGCACAGCTAGGAAGAGGAGTAATTTGCTCATGTATCTGTCTAGAATCAGGCTTAAATAAAATTGACATCTCTTAGACAGCCTAGCTCTCTCATCTGTGGGTAAGGGTTTTGTTTTCAGGGAAGACTTCTTATTATAAAACAGTTCTTTTATGACTGATACTAAATATATTACATTTTGTCTCTTTTATTTAATGATTTCCATGTGCGTGCATACCATGAAATTTCTCCTTGAGAAAAACTGGAGCATGATGATTATCTTTGTTAGACTATTCTTTTTTTGTTTTCCTTTACAGCAGATACACAGATTGAGAAATGGTTAACTGTAGCAGTTTGAGCTATCTTAACAGAATGTAATTTATTTAAAGCTAATTCAATCATGTTTCCATGGCCTTGAAGAGACATGACCTTTCTCATGAGGGAACTAGAGATATAATTCTTTGATGACATCATTCCAAACCTCTATGGATATAAACAAAAATCTTAAACTTGAAGGACATCCAAAGATATAAAACACCATGAACTAGACTTAGTAAAGTATACTAATGGCAATGTTTCCCCAGCATCAGAGCCTAATGTCACACCTAATTAATAAGATGTCAGCTACAAAAGAGCAGGGTTTATTTTAAAGCATCTAAATGTGTACTCTTATCTCTTTTTCTTATACAGATGATATTTAGGAGGAAACATTTTAAAACTAATATAAATAACAAACTTCTCACAAGACTCCAATCACAGACTCAGACTTAAAAGTGCTAAAGAAACATCTTATATATTCTTCCCTTGAGAGTCCATCTTATGTATTTTTATCACACAAGTGATTTTCAACCTAGCAGACATATCAATCCCCATGTGAATAAATCAGATAATCATATTAAAAATACACTGTAATTGAGGGAAACAAGGCAATGACAGAATAAAGGGATGTGGGGGAGAGGTATTTGCAAAACAGTAGGTCATAAGAAAAATGGTTTATTTTGAAAAACCTATCCTCTTTGTACTTAGAAATTATTCTTATGTTCTAGTGAGAACAAAATGAATTTAAACGCAGTTTATCATTAGACATGTATATGATGCTATTTTCTTGTCATCTGGTGGTCTGGACATAATTGACTATCTGAGAATCGGCCAATAAGAGGTTTTAGACACATATTAACTCTTTTATGTGAAGGGATTCATATAATAAACCATTGGTGCTGTGTACAAAACACTACTCTAGTGACCAGCAGGGATAACTGTTGGTCCACAATTGCTAAAATTAGTCTCAGGAATAGAATAAAGCACTTGGCAGATATAAAATATCAACTACACTATACTCCACGTTTTGTGTGTGTTTGTGAGCCAACTGAAATTCAAGGTAATAGTTAGGCTGTGTCTAGTCAACAATACAATAGGAAAAGGATGTTGGCATGGTATTTTCAGCCATCTGGATGGCTAAATAAGATTACTGCTAAGAGCTAACTAAAATTGTCTGGTAGATGTAATCAAAACAGATACAATTCAGAATAACTCACACAAAAAGAATATTTCCTCCTGTTAGAGTCATTTTAAGAGGAATTTGAAATCAATGCAAACCATGTCTTCGAGGCTTTCCTTCACCATGTGAAAACAAAGGCTCTGCCTGTATAGAAATAATGATAGAACTACTGAAAGGACAGTTGGTTTTTTAGCTGATGAGCAATTGGTAGCCATTTTATTACTCAAATTACTTTTCCAGGAACTACCATCAAAGCACTCATAAAGGTTCTTCTTTGTTCTTACCATCCATGAGTGTTATTGAAAGAGAAAGTGGAAAACTTACTGTCACAATGGTGAGAATTGGGCCCCAAATTACCCAGTCTTTGAACTGAGCTTAAACTAAGTAGTAGTATATAACATTAGAATTCTGGTCACTTAAATTGAGGACATTTGTAAACTATTCAAATTAACAAAACAAAACAAACAAACAGGAAAACAAGTTATATGTGGTAGATGGCGGGGGCGGGGGGGATGTGATAAAATTGGCCAGTTTGGTGGAAAGGTCAAATCAGTAAGAGTAGTCAAAATAGCCCATATAAGTTACTAAGATTTAGTTTACTTTAACAAATATTTATTCTGCATTTTCAACCATGCAATCATCATTGAACTAAGTGATGAAAAAAGACATTGTCTCTTCCTCAAATGTCTTAAATATATACACTGATACTTGCAGTTTAGTTCCATACATTGGAGTTGAATGTATGAACAAAAATCAGTTTTTGTAGATATTGTAATAAAATATTGGGTATAGGAGAAGGCAAGAAAATCAGAAAGTGTGTCACATTTTCTATGACTAAAGATGGAATTTACAAGATGGCTTTAATGTTCCCATCAGCTTGACTAAACTTTAGACAGGTTTCTTTCTGATTCTAGGCCCTTGACCTCTCCTTCTTAGAACATTTACTTTAGAATATTTGTAAATTATTTATCTGCCCCCTTTGAGATATAAATCTTTTAAAAAGCCCCTTGCCAATTGTACAACTCAGAACTGTCTTTCTCAAGAAACTTGGAGCCATTCCACTGAAATGTAATCATCAAGGAAACAGTGCCCTATCTCCCAGTCTCTGTGGGAGAATAAGAGCCTAACTTCCATGGAGACAATTAGCAAGCTTAGGTGAACTAATCACCAAGAAAATCATTTGCAAACTCAAATAACTGAATGTGCTGGACATATCCCATTGATCAATCTCCTTCAAACATCCTCCAGTATTTTTCTACTAGCTCATCTCAGCTCTTAAAATACCTCCCAAGTTCAGACTGCATTCTGGTCTCACTCCCTACTACAGTAGCCTTGAAGAGACGAGTTGATGGGTGCAGCACACCAACATGGCACAAGTATACATATGTAACAAACCTGCACGTTATGCACATGTACCCTACAACTTAAAGTATAATAATAATAAATAAATTTAAAAAAAAAAAACAAAACCCTTGAATAAACAGTCACTTAGATAAATAAATAAAAAAAAAAAAAGAAAAGAAAGTCTTCCTTACCTGATTCACTTTGTGTGGTACAATTTTGCTTTGACAATAGAAAGTCAACAAATAGGCAAACAGAGGGGACCTTTCCAAGCAGAAAGCACAACATTGGTGAAGACCTGGAAATATCATATTTTACTATGTATTTGTAGAGATCTAGATCTAGACATATTTGCTACATCTGTGAGGCTACTATCTTCTCTCCCTACACCAGCCTTGTGTGCATTTGTATCTGAAGATTTTTCACCTCTACCTCATTGGCAGTACCAGGATTCAGATCCTGCTTCTGAGAATTGTCATCTACTCCATCTGTTGTCTTCTACTCTCTCCCTCCCAGTCTGGAAGAATCTTATTTAAGATCTACAGTCTCTGTCTTGTTGTACTGCATTTCCCTCTGTTTCCTCCATACAAACTGAGGCAAGTAGCTCTGAATACAAATTACCCTACTACAGTCCCTCCCTGGTGTTAGAAAGTAGAGTTGGTTTACCATCTTAATAGGGAATAAGAATAATGAAAAATTTAGACAGAAAACAAACTTTGTAGGAGATATTAATTTATCAGACCAAGTCTAGCCTCTTCTCCAAAGCAGTTCTTAATGCCTCAGACTTATTTAGAGGTCTCATCTCTGTGATCCCAAGGCCCCACTCCACCCAGCATAATGGGATCTCTGTTCTGGGGCACTCCTGACACTGAGTCTAAAGGTGCAGAATTTTCTTCAGTTTGTTTCTTCTATAGATCTGTGATGAGAACTCCTCAATGTCCACTCACTCCTTCCCATCTTCTTGAAGAAAAAAATCCTAAGGGGTCTTGTAGTAATATAGCTCTGCCATTCTATAGAGGGAAATTAAGGCCCAGAGAACTGTAGGAAAAAACCTAAATGCACGAAGCTTGTCAATTATACAGTCTGGATTAGATGGATTAGAATCTATAACTTTTTTTTTCTTGAGACGGAGTCTCGCTCTGTCGCCCAGGCTGGAGTGCAGTGGCCGGATCTAGCTCCGCCTCCCGGGTTCACGCCATTCTCCTGCCTCAGCTTCCCGAGTAGCTGGGACTACAGGCGCCCGCCACCTCGCCGGGCTAGTTTTTTGTATTTTTTAGTAGAGACAGGGTTTCACCCTGTTAGCCACGATGGTCTCGATCTCTTGACCTCGTGATCCACCCGTCTCGGCCTCCCAAAGTGCTGGGATTACAGGCTTGAGCCACCGCGCCCGGCCAGAATCCATAACTTTTTCATTGAGACAAGGTCTTGCTCTGTCACCCAGGTTAGAGTACAGTGGCACGATCATAGCTCACTACAGCTTCCGAGTCCTGGACTCAAAAGATCCTCCCACCTCAGGCATGGGCCACCATGCCTAGCTAAGAATCCATAACTCCGTATTTGTTTAGTGCTTGACCTCTCTAAACTATACCCTGAGTATCCATGGGCAACTTGCATGATCATTTGAGGTTTCAGATATTTCATCTGTAAAATGTGATAATGGTAGCCACTTCACAGGACTATTGTGAAGAGAAGCAAAGTGGGTGAGTACTTGGTGCAGTCTGACAGTTTGTGTTCTACAAAAGCTAGATCTCTCACCAGTTTTCTTTTTGCCTTTCTGTATCATAGCATTTATCACACTGCACTGACATCATTTATGTCTTTCTCAATTCATTGCAAGCTCCTTTGGGAAAAGAATTTGTATTTATTTGATAATCTATTTCTAATATTTCATCCAGTAGAGTTGCCTAGTAAATATTCTTTAGATAAACGAAATGTTAAAATGCTTAAAAAGAGGTATGAACATAGCCACCGACTTTATGGGCACCAAAACAGTTTAAAAATAACCCTCCCTCAGGAAAGGAGGAATGGGGAGCTATTGTTTAATAACTGGCATACAGAGTTTCTATTTGGGGTGATGAAAAAGTCATGAAAATGGATAGTGGTGATGGTTGCACAACTCTGTACTAAATACCACTAAGTTGTACACTTAAAAATAGTTAAGATGGTGAATTTTATATTTTAGATATTTACCACATTCTAAAAAAAAACCTCTGAGAAGTTTCATTTATAGAGAACACTTTGTAGTATTATATGAAGAAGAATACACATTTAGACCAGTTGGAGACTTGGTCTCAATCTGGAAGTTACTTTCTCTTCTCCCCTCTAACAAAAGGGGGATGGAGTGTGATTTTCTCTCCATCTCTACAACCGCGCCAGGCAGAGGCAGCAGCAAGAGCTACAGAGACATTCTTCCTGCCCGTGCACAGAGAGTTATTCCCGAGCAAGAAATGACTGGTGACAGCCATCTCCGGGAGAATGTATCAGAAAACTTCAAATACAGTCTCCAATCCTGTATTTCAAACCCAAATGTTTAGGACCTGCAGATACAGAGACTAAAAACATTTTGTATTTGTAAATTAGACCCCGTAGGCACTTACGCCTTCTCTTAAACTTGCACAGGCTGCTGGATGAGTCTCTGACCACCTCCCCAACAACCAGCCTCTCTTCTGCCTTTATCTTCCTGCTTCAGCCTGTGTCCCCGTCGCGATAGTGTATAGCGTTCGCTGTCCACCACCAGCAGAACAGTTAGCCGGAGGGAGGCTGGAGTTACCTATCGTTAGGTAGCACTGGGGTGGAAAGACCAGTATTCGCCGTATCCAGAGTGCACATGTGAGGTAAGCAGTACCTGTTACAGAACACTACCTTTGCCAGGTTTCTTGTTGTCTGGGTGTGCAGGCAGGCTATGAAAGTCCTCAGAAACACTGCCTACTTCTTCTGACAAGCCCCCTGGGCTCTAAGAGGAAGAGTTATGACTCCTAGTTCCCTTTCTCTCCTGTCTTTCCATTTGCTGAAGGAGAAAATAGGACTTCAGCAATATTGAACATTTGTTTAAAATACAAAAATTTCTTGGTGATTAAAAAATTATAGCTAGTGTTGGCTGGGCGCAATAGCTTATGCCTGTAATCCCAACACTTTGGGAGGCCAAGGCGGGCAGATCACCTGAGGTCAGGAGTTCGAGACCAGCCTGGCCAACATGGTGAAACCCTGTTTCTACGAAAAATACAAAAATTAGCCAGGTGTGGTGGTGCGTGCCTGTCATCCCAGCTACTCGGGAGGCTGAGGCAGGAGAACTGCTTGAACCCGGGAGGCGGAGGAGTTTGCAGTGAGCCTCACACCATTGCACTCCAGTCTGGACGACAGAGTAAGACTCCATCTCAAAAAAAAAAAAAAAAAAAAGAGAGAAAAAATATAACTAGTGTTTTATAGCCACCTAGTGGCCGAAATTGGGCTTTGCAATTGGAAATTCAATTTTCACTCAAAACAGCTCTAAATTAATTTTGCTATCTAAATACTTCTTTAAGAGAGATGACATATGGAAAGCTTAGATTAAGGAAATGAAACATGAGGAAGCCAAATTTCAGAATACTTCCTAAAGGGCCTCTAAACTTCTGGGTTCTCTAAATGTACACATGACTGAGCCTTGGTTCTTAAGGTATGACGATAATGATAACAATAGGTATATTAGCATAGCTAACATCATCTGAGTGCCTAGTATGTGTCCGGCAATATTCTGAATGCTTTTTGGTAGTATTTATTTAATCTCTGCAGCAACTCTATGATGTAAATTGTCTTATGCTCAATTCTTAAAAGAGAAATCTAAGTCAGAAGTGAAATACTTTGTCCCAAGATCAACAGCTATTAACTAGTAAGGTCAAGATTTTTTTTTTCAGTCGGGCGCAGTGGCTCACGCCTGTAATCCCAGCACTTTGGGAGGCTGAGGCAGGTGGATCATGAGGTCAGGAGATCGAGACCATCCTGGCTAACACGGTGAAACTCTGTCTCTACTAAAAATACAAAAAATTAGCCAGGCGTGGTGGTGGGCACCTGCAGTCCCAGCTACTAGGGAGGCTGAGGCAGGAGAATGGCGTGAACACGGGAGGTGGAGCTTGCAGTAAGCCAAGATGGTGCCACTGCACTCCAGCCTGGGCAACAGAGCAAGACTCCGTCTCAAAAAAAAAAAAAAAAAAAAAAAAAAAAAGACCT